>NC_135327.1:189463990-189779489 GCF_023851605.1 Tamandua tetradactyla
GACCAGACACACAGCGTACCCCAGTCTGGACCAGCTGGACAGGCTGTGAGCCCACCCAGAACCGTGAGTTCCCCAAGCTGTGGTGACTGGTGCCTCTCCCCCGCAGACTGCTTCCCAGAGGGGAAAGGAAAGGGAAGTTACTAGTAGCAAGGGCTGAGCACAACCAAACACCAATTGTGGAGTTAATTAACAAATTCTGACTAGTAAAAACAGCCCACCCCTGCTCAGCTGAACCTCAAGTGAAAGAGGAGGTTGCTGGTTTTTCCCTGGCACAGCCGGGGCAGGGCTGAAGGAAAAAGGAAAAAAAAAGAAACGGTTATCTTTGGGTCTGAAAAGGTCTGGGCCCTGAGGGAAAGGAGGGGACACATAGGACTTGGATATACACAGAGCAATGTACCAATTCAAGCTCTTAATTGCCAAACCCGAGGAATGGAGTCCTATTCTGAAAAGGATTTTTCTTTTTCTCTTTGGTGCCTGAGTTTCTACGGATTGATTACACTTTGGATATAGCTGCAAGGCTTCTTGGGCTCCAGTGCCCCAGGCACAGGCAGAAACAGGCTTGTTTGAGAGCTTCTCTGGAGCCTGTGCCTTCTCTAGGAGAGGGGTGGGGCCCAGCTCAGGTGGAATCACTCCCTCAAGGGATTCAAACCCCAGGGTCTGGGAAAGGGAAATGATTAAAGCCAGCCTACAACCTCTCCTCCATCTCCACCATGCCCCCAGCAGGGACAGTCTGCTGAAGTTAAAGGTACCACATCACCTTATGCTGGTGGGTGCTGCAGGCAGAAAAGTGCCACATACTGGGCAGTATAGGAAAAAGCAGAGACCAGAGACTTCATAGAAAAGCCTTTTAATCTACTGGGTCTCACCCTCAGAGAAAACTGACGCAGATGACTCTTTCCTCCTGAAAGGTGACTAATTTGGTCTAGGAAAATCTGACTAGGGTCTATAATACCTAAGCAGACCCTCCTAAGGGGTGGGGAAAAAGGCACCATACAGGCAAGGGCAAGAAACAAACAAAAAAAAGAACTGAAAAATTCTGATCTATTAGACAAAACCTAAGCTAGAGGACTAGAATAAGCTGAATTGAATGCCAAAGAATAGATAGACACAAAGTCATCCAGTAAGAAATTCCTAGGAGAAAAAAAAGGGAAAACAATCTCCAGAATAAACTAATTAAGGTAATTAAATGTCTAGATGCCAGCAAAAAATAACAAATCATACTAGGAAAATTGAAGATATGGCCCAGTCAAAGGAACAAACCAACAATACAAATGAGATACAGGAGTTGAAACAATTAATTTAGAATGTTCAAACAGACATGAAAAACCTCACCCTAAGTCAAATCAACGAATTTAGGGAGTATATAAAGAAGGCAAGGAATGAACAAAAAGAAGAAATCAAAAGTCTGAAAAAACAAATCACAGAACTTATGGGAATGAAAGGCACAGTAGAAGAGATGAAAAAACAATGGAAATCTACAATGTCAGATCTCAAGAGGCAGAAGATAGGATTAGTGAACTGGAGGATGGAACATCTGAAATCTGACAAGCAAAAGAAAATATAGGGAAAAGAATGGAAAAATAGGAACAGGGACTCAGGGAATTGAATGACAACATAAAGCACATGAATATACATGTTATGGGTGTCCCAGAAGGAGAAGAGAAGGGAAAGGGAGGAGAAAAACTAATGGAGGAAATTATCACTGAAAATTTCCTAACTCTTATGAAAGACTTAAAATTACAGATCCAATAAGTGCAGCGTACCCCAGGTAGAATAGATCCAAATAGATATACTCCAAGACACTTACTAATCAGAATGTCAGATGTCAAAGAGAAAGAGAGACTCTTGAAAGCAGCAAGAGAAAAACAATCCATCACATACAAGGGAAGCCCAATAAAACTATGCATTGATTTCCCAGCAGAAACCATGGAGGCGAGAAGACAATGGGATGATATATTTAAGATCCTAAAAAAAGAAAAATTGCCAACCAAGAATTCTTTATCCAGTGATATTGTCCTTCAAAAATGAGGGGGAAATTAAAACATTTGCAGACAAAAATTCACTGAGAGAATTTGTAACCAAGAGACTGACTCTGAAAGAAATACTAAAGGGAGCACTAGAGACAGATAAGAAAAGACAGGAGAGAGAGGTGTGGAGAATGGTATAGAAATGAAGACTATCAGTAAACATAACAAGAAGAAAAATTAGATATGACATATAAAATCCAAAAAGAAAAATGGTAGAAGAAAATACTGCCCATATACAAACAATACTAAATGTTAATAGGTTAAATTCCCCAATCAAAAGACATAGACTGGCAGAATGGACTAAAAAACAGGACCCATCTATATGTGGTCTACAGGAAACACATCTTAGACCCAAGGATAAGCATAGGTTGAAAATGAAAGGTTGGAAAAAGATATTCCATGCAAATAACAATCAGAAAAGAGCAGGAGTAGCCATACTAATATCCAACAAATTGGACTTCAAATGTAAAACAGTTAAAAGAGACAAAGAAGGACACTATGTATTAATAAAAGAAACAATTCAACAAGAAGACATAATAATCATAAATATTTATGCACTGAGCCAGAATGCTCCAAAATACATGAGGTAAACACTGAAAAGAGAAATAGACACATCTATCATAATAGTTGGAGACTTCAATTCCCCACTCATCAATGGAGAGAACATCTAGACAGAGGATCAATAAAGAAACAGAGAATTTGAATAATACAATAAATAAGCTAGACTTAACAGACGTTTTTAGAACATTACACCCCCCAACAGCAGGATACACCTTTTTCTCAAGTGCTTATGGATCATTCTCAAGAATAGACCGTATGCTGAGTCACAAAGCAAGTCTCAATAAATTTAAAAAGATCGAAATCATACAAAACACTTTCTCAGATCATAAAGAAATGAAGCTGGAAATCAATAATAGGCAGAGGGCCAGAACATTCACAGATATATGGAGGCTCAACAACACACTCTTAAACAACCAGTGGGTCAAGGAAGGAATTACTAGAGAAATCAGTAAATATCTTGAGGCAAATGAAAATGAAAACAGAACATATCAAAATTTATGGGATGCAGCACAGGCAGTGCTAAGAGTGAAATTTACTGCCGTAAATGCCTATATCAAAAAAGAAGAAAGAGTAAAAATTGTGGAATTAACTGCCCACTTGGAAGAACTACAGAAAGAACAGTAAATTAACCCCAAAGCAAGCAAAAGGAAAGAAATAATGAAGATTATAGCAGAAATAAATGAAATTGAGAACATGAAAACAATAGAGAAAATCAGCAAAACTAGAAGTTGGTTCTATGGAAAAATCAATAAGATTGATGGACCCTTAGCAAGGTTGACTAAAAGAAGAAGAGAGAGGATGCAAACAAAATCAGAAATGGAAAAGGAGACATAACCACTGACCCCACAGAAATAAAGCAAATAATTAGAGGATATTATGAACAACTTTATGCTAATAAATACAACAATGTAGATGAAATGGGCAAATTCCTAGAAAGGCATGAACAATCAACATTGACACAAGAAGAAATAGATAACCTCAACAAACCAAACACAAGTAAAGAAATTGTATCAGTCATTAAAAAGCTCCCCCCAAAGAAAAGTTCAGGACCAGATGGCTTCACATGTGAATTCTACCAAACTTTCAAGAAAGAATTAGTACCAATCCTGCTCAAACTCTTCAAAAAAATTGAAGAGAAGGGAAAGCTACCTAACTCATTCTATGAAGCCAACATCACCTTCATACCAAAGCCAGACAAAGATATTACAAAAAAAGAAAACTGCAGAACAATCTCTCTCATGAATATAGATGCAAAAATCCTCAACAAAATTCTTGCAAATCAAATCCAGCAGCACATTAAAAAAATTATACACCATGACCACGTAGGATTCATCCCAGGTATGCAAGGATGATTCAACATAAGAAAATCAATTAATATAATACACCATATCAACAAATCAAAGAGGAAAACAACATGATTATCTCAATTGATGCAGAAAAGGCATTTGACAAAATTCAACATCCTTTCTTGTTGAAAACACTTCAAAGGATAGGAATAGAAGGAAACTTCCTCAACATGATAAAAGGAATATATGAAAAACCCACAGCTAATATCATCTTCAATGGGGATAAACTGAAAACTTCCCCCCTAAGATCAAGAACAAGACAAGGATGTCCACTATCACCACTGTTGTTCAACATTGTGTTGGAAGTTCTACCCAGAGCAATTAGACAAGAAAAAGAAATACAAGGCATCAAAATCAGTAAAACTCTCACTGTTTGTAGATGATATGATACCATACATCGGAAACCCTGAAAAATCCACAGCAAAACTACTAGAGCTAATAAATGAGTACAGCAATGTGGCAGGTTACAAGACCAACACTCAAAAATCTTCAGTGTTTCTATACACTATTAATGAACAATTTGAGGGGGAAATCAAGAAAAAAAATTCCATTTACAATTGCAACCAAAAGAATAAATTATTTAGGAGTAAGGCAGTCAAGCTAACTCACCTAGGACAGAACAGTCTCTTCAATAAATGGTGCCTAGAGAACTGGATATCCACATGCAAAAGAATGAAAGAAGATCCTTATCTCACACCCTATACAAAAATTAACTCAAAATGGTCAAAGACCTAAACATTAGATCTAAGACCATAAAACTGTTAGAAGAAAATGCAAGGAAATATCTTATCAACTTATAATAGGAGGCAGTTTCCTAGACCTTACACCCAAAGCATGAGCACTGAAGAAAGAAAGAAAGAAAGAAAGAAATGGGAACTCCTCAAAATTAAACACTTTTGTACATCAAAGATCTTCATCAAGAAAGTAAAAAGACAGCCTACTCAATGGGAGATAATATTTGGAAACAATGTATCAGATAAAGGTCTAGTATCCAGAATGTATAAAGAGATTGTTCAACTCAACAACAAAAAGACAGACAACTCAATTACAAAATGGGCAAAAGACATGAACAGACACTTCTCAGAAGAGAAAATACAAATGGCTAAAAGGCACATGAAAAGATGTTCAAATTCCCTGGCTATTAGGGAAATGCAAATCAAACCCATAATGAGATATCATCTCACATCTACCAGAATGGCCATTATCAATAAAACAGAAAATGACAAGTGCTGGAGAGGATGTGGAGAAAGAGGCACCCTTATCTACTGTTGGGGGGAATGTCAAATGGTATAACAACTGTGGAAGATGGTGTGGTGGTTCCTGAGGAAGCTAAGTATAGAACTGCCATATGATCCAGCAATACCATTGCTAGGTATCTACTCAGAGGACATGAGAGCAAGAACACAAATGGACATTTGCACATCAATGTTTATAGCAGCATTATTTGCAATTGCCAAGAGATGGAAACAGCCAAAATGTTCATCAACAGACGAGTGGCTAAGAAAGCTGTGGTATATACATACAATGGAGTATCATGCAGCTGTAAGACAGAATAAAGTCATGAAGCATGTAACAACATGGATGGACCTTAAGGACATTATGCTGAGTGAGATTAGCAAGAAACAAAAGGACAAATACTGTATGGTCTCACTGATATGAACTGCATTAGTAAATGAACTTGGAGAATTTCATTTGGTAACAGAGACCAACAGGAGATAGAAATACGGTAGATATTGGGTAATTGGAACAGAAGGGATACAGGTTGTGCAACAGGGCTGATTGTAAAAATTCAGAAATGGATAGTACAATACTACCTAACTGTAATACAATAATATTAGAACACTGAATGAAGCTGAATGTGAGAATGATAGAGGGAGGAGGCCTGTGGGCACAAATGAAATCAGAAGGAAAGATAGACAATAAAGGCTGAGATGGTACAATCTAAAAAAAAAAAAAAATTAACAAAGCAACATTTGGAAAAGGCAAATTCACTCCCATTAAGTAAACTCAGTTCAGGTGCTTCATCAATAAAGATTTCTGTAGGAAACAGATGCCACTGTCAATATGTTGATGTTAAATATATTTAATAAATATTTACAGGTGGGGGCAAGTTAAGTAAACCCTTTTGGGATGGTGAAGAACTCAGGAACTGGCAGCAGGAAGCTATTATCATTCCTATGCCAAAAAGAGTAAGGAGGAGGGAAAGTTATTTCTGGAATCTAGTAAGAGATTGAAGTAATGGAAAAGAGGCCATTTGAAGTACTGTCAAAACCATAGCCTTGCTCTTCTTTAGCCTTTCAATCTCTTGCCAATGTCTCCCATTGGCTGAAACCAATAGGAAGCCAGGGAGGGCAATGAAGCAGCTCACTGAAGATAATTTTTTATCGACACAGAGTAATGCAGAAAAAGATAAGAAAAGAGCAGTAGTTGGGGAAGGGAGTTAAGGAAAGAAACCCTAGACTAAATCCACTATATAAGGAAAAATACTCAAAGTAGAACAACATATACCACAAACATATTTGATTGCAAAAGTGAGTACAAATTGTACACAAGGAGCATTAAATATGACATATTTCCTGCTTATTGTAACCAAGTTTGGTAGGTGTAAGGATTTCAACCACTTTGGGGAAAAAGAGTCAGAATATTCAAAATAGCAAAAGAAGAAAAATAGGTTTAAAAGGCACACCATTATGTGTATAATCCTTCTATTCTGGGGTGAGATGGTAAGACTGGAGCTACAATAATTTAACATCTCTTACATTTGGTAGAGGGTCAAGTTATTTTTAACTTAAATAAAATATGAATGATAAAACTTTGAGGGCCATTAATAACAATTAGAAAAATAGAAAGTATATAATCCAAACTAGAAGACAGGAAAAAGTGGAATAATAAAGAGAAGAAAAAAGACAATCAATAAAAAAGAAGAAAAAGAAAAAAATTGATCTTTTAAACATAAATGGAAAAATATGGTAAAAAAAATTAGAATCTAAAACCTAGACATTAAAGGACAGAAATTTTTAATTTGTATTTTAAAGTATCCAGTTAGTGTTTATATGAAATTCACTTAACGCTTAAGAACAAAATCATATTTGAAAGCTAAAAGGATAATTAAAAAGAGATGCACAACAAATATCAAACATAAGAACCCTGATATAGCCTAATACCTGATGTATTATAGTTTTAAGTGAAATTTTGGAACTTGAAGGATGAGTTGAGCAATTTTTTATTTTGTTATTTTACTTGATTTTAATCAATCCATATAAGAGGATCATGATGCAACAGAAAGATCAAAATTTATGAGAATGTTCAGAGAGCTGCTTTGAAACAACTCCATGGGATAGGTAAGCTGTGTTCGGCCAGGTGGGTTTGTTTCTTTTTAAAAAGGATTATTTCTACTTCCAGAAATGACAAAATGATTATCCACTAAAAAAAACCATAAATCCAGGATAAATTTACAAGTTAAATACAAGAAAGCATTGAAAAGTGAATTAAACTGGACAGACTCTGGTGGAAAGTACAGGCTCCCCATCTCATGGCCTTTAGCCTTCAGCTAAGTGTAGTCATCCTTGAGTACACAAAGTGTCAAAGGCACTGGTGGAAAAAACAAGTCTTTCTATTCTGGGGACACGATAAAATGGGAGATGGGGAAAGCATTATTACTGAAGAGAGTGTGGATATCTCAGAAAGGAAAACTCCATAGAGGGAATCCAAAAAATAATCTAAACACATCTCTGATTGATCACCCAAGCATACATGTAGGAAACAAACTCAAAGCAGCTCAACTAAAGCAAAATACTTGAAGTAAAAATGACTCTATGGCCCAAAATGCAGCATTAGAATTTCAAGTCCAGCCAAGATAATTGCCTACCAAATTAGTTCCTTTAAAACAATATAAATGTTTAAAATTATAAAAAATCTTGCGAGGGTTTATACCATATATAGTTGTAATATATACAAAACTTATAATATAAAAGAGGGTGCTGTGGCTATGGATCTATGCATTTGCAAATTTATATTTTAAGTGTATGATCTTAACTCTAGGGGCTTTGTGAATAGTAAGGGTTATGTTGCAATTCCTTGGAAAATAATAATAATGTAATAATAATAATAAATAGCCAAAAAGTTAATAGAAAAATCAAAATAAAATTATTAAAATTATATTTAATCACCTAGAGAATAAACAGGAAAGGAGGAACAGAGGAATACAAACCAAAGGCAAAAGAAAAATTTAGAATTTTAGACACAAATCCAATTCAACAATAATTGTACTGATAATTAATAGATTAAGTACTCCAATAAAGTTAGAGATTGTCAGAATGAATGAAAAATAGCCATCATGAAACACAACGACTAAATAGAACCAACTACATGCCCTTTAAAAGATGTGCACATTAACAGTGGTGTGACGGTGGCTCAGCTGGTAGAGTTCTTACCTGCCATCTGGAGACTCAGGTTCTCAGGTTGGATTCCCAGTGCCTGCCCATGCTAAAAAAAAAAAAAAAAAAAAAAGAGGTGCACATTAAATATAAAAACCCAGTTTGGTTGAAAGTAAATTGAAAATTATGTGTCATGCAAACACACATATAAGGAAGATGAGATAGGTATATTAATATCAGATACATAGACATTAAGAGAAAAAGTATTTCAAGAGATAAAGTGGGACAGTTCAAAATGGTAAAAGGTCAATTCATCAGGAAAATATAAAAATCATAGATATTAATGCCTCTAATAGCAGAATTTAAAAATACATGAAGCAGGCATTTACAAAATTAAAGTGAGAAATAGAAAATTCTACAATCATATTGGAAAATTTACCATTCCTCTCAGCAATTAATTCACTATCTAGACAAAACTCAGCAATTATACAGATATCTCATCAACACTACTAATCAATATAGTTGATATTTATAGAATAATACCATTCAACAATGGCAGAATATGCATTGTTTTCTAGTACACATGGTAACTTTACTAAATAGGTAATATGTTTGGCCACAATGCAAATTAAATAAATATGAAAAATTTAAAATCATATAGAGAATATTCTGATGACTATGGAATTAAATTACCTCCGTCATGGCAGTGGTTGATAAATTAACCCCATGGCTGAGCCACAGGACTGACATTCTCTATAACTCCAAGGATCAGAGTCTTTGGTATGACAGAAGCATAGGTGGCGGCAACAGCAGCGGCATTTATAAGTTCCTAGTGAGCCATCTGCTTTGAGGAATGTGGATCTCAATAAACCAAGTCTTCAAATAGTGACTGTTCTTCCTCTATACGAGTGACTAGCTGTAAGGTCCTTAAATCACACAGGTGTAGTCTTTAACCTGAGGATGCTATAGAACAGGGCCAATGCCAGTTGAAACACACAACCAACAGACCATAGAGTCTTCCCCCTGAGTCAGTCAAAGCTTATGCTAGAATTGAGGCACTTAACTCATCCTAAGACACTCAGATTGGTCTGTGCCAAGATAACCCATAGACACTTTAACAAGAGCCCCAATCCCATACGCTTGTGCCTAAGTACCAATTAATTACCAAAATTTCTGCTTTAGATTATTTAAATTTCTAGCAGACTCTCAGTAGAACTAAGCAAATGCGGCATAGCTCAAAGCTCAAGTTAGCCAACAGGTAGCTACTTAAAGTGCATGCATGTCATCCAGGAGTGGACTCAGCAAGTCAACACAAGAGGAGAAGTCCTAAGGCACTGGTGGCCATTGTCTAGGCTATTCTGCTCACAGTGCCAGCTGTCCTGGTCACTCTGCAGAACCTGAATGAACCCCTACCCAAAATGTGGTTAGGATATCAGGACAGATAAGACCCTACACGCACCAAAAAAAAAAAAAAAAAATGTTTATTACTTACATAATGAGGCTTTCTGGGGAAAGCAGTGATTATAAAAAGGTTTATTACTTGCATAATGAGGCTATCTGGGGAAAGCAGTGCAGCCCTCCCGAACTGTACCCACCAAAACCCCATGAAGTTTGACCTAGTAAAAAATTCTGCTCATATTTAACAACTGCTCCCATTCTCTAGTCTCATTCTATCTCTGGTAGCCTATATTCTAGTCTCTGAGCTTACATACAATTAGTTCAAAATAGTGAAATCATTCAATATTTGTCCTTTTGTGGCAGACATATTTCACTCAACATAATGTTGAACTTAATCTTTTGGAAATGGATAGAGGTGATGGTAGCACATTAATGTGAGTATAATTAACAGTGTTGAATTGTGGATGAATGTGGTGGACAGGGGAAGTTTAGAGTCTTGTATGTCACCAGAATGAAAGTTGTAGATCAAAACATGGGAATATAACACAAAGTGAAAGCAAAATAGCTGATTAACTGTACAAATATTAAAAAGTTCTTTCATGAACAAGAACAAATGTGCATCATTATTACAAGAATCAATAAAATGGTGGTATTTGGGGAAAATATACCTATTGCAAACTATGGACTATAGTTAACAGTAATGTCTTAATATTCTTTCTTCAACAATAACAAATGTACCACATCAATGCTAGGGATCAAAATGGGGGTGGGTGGGTAAGGGGTATGAGGTATTTTGCATTTTCTCTTGTCTTTTTCTTTCATTTTCTGGAGTAATGAAAATGTTCTAAAATTGATTATGGCAATGAATGCACAAGTATGTGATGACACTGTGAGCCATTACCTGTATACTTTGGATGGATTATATAGTATGTGAATATATCTCAAAAAATGCGTTTTTGAAAAAAGTACATGAGAAAATTTTTTAGGACAATGGAACTGCTCTGCCTTGTTTGGGTTGATGGTTAAATGACAGTATACAATTATCAAAATTCTTCAAACTGTGTACTATATTTAAATGGGTGAATGCCGCTTAAACAATTAAAAACTTATGGGGTAGATTCAGGTTTGAATTTCCCTTTCTCAGCTTTTTACATTTGAGGCTTTAAGCACATTATATAACTATTCTGATTCTTACCTATGGAATAAAGAACATAATACTACTTCATATAGTTTTTGCACTGATTAGTGTAATATATACAATGTTATTAGAGCTGTGCAGGTTACACAGTTTATTATACATTGGGAAAATGAGAGTGATTATTTTTATTAGTGGAAAAATGATATCTTAAGTCAGAAGATAAAACATTAAGTTGTTTTGCATATCAAATTATTTAGTCATAAAATGCAAATAATTTCCATATTCATGAATTAAATATGAGAATTGCTTATATGTTCTTTAAAGTGTAATTATTTCTAAAAGCTTAAATCCTACCAGAAGTTTTTCTAAACCAAAAGCATTTGATAATTACCTACAAATTGGTATAATAATTTAACTCCAAGGTTTTTATGTCGTGTGTGTGCATTTGTTGTTTTATTAAATTTAATTTTTATTGGAGAAATTGTAGGTTTAAGAAAAGTCATCCAGAAAATATAGTTCCCATATAACCCCTTAACCAAAACAGTTTCCTTATCATTAACAAGTTGCATGTGTGATAACTTTGTTACAATTTGTGAAACAATATCATTATAATTATACCATTAACTATACTCCATAGTTTACATCAGGGTTCACTGTGGTGTAGAACCCTATGGTTTAAACTTTTTTTCTGTTAATATATATACAACCTAAACTTTTCCGCTTTTGACAATATTCAAATACATAATTCAGTGGTGTTAATTACATTCACAACGGTATGCTACCATCACCACTATTCATTATCAAAATTCTTCCATAAGTCCTAGCAGAAACTCTGTACCAATTAAACATTAACTCCCCATTCCCTATCTTACCACTTCCCTGGCAACCTGTATTTTAGTTTCTCACTCTAGTAGTTTGCTTATTTTCATTATTTTGTATCTGAAATCATACAATATTTGTACTTTTGTAAATGCTTTATTTCACTCAATGTACTGGCTTCAGGATTCATCCATGTTCTTGCATATATCAGAACTTCTTTTCTTTTTTCAAACTGAATAATATACCATTACATATTTACTTAATCCATTCATCAGTGGAAGGACACTTGGGTTGCTTCCATCGTTTAGTAATTTTGAATAATGCTGTGATGAGTATTGGTAGGCAAATAGCTGAGTTTTTGTTCAATACTTTTTTGGTGTTGGGTTTTTTTTAGTCTATAACTAGCAGTGGGACTGCCAGGCCATATAATAATTCTATATTTAACTTTCTGAGAAACAATCAAACTGTTTTTCACCAGGGCTACACCATTTTACAATCCCAATGTAAATGATTTTGTTCTTATTTTTCCACTTCTTCTCCTTTAGTTGTTAATTTCCATTTTTTTTAAATGGTAGCCATTCTAGCAGGTATGAAATGGTATCTCATCATGGCTTTGCTTTGCATTTGCTTAATGGCTAATGAGGTTGAGCATATTTTTGTGTGCTTAATGTCCATTTGCCTATCTCCTTTGGAGAGATGTTTATTCAAGTTTTTTTTTTGCCTGTTTTTCAGTTGTGTTGTTTGTCTTTCTGTTGTTGAATTGTAGCATTTATTTATATATTCTGCATATTGAACTTTTATTGGATATATGTTTTCCAAATATTTTCTTCCATTTTAGGTTGTCTTTTTACTTTCTTGATGACATAATTTGATGCAGAAATTTTAAAATTTTGATGAAGTCTCATTTATCTATATTTTCTTTGTTGCTTATGCTCTTGGTGTAAGGCCTAAGAAACCACTGCCTAACACAAGGTCCTGAAGATGCTTATCTGTGATTTTCTCTAGGAGTTTCAGTGTTTGGTATCATACACCTAGATCTTTGATCCATTTTGGGTTCATTTTCATGTATGGTGTGAGGTAGTTAACCTTCATTCTTTTGCAAATGAATATATAGTTTCCCAGCACCATTTGTTGAAGAGATTATTCTTTCCTCATTGAGTGGACTTCACTCCCTTGTGAAATATCAATTGGCTGTAGATTTGAGAGTTTATTTCTGTACTCTCAGTTCAATTCCATAGGTCTACATTTGTTCTTGTGCCAGTACCATGATGTTTTGATTAATGTGGCTTTGTAACATGTCTTAAAAACAAAAATGTGAGTTTTCTGACTTCATTCTACTTTTTCAAGATGGTTTAGGCTATTGGGCTTCCTTACCTTTCAATATGTATTTGATATTTGGCTTTTAACTATTCTGCAAAGAAGTCTCTTGGTATTTTATTAAGATCACATTGAATCTGTAAATTGTTTTGGATAAAATTGTCATCTTAAAAATATTTAGTCTTCCAATTCACGAACAGAATGTCCTTTTATTTATTTCGGTCTTTTTTGGTTTCTTTGAGCAATGTTTTGTAGTTTTCCATGTATAAAACCTTTATATCACTGGCTAATTTATTCCTAAATATTAGATTATTTAAATTGCTATGGCTAATGGAATTGTACATGTATATCTGTTGAGGAAAAGGGTTTTGACATAGAAGAAAAAAAAGCAACTCTATATGTCTAAAATCTAGACATTTGCATCTTGAATTTTGCAGCGAATGAATGTATTACTTATTGAAAGGGATTTGATCATATCTATATCCCAATAATGATAAATTTATCTTGGTCATATAAAATGTATTTCCAAAGGACTCCTCATTTATACCTTCTCCAGATGTATATATAATTAATAAATTCTTCTCAAATTTGCTGGCACTTTTAGAGATTTTTAATTTTGCTAATTGGGAAGATGTTTAATAGATAATTGCAGTTAGGATTTGTCTTTTCTAATTAATAATGATGTTGAGAACATTAATATATGGTTATTGGCCATTTGGATTCTTTTTGTTGTAGGAAGGTAGTGCTTGTTTCAAGTATTTTACTTGCTTTTAAATTTGGTTGTCTTGAATCTTCCTTGTTGCATTACAAACTTTCTCCATGTACTTGCTGCTTGTCTTTTAATTTTTTTCATGTTACATGAAAAGTTGTATAATTTTTACACAAATTTATCAGTCATTTCCTTTATGAATAGTGCTTTTCACTTATTATTTAAGAAATATCCTACCCTAAAGTCCTGAAGATATTCATCTACATTTTCTTTTAAAGGTTCTAAAGAGAAAAAAGTTCTAAAAAGTTCTGTCTTTCATTAATACAGCTAGAATTGATTTAGAATATATGAAGTAGTAGTCCAAAATCAACCCTCCTTCCTTCCTTCCTTTTTCTGTCTTTCCTTTTCTGTGTGGATACCTAAACAATCTCATTTATCAACAAATTTGCCTTTCCCCACTCTGATGTGCAATGCCAGCTCTGTTTTAATTCAGAAGGCCAATGTACATGCATGTCAATCAAAGTTTCAATAAAGGGAACCACACAGCAGTTTGAACAGAGAAAGTTTGATATAAAAAATAATTAATGGGGAACTGAATTAATGGAAAATTTACTAATAAGTGGTAAAGAGGTAAAGAAAAATGTAAAGAACACATTAATAGCATCTATAAGGAGGAACTACTACCTATGGGACTAAATATGATTGCTTAACGAAAATTCCCTTGACCCCCAATCTGGGATGAGACCCATCTTTTCTTGGAGAAGGTATGGCCCTGCCTCACATATGATGGAAAGGCTCACCAAAATCCCATGCCTGTAGGTCTTATTGGAAATCTTCCCCCGGGGCTGTACTTTCTAGTGGATTTGTATTTCTGATGACTAGTGGCAGAAAATATCCCTGTTTTGTGCATTTAGCATCTCATCTGAGCTGAAAACTCAGAAGTTTGCATAGTATAACCTTGTAGTTTTTCAATTTACAATAATAAACTCAGCAGATAAAAGCATCTAAAAGTGCTCCCCAAACTCTTCTAAAATAATAATATTAAAATCTGTGCAGTTTTAAAGAGTACTAATGACTCTGTACCTAAAATATATATGAATGTATATATATTTATTCCTAACAGAGATGAGTACTCTGTTGAGAAATAGCTGGTTCATAGGGTCAGCTGGGTAAAAAATAGAGTAACCAAGTAGAAACTTATTTATATTAATTGATTATTCTCTTTTTATTAAGCACTAGCCACTATGTCTTGTTACATAATACCTGCCATGGATGCACTTTATAAATAACATCACCCCAATATATAATATTGAACTAAATTCATGAAAATTCAATTTAGTAGAAACCTATTTCATAAGATGTGCCTCCTAAGATGATGTGACTGGGATAAGAGCATTAGTGGCAGATGTGTGAGAAGTATCAGATTATGGGAATATTTAAAAAATAGTAGGGACAGGATTTGCTAAAGAGATTGGATATGCAATGTGAAAACAAAAGGAATATATGATGATTCCAACATTTTTGTCTGAGCAGCTGGAAGAATATCACCATTAATTACAATGGAGAAGAATGAACAGCAGATTTGTGGTGTGAGCAGGAGTTGAGGCATCCAGTTTTACATATATTAAGTTTGAGATGCTCATTAAATACTGCAATGAAGGTAACAGCATATACGAGAGTGGAAATGAGGCAATATATACTGATTGGAGATGAAATTCTAGAATCTTTGTGCATGGTTGTTTATTAGTTTGCTAAGTTTCTGGAATGCAATATGCCAGAAACAGAAATGGCTTTTAAAAATGGAATTTAGTAAGTTACAAGTTTACAGTTTTAGTGAAAAGAAAATATCCAAACTAAGGCACCAATAGGAGGTTACCTTCACACAAGAAAGGCTGATGCCATCTGGAATATCTCTGTCATCTGGGAAGGCACATGGCTTCAATATGTTGATACCTTGTTCCTGAGCTCTGTTGCTTTCAGCCTCTGTTCCTTGGGGGTTCCTTACTTTGCTTCTCCAGGGCTGGCTTTCATCTCTTGGCTTCTTCTGGCTCTCTTCAGGTTCTGACTTGCTTAACATCTCATGGGAGGATACATGGCAACATGTGCTGACCTCCAAGCATCTCCAAACATCCACATCTCTGTCATCGCTGAAGCAACTTTTCTCCAAGCATCTGCATCAGCTCACTCTGTCAGCTCTGAAATTTCTCCAAAATATTTCCTCTTTTAAAGGGTTCCAGGACATTATGACCCATCTTGAGTGGGTGGAGTCACATCTCATCTATTTAAAGGGTCACATCCACAATTGGGTGCACCACATTCCTGTGAAGGTAATCTAATCAAAAGTTCTGTTCAATAGTATTGAATCAGGATTAAAAGAAGCGGCTTCCCCACAAGATTGGATCAGGATTTAAACATGGCTTTTCTGGGGTATGTCTTAGTTGCAAATTCACACAGATGTGGAAAGGCATAATATCTGCTGCATGAATAAATATTAAACATTTTCTGAATTATCTTATTGTTTGACTGTATGTATTATTAAATAATTTCTTCAAGGATCTGGAGTTTTTATGAACTTCAAGGACTAGATTAACTTCTACTATTACAGCAAGAATTTTAGGAGCATCCATGGACAACAATTATCTTAGACTTAACAAAGATTACCGTCATGGTCAGGTTCATGTGTCAACTTGGCCAGGTGGTGGTACCTGTTTGTCTGGTTAGGTAAATGCTGACCTGTCTGTTGCATGAAGACATTTCATAGAATTAAATCATGATCTTGTCAGCTACATCCACAGCTGATTTCATTTGTAATCAGTCAAGGGGAGTGTCTTCTTTAATGAGTGATGCTTAATCTGATCACTGGAAGCTTTTTAGGGAGGACTCAGAAGAGACAGGTTCTTTTCCTATTTCAGCTGGTGAACCTCTCCTGTGGAATTTTTCCAGACTCTCAACTGGAATCATCAGCTTCAAAGCCTACCCTACTGATTTGGGACTCAATGTTCCCATGGTTATGTGAGACACTTTTATAAATTTTATATTTACGAATATTTCCTGTTGATTCTATTTCTCTAGAGAAACCTAACTAATACAACTTGGTACCAGGAGTTGTTCTCAAGAAAAAGAATCTTAAAAATGGGTTTTTATGAACAGTTTTCTACTCTGACTAGACTCAAAGGGACTAAGGACTCTGATTCCCATAATCAGAATGACACTGCCAATCTGTGGAGTAAGTTGGCAAAAGAGATAGTCAAAATATCACCATTCGATTCTTCTAATGCTTTACTTATATGAAGCCAGGCTCTGTGAGATAATGTTTTTGACACCTTTACTGAGTTTAGTGGAAATAGGAGGTATAGAGATGTTGGCTGGTTGTTGTTAGATACACTGGATGCATTAAAGAGTGAAAGGAATGGGCTTAAGGCTTCAAATGAGAAGCTTAAGTGCCATCTGACAGATGTAAAAGTTTCTATGAGTATCCTGAAGGAAATTCTTATCTCCTGTAGCCATAGACCTGAGATCTCTGAAAATCAGACTCAAATCTTATTGTTAGAGTAGCAACTTTACAACATAAACTGAAATTTCGATCTTGTATGGTGTCTGCCATTAAAGTGAGGGCATAGATTGGAAAGCAGTGAGGCCCAGAAAAGTTGGATGGCAACATATAGGTTGATAATGATGTTTGGGGGGAGATTGAAACCCTAGGTCATGCTGAGCCTTCTCTAGATAACCTTGTAATAGTCTGCCCTGAAGATATATCCACCTCACCTTCAGCCTGCCTTGAGGAGATGGCCACCCAACTTCCACCTGAAGGAATTAGCCCTAGAGTCATTAATCCTGCTTCACCAGATGAAACTGCAAATGAAGGCCCTGAAACAAATGGCCTGGAAGAAAGTTCTAATTCTTTTCATGACCCACCCCCACCACCCCTCATTTCTCCCAGACCTATAACTAGACTAAAGTCCCAGCAGCCCCTAAATATGAGGTACAAAGTATCACACATGAGGAGGTACATTATACTCCAAAAGAACTGTGTGAGTTTTCCAATTTATATAGACAGAAATCAAGGGAATATGTGTGGCAATGGATTTTAAGGGTGTGGGATAATGGTGGGAGGAATATATGGCTGGATCAGGCTGAATTTATTGATATGGGCCCACTAAGCAGAGATTCTGCATTCAGTGTTATAGCTCAAGGGGTTAGAAAAGGCATTAACAGTTTGTTTGGATGGTTGGCTGAAACATAGATCAAATGGTGGCTGACATTACCTGAGGTTGAAATGACAGAACTGCTCTGGTATAATGTGGATGAGGGGATCCAGAGCCTTAGAGATAGGTGGAATGTTAAAGTGGATTTATCATGCAAAGCCTGCTCTTACACCCCAGGAATATCCAGAGGATGCAACTTTTACCAGAACAGTGAGAAATAAATTTGTGAAACCATGCCATCATCCCTGAAGAGCTCTGTAGTTGCACTTCTCTGTAGGTCAGATATGACTGTGGGAACTACTGTCACTGAGCTGGAATCTTTAAACATATTGGGGATGACCAGATCCTGAGTTGGCAGAATCCAGGTGGCAGCACTTAATCGCCAAAGACAGAGGGGGCATGGCTATTATAATAGACAGCAAACTCAAAGCAGAAATCAAAATAATCTGACTCACAGAGATATGTGATGCTGGCTAGTAAATCATGAAGTACCTAGAAATACAACAGATGGGCAGTCTACTAAATTCTTTCTTGAACTGTATAAACAAAAGAGTTCTAGGTCAAGTAAACAGAAGTCTAACTTGAATTACAAAAACATAGAGTCATGGCCCCTTAATCAATTTCCAGACTTGAGGCAGTTTACAGACCCAGAGCCCCTTGAATGAAGGGGAGGCTAGGTCCATTTGGGGGAGAACCCTGTGTGCTGGTTTGAAATGATATACCCTAGAAAACCCGTGTTTTAATCCTAATCCCATTTTGAAAAGGCAGTCATTTCTTCTAATCCCTATTCAGTATTGAATGTTTGAAACTGTAATTAGATCATTTCCCAGGAGATTAAGATGGATTAGATGATGACATGTCTCCACCCATTTGGGTGAGTCTTGATAAGTTTCTGGAGTTCTATAAAGAGGAAACATTTTGGAGAATGAGAGCAATTCAGAGAGAGCCAAAGAAGAACGACATAGTCACGAGAGATTTATGTAGCCCCAAACCAGAGATTTCTGGAGTTGAGGAAATAAAACACCTGCTGGGGAGCTTCATGAAACATGAAGCCAGGAGAAAAAGCTAGCAGATGATGTCTTGCTCACCATGTGCCCTTCCAGCCAAGAGAGAAACCATGACTGTGTTCACCATGTGCCTTCTCAGATGAGAGAGAGACCCTGAACTTCAATGGCTTTCTTGAACTAAGGTATACTTTCCCTAGATACATTTGATTGAACATTTCTATAGACTGGTTATAATTGGGACGTTATCTCAGTCTTAGAACTGTAAACTAGCAACTTATTGAATTATCCTTTTTAAAAGCCATTCTGTTTCTGGTACATTGCATTCAGGCAGCTGGTTAACCAGAGCACCCTGTTACACTGCTACAAATCTCTACAGGTAATCTTCCTCCAAGTCTTCCCCAAGGAGACCAATGGACTTTTACCAGGGTAACTATGCATTGGGGAAAAGGAAATGGTCAGATATTTCAAGATTATTAGACACTGGTTCAGAATTCACATTAATTCCAGGGGACCCAAAATGTCACTCTGGTCTAACAGTCAGAGTGGAGGCTTATGAAGGTCAGATGATTGATGGGGTTTTAGCTAAGGTCTGTCTCACAGTGGGTCCAGTGGGTCCCTGGATCCATTCTGTTATTTCCCCAGTTCCAGAATTATATGGAATAGACATACTGAGCAACTGGCAGAATCCCCACATTGGCTCTCTAACTCATGCAGTGAGGGTATTATGGTGGTAAAAGCCATGTGGAAGTCAATAGAACTGCCCCTACTTAGAAAAATAGTAAATCAGAAGCAATACTGGATTCCTGGAGGGATTGCAGAGATTACTGCCACTCTTGAGGACTTGAAGGATGCAGGGGTGGTGATTCCCACAATGTCCCTATTCAACTCTCCTATTTGGCCTGTGTAGAAAACAGATGGGTCTTGGAGGACGACAGTGAATTATCATAAGCTCAACCATGTGGTAACTCCAATTGCAGTTGCTGTTCCAGATGTGGTATCATTGCTTGAGCAAATCAATACATCCCCCGGTACCTGGTATGAAGCTATTGATCTGGCTGATGTGTTTTACTCAATAGCTGTTAGTAAGGACCACCACAAACAGTTTGCTTTCAGCTGGCAAGGTCAGTGATATGCTTTCACTGTCCTACTCAGGGGTGAATCAATTCTCCAGCACTATATAATAATCTTGTCTGCAGGGACCTTGATCATTTCTCCCTCCCACAAGACATCACACTGGTCCATTATATTGATTATATCATGTTAATTGGACCTAGTGAACAAGTAGCAACTACTCTAGACTTTCTGGTAAGGCATTTGTGTGTCGGAGGATGGGAGATAAATCCAACAAAAATACAGGGGCCTTCCAACTCAGTGAAATTTCTAGGTGTTCAGTGATGTGAGGCATGTTGAGATATTCCTTCCTAGGTGAAGGATAAGTTGCTGCATCTGGCCTCTCCTATGACTCAAAAACAGGCACAATGTCTGGTTGGTTCCTTTGGATTTTGGCAACAACATATTCTTCATTTGGGTGTGCTACTCTGGTCCACTTATTGAGTGACCAGAAAAGCTTCTAATTTTGAGTGGGGACCTGAACAAGAGGAGGCTCTTCAACAGGTTCAGGCTGCTGTATAAGCTGATCTTTCAGTTGGGCCATATGATCCACCAGATCCAATGGTGCTGGAAGTATCAGTGGCAAATAGAGATGCTATTTGGAGCCTTTGGCAGGCCCCC
Organism: Tamandua tetradactyla; assembly: GCF_023851605.1. NCBI lineage: Eukaryota > Metazoa > Chordata > Mammalia > Pilosa > Myrmecophagidae > Tamandua > Tamandua tetradactyla. The sequence goes on from NC_135327.1 coordinate 189,484,625, forward strand.
TTAGGAGAATTACAATGCAGACCCTAGGATTTTGGAGCAAAGCCTTACCACCTGCTGCAGATAACTGCTCTACTTTTGAGAAATGGTTTTTGGCCTGCTTACTGGGCTTTAGTAGAGACTGAATGCTTAACCTTGGGCCACCAAGTTACCATGAGACCTAAGTTGCCTATCATGAGCTGGGTGTTGTATGACCCATCAAGCCATAAAGTTGGGCATGCTCAGCAGTACTCTATTGTAAAATGGAAATGGTATATATGAGACAGGGCCAGAGCAGGTCCTGAAGGCACAGGTAACTTACATGGTAAGTGGCCCAAATGCCCATGGTCTCCACTCCTGCAACATTACCTTCTCTTTCCCAGACCAGAGCTATGGCCTCCTGGAGCATTCCTTGCAATGTTGACTGAGGAAGAGAAAACTCAGACCTGGTTTGCAGATGGTTCAGCACGATACACAGGTAGCACCCAAAAGTGGACAGCTGCTGCACTACAACCCCTTTCTGGGGTGTCCTTGAACAACAGTGATGAGGGGAAATCCTCCCAATGGGCAGAAATTTGAGCAGTGCACCTGGTTGTTCATTTTTCTTGGAAGGAGAACTGGCCAGAGGTGCATTTGTATACTGGCTCATGGGCTGTTGCTAATGGTTTGGCTGGATGGTCAAGGACTTGGAAAGACCATAATTGGAAAATTGGTGACAAAGAGGTCTGGAGAAGAGGTATGTGGATTAACCTTTCTCAGTGGATGAGGAACATGAACATATTTGTGTCCCGTGTGAATGCACACCAGAGGTGACTTCAGCAGAGGAAGGTTTTAATAATCAAGTGGATAAGATGACCCATTCTGTGAATACCAGTCAGCCTCTTTCTCCAGCAACTCCTGTCATTGCCCAATGGGCTCATGAACAAAATGGTCATGGTGGTAGGGATGAGGTTATGCGTGGACTTAGCAACATGTACTTCCATCCACCAAGGCTGACCTGGCTACAGTAACTGCTGTGTGCCCAATCTGAAAGCAGCAGAGACCTAATATGGCACCACTCCCCAGGTAACCAGTCAGCTACATTGTGGCAGGTTGATTACATTGGACCCTCCCTTCATGGAGGGGGCAGTGATTTGTTCTAATTGGAATAGACATATACACTGGATATGGGTTTTCTTTCCCTGCATGCAATGCTTCTACCAAAACTACCATCCATGGGCTTACAGAATGCCTTATTGATAGTCATGGTATTCTACACAGCATGCTTCTGATCAGGGAACACACTTCACAGCAAATGAAGTGTGAGAATGGGCACATGCTCATAGAATTCTCAGGTCTTACCGTGTTCTCCATCATCCAGAAGAAGCTTGCTTGATAGACGGTGGAATGGCCCTTTGAAAACTCAATTACTGTGCCAACTAGGTGGCAACACCTTGAAGGGCTGGAGTAATGTTCTCCAGGAAGCTGTGTATGCTCTGAATCAGCATCCCCTGTGTGGTGCTGTTTCTCCCATAACCAGGATCCATGGATCCAGGAATCAAGAGGTGGAAGTAAGAATGGCACCACTCACTATTATCCCTAGTAATCCACTAGGAAAATTTTTGCTTCCTGTACCTGCAACCTGAGCTCTGCTGTTCTACAAGTTTTAGTTCCAAAATGGGGAGTGCTTCCATCAGGAGGAACAACAATGATTCCAATGAACTGGAATCTAAGACTGCCACCTGGTCACTTCAGGCTACTCATGCCCTTGGATCAACAAGCCAAGAAGAGGATTACATTACTAGCCAGGGTGGTTGACCCTGATTATCAGGGGGAAATAGGACTGTAACTACACAATGGAGGTAAAGAAGAGTTTTCCTGGAATATAAGCGGTCATCTAGGGCATCTTTTAGTACTACCATACCCTGTGATTAAAATCAATGGAAAACTGCAACAACCGAATCCCACCAGACTACCTATGGTTCTGAAACTTCGGGAATGAAAGTTTAGGTCACCCCACCAGGGAAAGAAACACAACCAGCTGAAGTGCTTGCTGAGGGTAAAGGCAACATGGAATAGGTAGTGGAAGAAGTTAGTAATAAATATGAACTATGACCGTGTGATCAGTTACAGAAATGAGAACTGTAATGCTGTCTTGTTCATGTTATACTATTTAAGTTGTAAGATAGAAAGTTTAAGAATGAATGTTACCCAAGGACTTGTACCCTATTCTGGAGAGATTTAATGTGTTTCCAGTTATATGCAGGACACTTGAGTATTGTTAGGTGAGAAGAAAAATGTGTCTTTTATTGTTTTCTATTTAGAAAGTAGGTATGGTTTAAGGTGATGAGTATAGCTGCTAAGTTGACAAGGAGTGGACTGTCATGGTCATTTTCATGTGTCAACTTGGCCAGGTGGTGGTACCTGTTTGTCTGGTTGGGCAAGTGCTGGGCTGTCTTATGCTATGAGGACATTTCATAGAATTAAGTTGTGACCACGTCGTTTACATCTGCAGCTGGTTCCATTTGTAATCAATCAAGGGGTGTATCTTCTTTAATGAGTGATGCTTAATCTAATCACTGGAAGCCTTTTAAGGAGGATTCAGAAGAGAGGTTCTCTTCCTACTTTGGCTGGTGAACCTCTCCTGTGGAGTTCATCCAGACCCTCCTTTGGAATCATAAGCTTCACAGTCTTCCCTACAGAGTTTGGGCTCTACAGTCCCATGGTTACATAAGCACTTTTATAAATTTTATATTGATGAATATTTCCTGTTGATTCTGTTTCTCTAGAGAACCCTAACTAATGCAATTACAAATGAAGAAGCATATCATATTCTTAGTGATAGTACTACAGGTGAAGAAAGGAAAAAATTCCAGAAGTCTACATTAGATAAATTGTACTATATTTCTTGTAGTAGTGTGTTCTTATGAAATGATCATTAGAACTAGGGAAAGTTATTGGCTTATATATAAGAATAGCATTTTTTCCCCTAAGAATAGGATATTTTTAAAATGCTCAGTAAATTAAGACCTTATTGTTGTAGAAAGAGCAATCCAAAATTTTGGAAACATATGTTGATTATATTACTTCCATTGAATTTCAAATTATCAATTGTGATGTTCAAGTTAAATAAAGTAGCAAAATTTATTTGGAAGCCTTAGGTTTTAGGCAGAAGAATACTGATAGGTAAAGGTGTAAAATACTGAAAATAGAGAGAATATGCCTTATTAGATGGACTGTTAAAGCATATTAAAATTATTTTGATAATTTTTACACAAGTAAACCTAATGAGAATTTAATAAGTGTCCGTGGAATACTCTAAAAGGCAGTTGTAAATAAAGATGGCACTGAGTGCAATGGAAAGAAATGGAACAGATTGAGCCCTGAGAAACTTTTCTTTGTCCAGATGGTTGGCAATCCAAGGGATTCTATATGTTACTCTCTCTCTGAATAGTTTTTAAAAGAGTTTGTTACAGCTCCAATTAGTCTCTTATTTTCCAGAGCCCTGCTATGAAATTGTGTGTGGAAATCCACTTACAGTTTTCTGAGTTCAAATACAAAGCTTGTTTTGTTTATGGACCTTTTTTTTTTTTCTGTAGATGACATTAGGAAAGAACAAAGCTGAAATTCTATATACTAATTGGATTTCTAGAACTTGGAAAAGAAAATAACTTATATTTAATAATACTTTTAAAATGCAATGAACAATTATAGTTGACCAAATGGCAAATTCTCATTACAAGGGAGTCTGGTTTTTGCTATTGTTATCTTCAAAATTCAAATCATTATTAACGTATATTCTGTACTTTTAAATCCAGAACAATATGGTACTTGTTCAGTAAAATAAAGAAGTTGAGTAAATGTTTCATAACCTCAAAGGGTTTGTGGTCTTTAGGAACCCATGAGAAGATAAATCTGACAGTAGAATGATGCTGAGTATCATGAGAGTGATTAGGCAATTAAAAAAGAGGAAATGGTTACTGAGAGTTGAAAAGATTCATGTAACATTTGAAATTGCTCATGTAGAAAGGATAATGACTTATATGGAGGGAAAAGTGCAGAGAATATTCTACATGAGGGGAAAACCTGCATAGATGTGTCTGCACAAAATTGAATGCGTTATGTTCATTATGTCCAATATACCAATTTTTCAAAAGTGCAGAGTTATGTGGGAAGTGATAGTAAATAAGAATTAATGTTGGATTTAGACCGCGAAGCCAATTTGTTTAGATCTCATTCTGTATTTGTTGAGGAACCACTGAACTAGAATATACTGTATATAAAGCAGAGGTGTAAGTTTAATTTAGTGTGATTTACTGTCAATGGGCTAGGAGTTAGAAGTGAAAGACTTCACAGCCATACAGACTAATGGGGAAGTTAATTCAACATTAACAATGATGAGAATTAAGAGCTATGAAATGGTAGTGAAAATGCAGAATAAGGGACAAATTTTAGAGGTAAAATAAAGGCAGAGTTAATATTTATATGTAAGTGATTGAATTTGGAGAGATATATCATAAGTGAGTACTGGGATATGACCTGGAGTGAAACTACAATCTGACCACAAGAAATAGACATTAATGAATTTCACAAAGTAACCTTGGGTATGGAAGTTTATTGAAGGCACATGTGGGGATAATGGAATAACAAACACTGTTATTTCTCATCATCTTGTCTATGTGGGTTCCAGTGTTGCTAATCTTGTGGTGTGCTGCTACCTTCATGGAAAAACAAAACAAAACAAAAAACAAAACAAAAATCATCCTCAGGTATATAATTTAAACTTCTCTTAAAATTAATGAAGTTAAAGCATCAATGTCCCTTAAACTTTCCCTTTAATGAGCCCTGTACCTTATTTTGAGTTTATAAAGTTATATTCTTTTGATTTATAATGAATATCTACTAATTGTATTAGTTTCAGACCCCACTAACCTGTAACTATGAATGTGGTATAAGCTAATAGGTTTTATGCAGAAAAGAATAGTGTTATTTAATTTAAAATATCTAGGGACCTGGAAAGTACCTGCACAATTAAGGATGTCTTCTCCATCCTGTCTAGTACAGACAAATGAGAGAATGATGAAAATGAGGAAGTTTGATGGCTGGGTGTGGTGATGCATTCATTTTGATGAACTTTGCCATGGAGAATATGAGGAAACAGTCTCTCTTTATAGGGGAGGATAATACCATACAGAAACATCAAAGACAGTCCTGAGCAGCAAATCTCTTCACTGCTAAACTGATATAGCACTGCTTTACTTGGCTTGTGTGCAGTTAGCAGTTTTATATATAAAACTGCTATATATATATATATTAATATATGTGATAACTTACTCAACTGTATTCTGATTTGAAAGAGGCATCTTGATAAAAGCAGACACAGCCTAAATAGAACTTTAGAAAAGTATTCATTTGACTTTGACTTTGTTTGGAAACTTCAATAATAATTCTGATACCTCTGGGGATTGGTTATCCCTGAAGAATATATTGAGAAGATTAGCTGAAGTGGTATCTTTTTTTATTTTTTAAGTACAGTCTCAGAGGAGAGTATCATGTTTTAGATTAAAAAAAAAGCAAAAACTCTGACATCTGTGCTTATGAGCCTACAAACTTCCTTAGCCATAAGGATATTGCCATTATTTGTGCTCTCTCCTGTGTATTCAACTTTTTCTTCTTTGGTAGCTTCCTAATAAAGTATTTAAGCATCCAGTATATTTCCTACATAACAAAAAATTACCTATATTATCTTTTGTTGCACTGGATACTTCTTCTTTTTCACCTCTCCTACTCCACTGAATCATTCTTCCTTTTCTCATTAGAGATCTTAGAAAAAGAGCCAATCAATATTTGCCATCTCAGTTTCAGCACTCTTATTCCTGTACTCTCATCAATTTCTTTCAGGCATAAAACTTCACCACTCCATTGGGACCATACCAACCAGTGTCACTGATGACCTTACTATTTATTAATTTCAATTAATTATTTCCAGAGCCCCGTTTGTTTTTATGTCTGCACTGTTTGACCCTATTGGCCAGGACTTTCACATGGATTTCCTACGAGAAACCCAAGGACCAATTTACTATGATCCAGATGGCCAGTTGCAGGGAGGTCAGCCAATATTCATCTACCAGGCTTTTTCAGGCACTGACCTCATAAACTGGAAAAACCACACTCCTTGCTACACTGAGAACCCTCAGGCTATGATTGACTCACTTCAGTCAATTATACAGGCCCATAAGCCAATGTGGCAAGATTGCCGACAGCTCTGCATCACTCTCTTTGACACAGAAAAGTGGAGATAGCCGCCCTGAAGTGATTGGGAGAAAATGCTCCTTAGAGACAATGAATGCATCCCAAAATGCTCAAAATTCCTTCCCAGATGTTGACCTGGAATGGGACCCAAATGCTAAAACTGGCAAAAATAATTTAAACTTTAACAAATTGCACTAATTCAAAGCACAAAAAAGGGGGCCAGAAAGACAATCAATATTTCAAAAACCACTGAAGTCCTGCAAAAGGCAAATGAAGTACTAGCCAGTTCCATGAGCACCTCTGTGAAGCCTTTAGACTGTACACTCCTTTTGACCCTGAGGCACTAGGAAACCAAAAGCTTGTTTACTCTGCATTTGTTGGGCAAGTCCAACCCACATTCAGAGAAAGCTGCAAAATGAGAAGGTTTTTGGGAATGAATGTATCCCAGCTCCTTCAGGTGACTACCAAAGTCTACATGAACTGAGACCAGGAGGTGTGGAGAGAAGCAGACTGCCAACTAATGAAAAAAGCAGACCTGCCTCCTGCAGCATTCACCCAAGGTACTAGAAAGCCCCATTCTCAAAATCCAGAACCTTGAAGCAATCAGGGCCAGGAAATAAAACACCTGTTGATTGGGGGCTGCCTGGAGAAGGTAGGAGAACAGTTCCATTGAGGAAAGGAACCAATATCTTACTGTAAGAAAGAAGGACACTAAAAAGCAGAATATCCTAACAAAAGACAGGAAAGGGGTGAGAAACACCCCACTAGCTGTGGAGAACCCAGAGTTACTGATTTCCTAGGTCTTAACACCCCTTGAAGACAGCTCAGACTGAGACAGACTGGGCCTCTTCACACTCAGACCCAGGGAGCCCATAGTCACGATGACAGTAGGGGGCCAAAAGATGGACTTTATGGTAGACAGCTGCAGAACATTCTGTTGTCATACAACAAATTGGGCCAAAAACTAAAAGGCAAACCATCATTATTGGAGCCACTGGTGTCTTGGCTCAACCTCCCTTCTTAACAGCCCATAAATGTCTGCTGGGAATCCATGAAGTTTCCCATCAATTTCTTGACCTTCCTGACTGCCCAGTATCCCTACTGGGCTGTGATCTCCTGAGAAAGCTCCAGGTTCAAATAAACTTCAATGAAGAAGGGGAATGATGCTAAAGAACCCAGAAAAAAGGATCATGGTGATCTTGATAGCTCCCCAGATGGATGAGTGGTGCCTCTTTCTTTCTAAGGAAGACAGAAATTGACCCAACCATCCACATGCGATAGAAGTTGATCCTTCTATTTGGGTAGAAAAGAGTCCACCAGGGCTAGCAATAAATGCCCCTCTGGTCCTCATAGAACTCCACCTGGGAGTTGCCCCAGTGCACCTTAACAATATCCAGTCCCCCAAGAAGCCCAGGTGGGAATTTAGGCACACATCAACCACTTACTTGTTCATGGTATACCACGGGAATGTCAGTCCCCGTGGAACACTCCTCTGCTACCAGTACAAAAACACAGTATCAGTGACTACCACCCCATTCAAGACTTGCAGGCCATCAATAAAGTGACTGTTACCTTATATCCCATAATGTCAACCCTGTATGCCCTCTTGAGCTTAATTCCTGCAACAACATCATTTTTCTCCTGTCTTGACCTGAAAGATGTTTTGTTCTGCATTTGTCTGGCACTGGTAAGCCAACCCATTTTTGCCTTTGAATGGGAACATCTGTGCACTGGAAGAAAACAACAAGTCACCTGGATGTGCCTGCCTCAAGGTTCAAAAATTCTCCCACTATATTTAGCAAACTTTAGGGAAAGACTTGAAAGAATTTTATGACAAAAAATATCATAGCATTTTGCTCCAATATGTGGATGATCTACTCTTAGGCACCATAATCTCACAAGACTGTCTCTAGAAGTACAAAGGCACTCCTGGCCCACCTAAATCAAAGAGGCTATAAGGTCTCTAGAGAAAAGGCCCAAATTTTCAAAAAGGAACAAATTTGCCAAAAACAAGTAAAATTCCTCAGATTTCACATTGCCCAAGCACCCAACACCTGGGAGTTGAAAGAAAACAAGCTGTTTGTCAGCTACCTACACCCACATCTCGGTGACAGATTCCTAGGGGTCACAGGATTCTGCTGCATCTAGATTCCTAACTTCACTACAGTTGCCAAGCTCCTGTATAAGACTACTAAGAAGGTGAAAATTCACTCCTGCTCTGGGGAGCTGAACAACAGAGCACCTTTCAAACCCTAAAAAAAGGAACTCACCCAAGCCCCAGCCTTTGGTGTCCCAGACATTGACAAACCTTTCACCCTGTATGCTCATGAATGACAGGGAACAGCCACAGGGGTCCTTGTCCAAAAGCTAGGTTCTTGGAATTGCCAGATAACTTCTTGATGAAGTAATTAGATTTGGTGACAAAAGGATGGCCTCCCTGTCTGTGGGCCATAGCCACCACTGTCATCCTAACCCATCATGCTTAAAAGTTAATGTTTGGCCAAGTACTAAGCCTTCACATCTCACACCAAATCAAAGCAGTTCTACAACAAAAACTACATCATTGGATCTCCACTTCTCAGCTGCTGAAATATCAGACACTGTTATGTGACAACACAAACATTCAAGTGGAGGCCATACACAACCTAAATCTAGCTACTATCCTACTGACAGGAGAAAGCCTACCAAAGCATGAATGCATAGAAGCCTTGGAAGAAGTGTTCTCCAGCAGACCAGACCTAAAGGACCAGACATTCTCCCACCTTGACATAGAATACTACTGTTCTATGGATGGCAGAAGTTTTGTCCAGAATGCAATACAAAAAGCAGGATATGCAGTAGTGACCCTAGACTCAATAGTAGGATCTGGGCCCCTCTCAGTAGGCACCTCAGCTCAAAAAGCTGAACTCAAAGCAGTCACCAGAGCCCTGTTCCCCAAATGCCATCATCAACATCTACGCTGACTCGAGGTATGCCTTCAACACTGCTCAGGTGCATGTGGCCCTATACAAAGAAAGAGGACTGATCAATGCTAGGAAAAGAAATAAAGCCTGGCCCAGAAATCCTGGCACTCTCGGAAGCAATATGGGACCTTGCGAAGGTTGCCATCATCCACTGTCCCAGGCAGCAGTCAGGAAATACAACAGTAGCCCAAGGGAACCATCTGGCCAATAAAGAAACCAAGGCAGCAGCCTTAATGGGAACCCACTCCTTCTTAATAGCAGCACTTCTACCAGAACCTATAAGTGGCCTATAGCCAAAATATTCCAAGACTGAATGTACCTGGCTAAGCCGAAAAGGCAGTGCTCTCCTACTGAATGGATGGTGGAGATTCAAGAATGGTTGATTAGCTATCCCAGAAGCATTCAGCCTGGTGGTGGTCTCACAAGTCCATGAAAATAGTCACTATGGTAAGACATCCCTGGAGCAGTTTCTTCAACAGTACTTTTACATTCCTTGGCTGCATCAACTTGCCTGAGCAGTTTGTGCTAAATGTGCAACTTGTGCTCAAAACCACCCTTGATAAGGGATGAAACCACCCCTGCCCCCACCGGGAATTCAAGTCGTGGGACAAATGCCATTCGACAACATCCAGGTAGACTTCACAGAGCTTCCCAGGCAAACAGATACCACTACTTACTAGTAGGAGTCTATACCTTCTTAGGACGGGTGGAAGCCATTCCGACTTGCTCAGAAAAGGCCCAGGAAGTAGTTTGGTTCTTCTGCAAAAAAAACCAGCCTGTCGAGCTCCCTGGTCTCTGGCAATGGACTGGCATTTGTGGCCCAAATTATACAAAATCTCAGCAAAACCCTGTGCATAAAGTGGAATCTTCACACAGCATATAGGCCACAGAGTTCAGGAAAAGTGGAGCGAATGAACCATACCCTGAAATCACATCTGAAGAAACTCTGTCAGGAAACCAATCTCAAATGGATTGATGTTCTCCCCATAGCCTTGTTAAGAATAAGATACAGTCCCACAAAACAAATTGGATTTTCCCCTTTTGAAGTTTTGTTCAGACAGCCTCCACCACTAATAAGAGAACTCCAAGGAAATATTACACAATTTGGAGAATTAACCTAATGAAAGCAACTCCAGGGCCTAAGTTCCACTCTGTCTCAACTGCACAGCTGGGTAAATGAGAGATTTCCAATACAATTAACACCCCCTGTGCACTCCTTTACCCCAGGATCATTAGTCTGCATAAAAGATTGGAAAAAATCAGACAGTAACATCCACCTGGTTAGGACCCTATACAGTCCTCCTTTCTACCCCTACAGCTGTTAAGGTTGTCAAAATGGTCCCATGGATCCACCACTCACAGTCAAAATCTGGAAATGCCTCAACCCCATCTTGGAAGTGCCAGACTAACCCAGAAGACCCAGTGCATCTGATCCTGCATAAAAAACCCACCTACCTCACCCCAGCCACTCTGGAGCTGACTGATCCATGCATGGCCGAAGATTGAGGTAGCACCCTAAGGGCACCCCAGCCTGCCAGATCTGTGGCCTCAGTGTCCTTATCCTCATTTCTGTGTTTGTTTTTCATTTGGCTGTATTAGCGCTCCTAGAAGTAGGCCACAATTCTTTCTGGAAACTAATTTTACTTTGATTTGGTGGCATTATTCATATCCAGGTAACTCCTCCTTTCCTATAAAGTTGCAGAATACTAGTTTTGTCCCCAATCTTTCTTGCCCTTTCCCTTTGTCCCTTTGGGATCACTACCCCAGACCCCTCCCATGAGTGCATCTGTGCTGTCCAGATCGGTGGCACAGTCACCCTTACCCTAGTATTCCACACTCACTACACTTTCCAAGATATCCCCAAGGACTTCTGTACCTACAATCAGACCACATACTTGATCTGTGACCTTGGGGATGACCATCACTACATCTGCCATGACCTTAACAAGCCTGACCATGAAATTGTGGTAGAATTAAAATTATGAGAATGGGGAAAAGAAATAATATAAACAGAGCCACTGCTCCAATAAACCAACAATCTGTCTCTACTCTTTAACATTTCTATTGCTTGTCCTGCCATAGGCCCGGCTACACACTGTGTGTTACAACAAATAGGAAGCCCCCTAGGTACCCTCCTACAAAAAGCATTAAATGCCACCAGGTGATGTGTGCTATACCAAATAGAAACCCTGAGACACCCTCCTACAAGTAATACCAATTACTCCCAGTTGCAGGACAGGGCACTGCAATCTTATTAATCTTACCATTTTAAATATTCATGATACCTGGTGAGGAAAAGAAGTTCACGTGCTCTTCAGAGTAAAGTGATCCCCTAAAACCATCACTGGCCCCACCCTTTATATGAAAAGAACCCTGAACTCTTACAATCAAGAAAAATTTCAGATGTTCCATTCCTTTTTTAACAAAATGCAAGAACAACACCCAGCTATTCCTGTAAATACTCAAAATCTGTTACTTCAACTAGTAGAACAGGTAGCCTCTTCCTTACATGTTTCCTCCTGCTGGAGGTACAAATATGGGGGGCCCAATGGCCATGGGAAGCAAGAGAACTAATGCCAACAGAAAAAGTAAATGTAACCACCTCCCAGTCTGGACCTACCAGATGGACCTGACAGCATTCATAATTGGAAAAAAATTGCATAGTTAGATGGAGAGACAACTTCCTGGTCCCTGTTGGAAATTTGGATTGTCTGGGGCAACAATATTATAATCAGAGTGAAAATGCCACCTTATGGTAGGAATCAGATAAAAATCACCCTGCTCCTGACCCATCACCATTAGCCTCTTTCTGACCCTAAAAGGTTTCTGGAGAGATGTTTCAGCCCCAGACATTTGGAAAACCCCTGAAGGGTTGTATTGGATCTGCAGCAAAAGAATTTATTCTGAATTATGTGCAGGGTAGGCAGGAACTTGTGTGTTGGAACTATCTTTCTTATCCCCCTAAAGCAGAGGGAACTACTAAGATACCCAGGCTATGAATCAGAAAATAACCAGGCCCAAAAGAAAAGCACACAAATAGGGAACTGGAAAGACAATGAACGGCCTCCTGAGGCATCATCCAGTCTGGTGTCATTGCAGTCTGGCAACATGGGCAGAGGATGGGTCATGAGGATATTGGACCCCGATTTACATGTTAAACTACATCATCTAGCTCCAGGCAGTAGTAGAACTAATCACAAATGAAACTGCCTGTGCCTTAAATCTGTTGGCACAGCAACAAGACAAATTTAGAACAGCCATCTATCAGAACCAACTGGGTCTTGACTACCTGTTAGCAAAGGAAGGTGGAGTATGTGCAAAGTTCAACCTTTCCAACTATTGCCTGCAGTTAGATGACCAAGGAAAGGTAATAGAGGAAAGCACCAATTACATTCCGCTTCAGACCTGGAATGGTTGGGACCTCAAGAACTTGTTAGGGGGATGGTTCTCAACCTTTGGAGGGTTCAAAACTCTGATTGGAAGTGTTTTAGTACTGCTTAGTATACGCCTTATCCTCCCCTGCCTCGTCCCTTGTTTGCTAAAAAGTGTAAGTCAAACAATAGAAGCCTTAGTAGACAAAAAAAAAAAAAGTCCCCTATCTACTTCATCTCCATGGCCTGCAACCCTTGAAAAATCATAAATATGAATTGACCCCCACATCTGTGGAAGAAAATATGATGAATAATATCATCAAAAGAGGGTATTGAGGTAGTTCATAGGAGAGACCTCAGCATTACTGCTGTATTTCCTTACTGAAATGATTTTATGAATTTGAGTACTCTCAGGAATGTGTAAAAACATGCTTTCTGGAAGAGATTGTAAAACAAAGTGTCTGCTGTATCTGTCTAGTCATGCCCAGGCATGTCCAGGCACACCTGCATAGCAAGACAAAATGTTTGCTTTCTAGATAAAAGAAATCAGCCCTGAGCCAGAGCTTAGAGAACCTCCTGTGCCCATTTCTATGGTAACTCCTGCCCTGCAAGTTCTGCTTCTGTACTCCCTACTTGCTATCCTACAAAATCTGGTGACAGAGGACATTTGGCACTCAGACTTTGGGCAGAAGTCCTCTGAGCCTGCCAGCAATAAAAAAGCTTGTTCATTTCTCAGAGGCTCTCACATTTTCTTGTGTGGTGTTCAGAGTTTTTCCCTTCTTCACTAACTCTAAAATGAAGTTGAGTACATGGGTTTTTGTTGCTATGGTTATCTTAAGCAAACATCTGGTTTCAAATTTCTTTGGCCTTAATTTATATGAGGATGAAGGGGGTTTGCTAGAAGATGTTAGGCTTCCTCATTGTGTGTGTGCCTGAGAGAGAGAGTCTCTCATAATACTCTTGCCCTTCCCTCAGCAACAAATTCCTGTTGTTTGTTACACACTGCTTGTGAGCCTGGTGTGAGGAATGGGGAGACTCTCTGCTGTCCTGGTACAGCATCAGTCTTAGGCATGTCTTTTGTCCCCTGGGTCTTGGAGGTGGACTTTTCCAGTGATTTTGCTCTTCTATCATGCTTGAATATTTCTACCGATCTGGGCCCAGGATGGTTTTCTGCTCATTCACCAGGAACATAGATTTTAATTTTTATACCCCTATCTTAGTCACAGAAGATCTACACCATTTTCCTGGAGGTAAGAGTTTTTGCTGTTTTTCCCTCTGTGGCTTGTCTTTTTCTCTTAGAGAAGGACTGTGTTAGCACCAAAAGTGTTTCTGCAGTGGTGGCCACTCTCTACCTCCTGCCATGCGCAACAAGGAGGATTTGTCTGGCATCTCAACCTGCCCCAAATTTTCTCATGAAAAAGAAGTGCATTGAATAAAGCCTCTGAGAGGTTGTAAATTCCTTTTGTGACTATGGATCTCACGGTAGCCTACACCTGTCCTTTAGCAATTCTTTGAACTTTGTAATTGAGTTCTTCTCAGATTATATAGAGGCTGCATCATTCCACTGCTTCTTATAAGGTGAGCCAGTGTTCTTGTCCTGTTTCTCCTTCCAGGTGACTTTTTTTTTTTTTTTAAAGATTTCAGGTTAGCTATATTCTCTGACATCTCAGTTCCTATAGGTTCAAAGAAAATTATGATTTTGTGCATTATCTGGCTTTTTCCTATTTATGTGAAAGTGTTGCCTTTCCGGATTTCTACATCCAAGTTAGACTCCAAAGAACTGAAGGGATATTGCACCTATAAGCAATTCTTGAGCAATTTACTAAAGGATGATCTTCATCCAGCCAATATATGACAGAGTACATAATATATTTAAATATAGGTTTATGTCTACAACAAAGAAGGGTAAGAGTGTTGAAGAATAATTTATAGATGTTCTAAAAATGTATAAATAACTCAACTACAAAGGATAAGAAGAGGAAGGAAGAAATAGGAATGTAGACTAAGCACATTTATTGTTGAAATGACAATAGGTGGGATTCAAAGGATATCATAATAATTAAAAAAATAGATGCTGGGCAAGTCACGGTCACATGCTCAGTGGCTATCTCCCAACTCTTACCTACTCTCCCCACCTCCTTTTCGGTTGTATGCAGATGTTTCAATATGTTTCCATTCCTCAGCCCAGGGGAGATGTTAGGTCTAATGGAGTGGTCTGACTGTACTTTACATCCCAAACTGGGAACATTCAGCCCCAGGTACTTATCAGGATAGAAATATTCAATAGCAGGGTCCTCTTCCCTGGTTTGCATAAATACCCTGTCCTAGGTCAGCATAAATTTGTCTCTCCTCTCTTACACAGGGTGAAGCACACAGAGCTGCCATTCACTGACCCTGACTAGTGCAATTTGGCATCACCAGCTATGATAGTGTAATCTGTGCACTGCAGACAAAAGTGCCAGCTGAGTTCTGTTCCAGGTTCAGGAGTCTCAACACTAATAGAATTTAGAGATGAGAGGGCCAGTAAGAATAAGCAATAAAATTTATAAAGAAAGAAAGAGTACATGTTAAAGAGATAACATGGATGTGTTCAAGGGAGAAACACTCACTAAGTGGAAATGGGTTAGCTTGCTTTATAGGGAGGATTTTGGTAGTGGCAGATTTCCATAGTGGCCTTTGAACACTAGGGCTTATGTGGTTTGTATTAACCAAGTGCTTACAGAACTAGCCTTGTTTCAGGAAGAGATAACTATTGAAGTCTGTGGCTAGCCCATCATGTATCCAAAAATTGTCTTTGGACAGCTGTTTAATAATGTTTACAATGTCAGGCTTTCTATTACCAACTGAAAGTTTGCTTTGGGCCCATGATTTTACAAGATTTTATGACTTGGGGAAGGTTCAATGGTTTGGGGAGGTTTGGGGACTTTAGGGAAAAGTTTTGTCCCATGAAGTTTGCAGTTTGCATTAATTCCTTTGGAGCTAGATAAGACACAAGGGACTTGCAATTGTCCACTAACTTTTTAAAAAAGTGAATAGGAAACTAGGGATTTGCAGATGTCCTATTTTATCCTGCTTTAATAGGATCCCTTGCTGTGTTTCTTTGGACCTTTTGTGATGTGTAAGTAACAAAGAGGTCTTTGCTGAAAGTTTCTGTTGTGCTTGAGCCTGTGTTGCCACAACACATCACACAGCAACATGCTCCATAGTAGACAATAAAAGATGATATAAGAAAATGGGGGACTAAGATCATTTTAAAAGTAAATACTAGAATAGAAAAACAAAATTTTTAACATCGAAAGAAAAAATAGACCAAATCATATGGAAAAAGAGATGCATGTGCTATAACATAATACATATTTATTCTAATATAAAAGAAAATGACACAGTTGAGACAGAATATGCTAGTCAAATCAATACATGTAAATATGATTAAGATAGCCAATAAAAGATAAGGATTGTAAATTGGGCTTATAAAGTAAAAGCAAATGTATTCTATACACAAAAGATGCAGCCCCCCAAAATACTTCATAAAAATAAAAAATAAACACTTGACAAGGAGTATGAAACAAATGGAAATTGTAAGAAATCAGGGATGATGATGTACAATTCAAGCCAGAAAACATTAACATTGCAAAGAAAAACTTAGGGCATTTGCAATATTAACATCTCTCTCTCTTCCCACAAACACACAAATATATGTATTTTCAAGCTTTATTAGCAAGATTGGTTAAAAGAATGGCATCCCAGAGAAATTAGGGCATTTAACACTCAAATCTTGATTTTTACATGACATTCTTCACTAAAGGGAACATATATTTCTTGGAGAAATGCCTAATTACAGAATGGTGGCTTAGAAAGAATGGAATTACCCTGTATTATCTTCTGACATCAGAAAGCAAGAAAGTGCTCAAAAAGTGATAGGAACATATCAAAAGGACACAAAATCCAGCTTTAAATGGTTCTCACTGGATAATCAGGGCCAATTTGGGCATTAAGTAAATGCTGATAGGAACAAATCATCACCCACTGAACAAAATAAGAGTCTTTGGGTCCATGTTAATATAAATATAAATAGAACTTTAATATTAATATTTATGTGAAAGGATAAGTCTTTCTTACAGTAGAATGTAAATAAATAAATGCAAAGGAATAAGAGCATTAAGAAATGACATTAGAAAACTATCTAGTAACATTCTGTACTAATTGCTAACTCAAGAAAGAATAATAAATGGAGGCAAAACTTAATGGGTGAAAGACTGATGAGAAACAGAATATTTATATAACCTCATTATAACTTTCTATAAAATGATTACAAATGATAAAATGAAAATGTTAATTATGAATACAAATAACTATAGTTACACTATAATAGGGAAATCTGGAAGACAAGACCTTACTCAGGTGATTAAAGTTAACATCACCAATATTGGAATAAATCAATAACAAGTGTCTCATGATAAGATGTACTGAGAAGGGCATGGCAACACTTCTGAGGTATTCTTGCCAGAATGCATAAACTAATCTAATTAAGGAAAGATCAGATAAACCCAAATTGAAGAACTTTCTACAAAATGACTGGCATGTACTCTTCACAAATGAAAACAACCATGCAAAAGCTAAAGTGCCTATACTAATGAGACAGAGTAGACTTTAAAACAAAATATATCACTGTAGACAAAGAAACACATTCTATAATGTTTAAATGGTCAATCCATCATTTAAGATATTTATAAGTAAGATGTAAAAATTATAAACATATATTCATATAATAATATAGTTCCAAAATAAAACAAACACTGACAGAGTTGAAGGAAGAAGTAGGTAATTCAAAAATAGTAGCAAAATACTTCAATATGCCTCTTTCAATAATATATAGAACATCTAACGGAGAAGATTAACAAGGCTATAGAAGACTTGTGTAATACTATAAATGAACTAGACCTAATGGAAATCTATAGAATATTCTACCTACACCAGAAGGATATACATTTTTTCACAAAAACACAAGAAACATTTTCTAGGATAGACCATATGCTGGGCTATAAAACAAACCTCATAAATTTAAAAATACAGAAATCATACAAAGTATTTTTTCTGATCACAATGGAATAAAATTAGAAATCAATAACAAGAAAATTTTGAAAATTCATTTAGGTAGAAATTAAAAAACGCACACCAATAATTCAAAGAAGAAATCACAAGGGAAATTAGAAAATACTTAGAGATGAATAAACACATAACAACAACATGCCAATGGTTATGGATTGCATCTAAAGTAGTGCCCATAGGGAACATAAATCTGTAATGCCTATATTTTAAAAAGTAGTTAAGATCTTAAATCAATCACATAACCTTTCATCTTAAGAAACTAGACACAGATGACCAAATTAAACCTAAAGCGGGAAGAAGAAAGGAAATAGAGATTACAAGTGAAGTGAAAGGAATAGAGAATAGTTCTCAATAGAGAAAGTTTAAGAATAACAAAGGTAGGTTCTTTGAAAAGCTCAACAATACTGATGCATCTTTATCTGGAGTGACCAGAAAAAAAAGGGAAAGGACTTAAATTACTAAAAGAGGGAATGAAAGAGGGAGCATCACTGCTAGCCTCATAGAAATAAAAAAGGAGTATAAGGAAATAATATGAACAAGTATATGCCAAAAATTAGATTACCCAGTTGAAACAAATACATTCCTAGAAAGACATGAACAACAAAACCACTCAAGAAATTGAAAATCTGAATGGACTTTAAAAATTCAATGAGATAGAATTAATAAATTAAGATTTGCCACAGAGAAAAGCCCAGATGGCTTCAGTGATGTATCCTATCAAATATTTCAAGAAGAATTATTACCAGTTCATAAACTATTCCAAAATAATGGAAGAAGAAGGAACACTTCCCAACTTTTTCTATGTGTCAGTATTCCCTGATACTGAAATATGATAAAGACATCACAAAATACAGAAACTAAAATTCTAAAGAAGATGCTAGCAAAAAAAACAAAAAGAATAGAGTTTTAGGATTCAATTTGGGTTTCAAAACTTACTACAAATATACAGTAATAAGATAGCGTAGTGTAGGCATAAAGTAGAAACATAGAGAAATGGAATGGAATTGAATGTCCAGAAAAAAACTCTTACATTTACTGACAGTTGATTTTCAAACAGGGTGCCAAGACAATTCAATGAAAAATACAGTCATGTCAACAAATGGTGCTGGGACAACTGGATTCAACATATAAAAGAATGAACACCTACTTTAGAATGGACATCTACTTTATTTCATTAAAAAATTAATATATATCATGGACTTTAATTCAAGAGCTGAAACTGTAGAACTCCTAGAAAAACATATAAAAATAAATCCTTGCAATTTTAAGTTAAGCAATTGTTTTTGAGATATGATGCCAAAAACACAAGTTATGAATTAAATTGGACTTCAGCAAAATTTAAAACCTTAGCCCCTTAAGCAATATTATCAAGAAGGTAAAAAGACATCTAACCGAATAAAAGCAAATATTTGCAAATCCTATTTTGATAAGGGAACTGTATCTAGAATATGAGAATTCTTATAATGAAAAGATAAATAAATGAATTGCTATTTCTCCAAAGAAATGTAAATCTTGCATCTAGAATGGTGAATACTTTTGAAAATGTTTTCAATTGACTTTACCCAGGTCCATCAGAGGATTTACTATCTACAGCAGCTATTGTATGACAAAATGTATTTCTGGAAAACTGTGACTTGAAAATCAAAATGACTCCTTGATCCATGAACTGCAGAATGGACATTTGTTAGTAGGCATGAAAACATTAATTGTATTGCACGTTTCCATCGAAGGTCTTGGATGACTGGGTATCTTGTTGATGAGCAGTAATATTTTGAAGAGAATCTTTTGTCTGAGCAGTAGGTCTCTAATGGACCTAAAATATTTAGTAAACCTTGTTGTAAAGAGATATGCTATTACCCGGGCTTTGTTGTTCCATTTATGGAGCATAGGAACAAAAGAGTTAGCATAATTCTTAGGGGGTCCTAGGATTAGGGGAATGGTAAATGAGCTTTGGCTTCAACATAATGTCAACAGCTGCTTTATCCCCTAACAAGAATCAGCTTGTTATTTGAAACTTTGAAGGCAGGCACTAACTTCTCCTCTTAGCTATGATAGGCCTAGATAGTGTCTTCTTCAAATGGAAGCCTGTTTCATCTATGCTGAGAATCTGTTTAAAGTAGCCACCTTCATCAACTATCTTCTTACTTAGATCTTCTTAATAACTGTGCAGCTTCTACATCAGTACTTGCTGCTTCACCTTGCACTTTTATTTTATGGGCATGGCATCTTTCCTTAAACCTCAAACACTACCTTAGTTATCTGCAAACATTTCTTCTGCAGCTTCCTCACCTCTCTCAGCCTTCATAGAATTGAAAAGAGTAAAGGTCTTGTTCCAGATTAGGCCTTCGATTAAGGGGATGTTATGGGTGATTTGATCTTCTGTACTGACCACTAAAACTTCCTCCATATCAGTAATAAGGCTGTTTCACCTTCTTATCATTTGTATGTTGATCCATGAGTAGCACTTTTAATTTCTTTCAAGAACTTTCCCTTTGCATTCACAACTTGGCTAACTATTTGGTGTAAGAAACCTAATTTTCAACCTATAGCAAAAGGGTTTTTTTTACCTTGCTTAGAGAGGAACAGACCTTTCCCACTAAGCTTAAATGATATCTAGGTTTTGATTTGAAGTGCAAGATGTGTGGCTCTTCTTTTCGTTTGAACATTTAGAGGCCCCGTATGCTTATGAATTGGCCTAATTTCACTATCATTACATTTCAGGGATTAGGGAAGTCCAATAAGAAGAAGAGAGATAGGGAAAGGGCTGGTCAGTGGAGTCAGAACATGCACAGCATTTACTGATTAAGTTCACTGTTTTATAAAAGCACAGTTCATTGCACTGTAAAGCAATTATAATAGTAAAATCAAAGGGTCACAGTCACTATAACAGGTATAATAATGAAAAAAAAATTGAAATATTGAGAGAATTACCAAACTGTGGCACATGGACTCAAAGTGAGCACACACTGATGGAAAAGTGGTTAGATAGATTTGTTCAACAGAAACCCTCAGTCTGTAAAAAACACAATATCTTCACAGTTCAGTAATATTAAGTGCAATAAAATAAAATATGCCTGTACCTGAAGGGAGAGACCAGTACAATATTCCAAAGATCTATAGAGGACTTCCTTGAATATTCAGTGGAGTATTAATTAAAGCACATGCAAAAGAAAATAAGAGGCCAGAACTGGGGCTTGTGAGTAAAAGCATTTGAGAGGATTAGGGGGAAAAACTCCCAGTGCTCAGAGTTGGGAATAGTACCTGTTCCATTAGCCAGACTGGAAAATCTCATGAAGGATATTGTCTCAGTGGAAGAAATTATTAGCACTTAGTTGATATTCTTCGCATCGAACCTAACAAATTTTAAAAACAAGATACAAAGGAAACAAAGTATTTTAAAGTAGTTTAACTGTATTCTAGTAAAAATGTTAAGGATATATATATGGAAATACAAAATTATCCAGTAGCCAACAGGGTAAAATCACAATGTCAGGCTTCCAATAAAAAATGATAAAGCATGCAAATTAGAAATAAATAATCACAAAAGAAACTGACCCAGAATTGAAACAGATGTTAGGACATTAAAATATAGATGGATAACATGATATTTAATGATGTAAAGTAAACGTTTTGCCCTTAAAGGAGAACTGTTTTTACTATACCTATTGAAAATTTTACTGCATGCTTTAGCCAGGGCAATTCGGTGAGGAAAAAAGAGGGAGGAAGACAAGGGGGGGGGGGAGAGAGAGAGAGAGAGAGAGAGAGAGAGAGAGAGAGAGAGAGAGAGAGAGGCTATGATGGTTAATTTCATGGGTCAACTTGGCTAAGTTAGGATGTCCATTTAGTTGGTCAAGCAAGCACTGGCCTAGTTGTAAGTGTGAGGGTATTTCATGAATTTAAATCATTAGTTGATTCCATTTATGGCTGCTTACATCTATAGTGTACAATGGAGGTTTGCCTTCAGCAATGAGAAAAGTCTCATCCAATCAGTTGGAGGCCTTAAAAGGAGAGATGATGATTTTAGTAGTCAGAAAGAATTTCTGTCTACTTCAGCCAGCCAGCTTCTTTTGGGAAGTTCAACATCACCATTGGGTTCCCAAATTGTGGCATGCCCTCCAGAATGTGGATTTGCCAATCCCCATGGTTGCATGCATGTAAAGTCTCAATATTTATGTATATTAACATATTTATATCTGGAAAAATCTCACTAATTTTGACACCAAAGAGTGGTTCTTAGGAAACAGAATGTTAAGGATGAGATTTCTGTGTTGGTTCTGGGGCTTGGGAATTAATTCTCTAATCAGATTAGATTAAAGGCCACTAATAACTCTAATTCAAATGATCTAGAGGACACTGATAGTCCATGACTTATGTTGGCAATAAAGATATGCAAAATATCACCATTGGATACTGTGACTCAAATGTTTATAAGAGGTAAGGCTCTGGGTGACAATGTATTTAAACTTTAACAGAATTTTGTGTAATGAAGAAGTATAACAAAGTTGGCTTGCTATTCCCAAATATGTTGGATATAGTTGTTTATAAAAAGGATGACCTTAGGTCTTCAAATGTCTAGCCCAAGTGCCACATAAGGGACATAAAATTTTCTATTTGTCCTCTGATAGAAATTTACTTCTTATAGCCACAGACTTGATATTTCTAAAAACCAAACCAGAGTCTTATGGTGTGAATAACTGAATGACAATGTAGTCCATGCAGGATACCTTGCAGGGTATCTATTTTTTAAAGTGAGGGCATTGACTGGGAAGGAATGGGATCCTAAAAATTAGAATAAGAACATATGGCTAATTATGATGATGGTGGGAACATTTAAACCTTAGATTCTGACAAGTCTTTTGTGCCAAACAAACCTTGTAATGGTCTGCCCTGAGGAATCAGTTATCCAACCTGCAGTCTGCCCTGAGGAATTAGCCATTCTGCCTTCATCTGAAAAGATAAACCTTGCTGTGCCTGATAAACTTGTGACCACCTATTCTTATGAAAGTACCTCATACCTCCCTCTGAAGAGATAAACTCTGTTTAATTACTTGAAACTATAATGGAATGCCCTGAGGTAGTTGCCTTGCAAGATCCTGCTAATTCCTATCGTGAGCTACCCACAATATCCTCTTTACTTCCAGAACTATAACCAGATTCAATTCTAAACAAGGTTGGAAGGTGAGATACAGACTGTGACATACGAGAAGGTACACTATAATCCAAAGTAACTGCATATTTTTCAAATTTATATGAACAGAAATCAGGGGAATATGGGTGGGGATGTATATTCATGGTGTCGGATAAGGGTAGAAGGAACATAAAGATGCATCATGATATGGGCCTACTAGACAGAGATTCAAGATTCATTGCTGTAGCTCAAGGAGTTATAAAGGCCTCTTAAAGTTCATTTGTATTGTTGTCTTAAGCATGGACTAAAGGTGGCTTACACTGACTGAAGCTGAAATGTCAGAAGTTCACTGGTATAATGCAGATGAGGAGATCCAAAGGCTGAGAGAAATTAGAATGTTAGAGTGGATTTAATATATAAGATCTGCTCACCTACTATCCTACTGCCCAGAGGACACCTCTCACCAGGACTGTAAGGAATAAAATTGTGGTCACTAGTGTAAGAACTGCTGCCACTGCACTTAGATGCTTTATAACACAGTGAGAATGATTGGATCTTCAGTTGGCAAGAGCTGAGTGGTGGCACTTAATTGCCAAAGAGCAGGTGCTTGTGGCTACTGTAATTTACAACAAATTCAAAGCAGTAATCAGAGTAGTCTGACTCACAGAGATCTATCCCATTGGACAGTTGATCATACGGCAACTAGAACTGAAATAGATGGATATTCCACTAAATTTTTTATTGATCTATATAAGCAGAAGGGTTCTAGGTCAAATGAACAAAACTCTAACTTGAATCACACAATCACAGCCCCTCAATCGATTCCCAGACTTGAGATAGATTACAAATGTGGAACCTTAATGAAGGGAAGGCCAGGTCCCCTTGGGGAAGGAACCTGCTACACTGCCAAAATTTATAATTTAGTTGTGCTGGTTTGAAACTGTTATGTACCCTAGAAAAGCCATGTTGTTCTAATTCAATCTTGTGGGGGCAGACCAAATAGGCAGGCCCTTTTGATTTGGTTGTTTCCAAGGAGATGTGACCTATCCAATTGCGGATGGGATCTTTCGATTAAGTTGTTTTCATGGAGATGTGACCCTACCCATTCAAGGTGTGTCTTATCAGCTTACTGGCATCCTTTAAGAAGGAAACGTTTTGGAGAAAGCCCACATGCAGACATTTGGAGATACAGAAGAAAAATCCCTGAGGAGATGCCAGAAGCTGAGAGAGCCGCATGAAACCAAAAGCTGGGAAGGAAGGACAGCAGGCATCATTTTGTGCCTCCTTATGTGACTGAGGAACCTGAATGCCAGCTGCCTTTCCTCTGAGAAGGTATTCTCTTGTTGGTACCTTAATTTGGACATTTTCACGGCCTTAGAATTGTAACTTGTAATTTATAAGTTACTTCCAATTTATAACTTATAAATCCCCTTTTATAAAAGCCAATCCTTTTCTGGTATATTGCATTCTGGAAGCTTTAGCATATTTTGGTACTACAGAAGTGGGGTGCGATATGCAAATACAAAAATGTTGGAGCAGCTTTATAAATGGATAAGGGGAAGATTCTGGAAGAGTTGTGAAATGCTTGATAAAGAAGGCCTAGATTTTTTCTGAAAATACTGTTGGTAGAAATACGGACTTTAAAAATACTTTCAATGAAGGTTTAGAACAAAATAGTGAATACACCATTACAAGCCAGAAGGAAGGTGTTTTTAAAATGGCAGAAAATTTGGCAAAATTGAGTCCTGGGGTTATAGAAGGTAGAACTTGAAAATGATTGGGTACTTGGCTGAAGAAATTTCCAATTTAAATGTGGAAAATGCAGCCTGTCTTCTCCTTGCAGTTTACAGTAAAATGTAAGAATAAAGGTAGAAGTTGAGAATGGAAATTTTGGGTTCAAAGAAAGCAGAAATTGATATTTTGAAATAATATGAACATTTGGAAAAGGAGACCCCAGGAAATAGTTCCCCTATGAGGATATAACTACACATGGAACCATTCTGCCATTCAGCACAAGCGAGGATTGGAGATGGAGTTATCCAGAAAGGATTTGTGGCAAGTCCTAGTGTCTGGTAGTCTTGATCCCTGTACACTTGCAATGGAAAACCAACAAGAGTGGTGCAGGATCTGTGTAAATGGAACCACTGCCAGTCTGGAATAAAAGGGATAAAAAAAAGGGACAAATTGAAGAAAAAAATGACTTCAGAGGCAGAAGCATTGAAGCTAAAGTTTAGAGCCAGGAAATCACAGGCCAGGAGAACAGATACACCCACACATGTGGAAAGGGCGAGTTTGCCCCACTGGCAGAGGGCAGGTGCAAAATTCTTGCCACTTCAGGCCTCAGAGATGGTAGAGCACATTCCCCAGAGATTTCAGAGAGGACTGCCACCACCTCATTGTGCTGAAGAGATTGAGCATGTGCCTGGGGGTTGGGAGAGAGTCTGCATGCCTCAGATGCTTGAGGATGGTGCAGCTGACAACAAGGTAGCGTCTCCAATGTTGTAACCCTCATCCCAGTGTTTAGAGA
The DNA here is from genome assembly GCF_023851605.1 of Tamandua tetradactyla. Lineage (NCBI taxonomy): Eukaryota > Metazoa > Chordata > Mammalia > Pilosa > Myrmecophagidae > Tamandua > Tamandua tetradactyla. The sequence continues at coordinate 189,509,930 of NC_135327.1, forward strand.
GAACAGGACCACTGTGCAAACCCTTGGAAAGGGTGGGACTGCCAAGGATGAAACATAATTTTGTAAATGACTCTCAGACTTTGAAATCTAATATAGTATGCCCTGCAGTTTTTGGAACTGTTTAGGTTCAGTGACCTCTGTTTTCCTTCAGATTTCTTCCTATAGCAGTGGTAGTGCTTATTCTATGACTGTCCCTCCTTAGTATATTGGAAGCAGATAACGTGTTCTTAGTTTCACAGCTCCACAGTCAGGGGGGAATTTTTCCTTAGACAAACCATACCTGCAGCTGATTTGATGGAACTTTGTACTGTTTTTAACTTTGTGTCATATTTGGATTATTATTGAAATTATTTAAGGGTTTTGTGATATTGTCAAGACATGAATGCATTTTGCAATTAGAAAGAACATGTCTCTTTTGGGGCTCAGAGAAAAGTGCTGGTTTGAAACTGTTATGTACCCCAGAAAAGCCATGTTCTTCTAATCAAATAGTGTGGGAGCAGAACTATTGTTCAATGGGACCTTTTGATTAGGCTGTTTCCAGGGAGATGTGACTCTGTCCATTCAAGATGAGTCTTGGCTTACTGAAGGCCTTTAAGAAGGAAACATTTTGGAGTAACACACACACAGACATTTAGATAAGCAGAAGGAAAATAGCTCAGGAGGTTCCAGAAGAGCCATTTGAAACCAGAAGATAGGAGAGAAAGTGAACAGATGTCACCATGTGATAGAGGAACTCAGAAGCCAGGTGTCTTTCCTCTGAGAAGGTATCTGTGCCAGTTTGAATCTGTTGTATACCACAGAAAAGCTAAGTTCTTTAATCCTCATTCAATATTGCTATGTGGGAGTTTTATGATTGCTTCATGGAGATGTGACCTACCCAATTGTGGGTGGTAACTTTTGATTAGATGGTTTCCATGGAGATGTGTCTCTACCCAGTCAAGGTGGGATTGTTAACTGGAGGACTTTAAGAAGGAACCACTTTGGAAAGAGCCAGGAGATCCACTAGAACCAATGGAGCCCATGCAGCCAGAGACCTTTGGAGATGAAGAGAGGAAACGCCCCTGGGAGAGCTTCATGAAACAAAATACTGGGAAAGAGAGCTAGCAGATGTTACCATGTGCCCTCACAGCTGAGGACTGTGAAAAAAAGTCCAAGTGAAGGGTGGCAAGGTGAAGTCTTTACCCTTAATGAGATGCAATTCAAGGATAATGGTTCAAAAAAATTACCTAAGAAGAAAGTCTGATGTGAGAATGTGACACAAAAGACCTCTGAAAATGGGCTCAAGTCTTGATATGTACAGATAGGCCCTGCTGTTGAGTATTATGGTTCAGATATGGGACAGCTGAGTTATTAATATATTTAATGCAAAAATCTATAAAACCTTCTTTCAAGAACATGATTAATGTCCTTCCAAAGCAAACATCTTTTTTTTTTATGTTTAATAATTGAAATGAGATGTAAACATGTTGCCCTGAATTACCAGCTCAATTATAGCCATTCACACCTGGAATAACTGTTGTTTTGTAGAGAAATAAACACTAAGAGGGAAAATTCTTGGATGGATATAATAGCTCAATACATACAATCATTGTAACGTTGTATGTTTCTAGAAGACCAATTACGAAGCAAATAATAAAAGGACAGAGATTCACTATTGGATATCATATAATATAATTAAAATCTATTCCATTTTGGGTATATTACATTCCAGCAACTTGCAAACTAGAATGGTATCCTTTTGTTTGTGCCTTACTTTGGACATTTTCATGCCTTAGAATTGTAACTTGTAACTTAATAATCCCCTTTGTAAAAGCCAACCTGCATTTCAGCAGGTTTAGAAAACCAAAACATTAGTCTTCCTGCCAGCCTTCCCCAAAGGGACCAACAGCGTTTAACAAAATGACTGCGTTGGGGAAAATAGAATTATTAAGGATTTCAGGGACTATTAGATACTGTGTCAGAACTGACATAATTCCCAGAGACCCAGAATATCACTGTGGTCAACCATTCTGAATAGGGGATTATGAAGGTTAGGTGATCACTGGAGTTTTAGCCTAGGTTCATCTTATGTGAGTCTAGCTGTTCCCCAAACACATTTTGTGGTTTTTTCTCCCTTTATGGAATGCAAAATTGAAATATACATGCTCAGCAATTAGCAGCATCCCTACATTGGTTCCCTAACTTGTGGAGTGAGGGTAGGAAAGGCCAAGTCAAAACCACTGAAACTGCCTCTACCAAGCAAAATAATAAATTAAAAGCAACATTGCATTCCTGGAGAGATTGCAAAGATTAGTGCCACTATCGTTCAATGTTTCTATTTGGCCTGTGCAGAAAGAAGATAGGTCTTGGAGGATGGCAACATATTATTATAAATTTAACCATATGATGACTCTGGTTACAACTGCTGTTCCTGATGTAGTATCATTGCTTGAGCAAACCAGCACATCCCTTGTACCTGGTATGCAGCTATTGAATTTAAAAATGCTTTGTTCTTAATCCCTGTTAGTAAAGACCATCAGAAACAATTTGCTTTCAGTTGGAAAGGCCAGCAGTATACATTCACCATCATGCCTCAGGAGAATAGCAACTCTAAAGTCCTACATCATAATCTAATTCATGAGGACCTTAATCATTTTTTCCTTCCACAAGATATCACACTGATTGTACTTAGTCAGAAAGAAGTAGTGACTACTTAAGACTTATTGATAAGGCATTTTCATGTCAGAGAGTAAGAGATAAATTTAACAAAAATGCAGTGGCCCTACATGTCAGTGGAATTTCTAGGTGTACAGTACGGTGGGACATGTCAAGGTATACCTTCTTAGGTGAAGGATAAGCTGCTTCATATGCCTCTCCTACAACCAAAACTGAGAAACAGCATGTAGTTGGGCTTCTTGGATTTTGGTGGCAATGTAGTCCTCATTTGGGTGTGCTACTATGGTCCATTTGAGTGAGCTGAAAAGTTTCTAGTTTTGAGTGGGGACCAGAACAAGAAGAAGTTCTGCAACAGGTCCAGTCTGCCTTGAAAACTGCTCTGCCTCTTGGACTATATGATCTAGCAAACGTAATGGTACTGGAAGTGTCAGTGGTAAATGGAGATGCTGTCTGGAGACTGGCAGATCCCATAGGAGAATCACAGCACACCCCCCTTAAGATTTGGGAGTGAAGCTCTGACATCTTCTGCAGATAACTAAACTCCTTTTGAGAAGCAGCTTTTGTCCTGCTACTGGGCTTCAGTAGAGTTTGAATGCTTAATTATGGTCCACCAAATCTAGATGAGACCTGAGTTGCTCATCATGAACTGATATTCCTGTTGTTTTACCTACCAAGCCATAAAGTTGGACATGCACAGCAATATGTTGAAGTCATGAACAAACAGAAGTGGTATGTATGAGATCAGGCTCAAGCAGGCCCTTATGGCAAAAGTAAGTTACACAAGGAGGTACCTCAAATGCCCAGGACCCCCACTCCTACCAGATACTTTCTTATTCCCACCCTGTTGCAATAGCCTCTGAGCATAGTTTCCTATGACCAGGTGACTGAGGAAGAGAAAACTCAGGTCTGGTTTACAGATGGTTCTGTATAATATGCAGGTATTACCTGAAAGTGAATAGCTATAGCACTATAACCTCTTCCAGGCATATCACTGAAGGACAGCAGAAAAAAGAAATCCTCCCAGTGATCAGAACTTCAAGCAGTGTACCTGGTACACTTTTGCTTGGAAGGAGAAATGGTCTCAGCTGCATTAAAAAAAAAAAATGATTTATGGTCTATGACCAATGTGTTGGCTGGATAGTTGGGGACTTGGAATAACACAATTGGAAAATTGGTGACAAAGAAGTCTCTGAGAGAGATAAGTGGATAGCCCTTGCTGAATGGGCAAAATACATATTTGTGTCCCATGTGAATTTTCACCAAAGGATGACTTCAGCAGAAGGGGATTTTAATAAGCATGTGAATAAGATGCCCATACTGTTGGATACCAATGGGCCTCTTTTCCCAGCCACCCTTATTATTGTCCAAAGGACTCATGAAAATAGTGGTGATGGTGGAAGGATTGAGGTTTTGCATGCACTCAGAAACATAGACTTCTACTAAGGCTGACCTGGCTACAGCCACTGCTGTGCCTAATCTGCCAGCAGCTTTAAAAGGAGGAGTGATTATTTCAGCAGTTAGAAGGGAGAATTTTTATCTCTACTTCAGCCAGCCAGCTTTTCCTGGGTAATCCTTTGAAAACCTTCAGTTTGGTTCCTAGCTTGCAGCCTGCCTTATGGTATTTGGACTTGTGCATCCTCAGAGTTGTGTAAGACACTTTTATAAAACCTTATAATTTTTAAGGATATCTACTGTTGGTCTGTTTCCCAACAGAACCCTGATTAATACAGCCTAGAATCCAGGAGATCCTTTAGGGTATATCTTAGTAATACCAGGCCTTGTGATTAGAGTCAATGGGAAACTGAAACAAACCAATCCAGGTAGGACTACTGATGGCCGAGAACCTTGGGTCACTGCACAAGGAAAAGGACCAAAACCAGCTGAGGTTATCACTGAGGTAAAAGGGAATATGGAATGTGTAGCTGGAAGAAGGTGGTTATAAACACAAGTCTCATCATATGACCAGATACAGAAATAAGAACCATAGTGACTATGGGTATTTCTTCCTTGTTTTATTATGAATATGCTTGTATGTATACATAAAGCCAATATTTTTGTTTTCTTCCCTCTCTTATCCCCTTTTCATATAACATACGTTGCATTAACATGATGTCATACTATTTAAGTTACACGATATCAACTTCAAGAGTGAATATTATCTAATGACTTGCATCCTCTTCTAGGGAGAGGGTTAGTGTATTTCCGGTTGTACACAGGATGAGTGAATTCAGTTAGGGAAAATTAAGATCATGTTATTGTTTTTATTTAGAGATTAAATATGGTTTAAGTAAACGTGTATGGGTTCTGAGTTGACAAGGGGTTGACTATGATAATTAATTTCATGTATCAGTTTGACTAGGTTGTGATGTCCAGTTGTTTGGTCAACCAAACACTAGCCTTATTGTTACTGTGAGGCTAGTCCATGGATTTAAATCATTAGTCAGGTGATTGCATCTGTGGTTGATTACCTCTACATTTCACAAAGAAGATTGCCTTCAACAAGTAGAGAAGTCATATTCAGTCATTTGAAGGCCTTAGAGGGGGATCTAATGATTTCAGAAGCAAGAAAGAATTTCTATCTTTACTTTAACCAGACATCTTCTCTCAGGGAAGTCAAAATAACCACTGAGCTCCCAACTTATGGCCTGTCCTAAGAAATTTGGACTTGCCAATCCCCGCAGTTGTATGAACCAATTCCTAATAATGAATATATATATATATATATATATATATATTCATTCCCTGTCTGTTTTGTTTCTCTGGAAAATGTGAATAGTAAAGAAGCAGAGAGAGGGATAGAGGGGAGAGGAAAAAAAGATGCACCCAAATTGAAAAGATTGAAGGCAAATGATCTTAATTAATTAAAAAACATGAATGTTTATGTTGAAAATCCAAAATAATCTACAAAAAAATTTACTGAACTAACAGGTAAATTTAGTAAAGTTGCAGAACCCCAGATTATTAAAAAAAAGTTATTTCTATACACTAGCAATGAACAAATGAAAATTGAAAGCATCATTTAAAATACCATTTAAACATCATAAAATATGAAATACATAGTGATAAATATGATAAATTGCATGCAAGACCTGTATTGTGGAAACTACAAAACGTTAAGAGAGACTACAGAGCTAAATAAATACAGGATTACATTTTTTCATGGATCAGAAGATTCAAAATTTTCAAGCAACCAATTCTCCCCAAATTTGTTAACAGAATCAAAGCAATTCTAATCAATAAGCTTATTCTAAAATTCATTTGAAAATGCAAAGAACCTGGAAGAGCTAAAACAACTTTGAAAAAGATGAACAACTATTAACTAATTTCAAGAAATATCACAAATCTACACCAATCTTGACAGCATGGTGTTGACATCAAGGTAAAGACTTTAATGGAACAGAAAAAGTGTACAAAAATAGACAAACATATACATGGATAACTGATTTTTTACTAAGATGCTAAGGCATTTCATTAGAGAAAAAACAGTGTTATCAACAAATGTCACTGGAACAATGGGCTACACATTCAAAATAAATTGAATTTCATTCCATACCTTATGCAATGTGTAAAATTAAATCAAAATAGGTCATAAACCCAAATATGAAATCTAAAATTATATATCCTTTCAAAGAAAACAGCCCAGAAATCCTTGTGACCTTATATTAGGCATATCTTTTTTAGATGACACACCAAAAGCACAATTCATATATGAAAAAAAATAATTGGACTTCATTAAAAGTTAAAAACTATTCTTTGAAACATATGATTGGTGTCATGGAAACACAAGCCACGTGTGGGAGAGGATATTCATAAAACATATATTTAAGAATGTGCTTTGTTTCAGTTTTCTAGTTTGCTTAAAGCAAATACTATGACATGAGTTGGATTAAACAATGGGAATTTATTTATTCACAGTTTTGAGGCTGGGAATGTCCAAATCAAGGAATCATCAGGGTGATGCTTTCTTCCCAAAGATCTGCTGCCAACTAATCCTTGGTTCCTCTGCCACATTGCAGGGCACATCACATGGCAGTGCCTGTTGATCTCTCCCTTCTCTTTTGGGTTTTGTTGATTTCAACTTCTTGATTCCATGGCCTTCTCTCTCTCTCCTTCAGTATTCATTACATTTATAATGGACTCCAATAATAGGATGAAGACCCATTCTTGTTGTGTTGGGTCACCACCTTAATTGAAGTAGCCTTATCAGAAGGTCTTACTTACAATGAGCTCATACCCAGAGGAATGAATGAACTTTAAGAAAATATTTTTCTGTGGTCCTTATAGCTCCAAACCACTACTCCTACTACTCTCTATCCTCTGGACCCCCAAATAAAGTGTTTTATCTATATGCAAAATACATTCATTCTATTACAATATCCAAAAAGCCTTCAGTTATTTCAGTACCAACGCTAAATACAATGTCTCATCAAAAGTGGTTATGGGGGTTCTCTTTCTTGAAGCACCATTCTCCTCCACTGTGGACCTGTAAATCCTAGAGAACACATTATCTGCTTGTTCATGTATGGGATGATGTTTTGTCTTCAGGGCCTGATGAAGTGACAACCCCACATCTTACAAGTGCTTGTCTGACAGCCATGCTCTTCCCAAACAGCTAGTGAAGGCTTACCCTCTTCAAGCATTGGAGTGATGGCCAGACTCTCTGCAAATTCCAGGGCACAGGTTCAACCCTCTCCAAACAGAGAGATGGCAGTGCTCTTCCTGAACAATGGGGCAGAAGGCCCACCTTATCCTTGCACTGGGGCCAATGCAGACTTTCCACACACACATTGGTGGGCCTGCTCCTGGGACCTGAAAAAATATCTTCAGCCTAAATCTCAGCTTTCATGTTTCTGTCCTTGAAGTGTTTTTTATTTTTCGATCAATCTGTATTTTTCTGTCTTTATTAGTCCAGGCTGGTAGTCATTACATTCGTACATATCTCACAAAACTTGTCAATTTTGCATGTAGCACACAGGAATCCAATCAATCAGACAGTAGGGATTTTCACAGATCCTTTCTGGAAAACTGCACCTCCAATCCTGACTTACACAGAAATTGCTGACTGGTTCTATGTTCAGTTAAACCTTCACATGAAGCATTGTTTTTGGGACTCACTTTCTGGAAGCTCAGGATTTTCTAACCCATCAATTTCTGGTTTCTTTATGCCCAGCAATTCAGTTATCAGTTTAACTTTTTCTGCTCACATTTTACTATATGCTGTAAGGAGAAACCAGGCTGCCCGTTTACACTTAGCTTGGGCATGTCCTCCACTAAATATTCAAGTTCATTGCTTTCAAATTCTGTCTTCCTCCTGACATCAGAACTCAATTTTCCAAGTTATCTGCCACTGTAAAAGAAGGATCAACTTTCCTCTAGCTTCCAATAACACATTTGTCATTTTCATCTATGGCCTCATCAGAAGTACCTTTTCAGAAGCATTCATATTTCTAAAAACAGTCTTTTCAAAGCAATATAGGTCTTGTATATCAAGCACCTCATAATTCTTCCAGCCTCTACCCATTATGCAATATCAAAGCCATTTCCACATTTTGGTATTTACAATAGCAGCACCCAACTCTCCTGGTACCAAAACCTGTTATAGTTTCCTAGGTGGCTCAAAGTAAGTACCATGAAATGGATTGGGTTAAACAATGGGAATTTATTCTCAAACAATTTTGAGGCTGGGGATACTTCCAAATTAAGGCACCATCAAGGCAATGCTTTCTTCCCAGTGAACAGCTACTGGCAATCCTTGGCTCCTCTGCCACATGGTAGGGTAAATGGCAGTGTCTACTGGTCTCTCCCTTCTTTCCTGGGCTTCATTAATATCAACTTCTTGCCTCCTTAGATTTCTCTCTTTCTGTGTTCTTTCCATTTATAAAATATTTCAGTAATAGGATTAAGGCACATGTGAGGTGGGTCACATTTCACTGAAATGGTCTCATCAAAAGGTTCTACTCAAAATAGGTTCACATCCATAGGAAAAGATTAAATGTGAAAATAGGTTTTTTTTCTGGGGTACATACAGTTACAAACGAACCACCACAGACTTGTATCTAGAACATATAAAGAAATATCAAAACAGTATTAAGAAAATAACTCAGATGTTAAACAAGCACATGAAAAGATGTTCCAAATTACTAGTCGTTAAAGAAATGCAAATTAAAACTAAAATCAGATATCTCTACATACTTATTAAAATGGTCAAAATTAAAAAGACACCATACTAAGTGTGGTAAGGATATGAAGAAACTGTTATTCTCATACATTGTTGAGAAACTGTGATTCTCATACATTAGGAATGTAAAATGGTAAAACCACTTTGGAAATGTTTGTCTATTTGGTGTAGGTGATCATTATACACCTAGGTATTTACCTAAGAGAAAACTAAGCATATATATAGTAACCATACTAAGCCTTATACACAAACTTTCATAGTAGCTTTATTTTTAATAGCCCAAAACTGGAAATAATCCAAATATCTATCAACAGGCAAATAGAAAAATGAATGCAGTACATCCATACAATAGAATGCTACTCAGCGATACAAAGAATTAACTACTGATACATGCAATGACAGGAATGAAACTCAGTATAGTTATGCTTAGTGAAAGCAAAAGACAATGAAGAGTTCGTACTGTTTGATTCAAATAAGATAAAATTCTATAAAATACAAACAAATATATAACATTATAAAGAAGATCAATAGTGGCTTGGGGAAGATGGGCATTATGGTTAACAGGGAGGAATTATAAAATAGCATGAAGAAATTTTGGAGAATGGATGGATATGTACTCTCTTCTCATAGTGATGATTTCTTAGGTATATATATAATATGACATATATATATGACAAAACTTACCAAATTGAACATTTTTGTATTTGTAGCTCTTTATATCTCATTTAGACATCAGATTATTAAAAATTGGTTTAAAGGATATATTACTGAAACCTTTTGTTTCTTTTCTTTCATGTGTGTAGATTAAATAATTTAGAGAAACAAATTAAATTAAATTCTTAGCCCATTTTCTTAAAGTTGTTTATCTTGAGAAAACTATTTATCTTCCCTGAATTTCACTTTATTTACCTTCAAATGGAAATAACAAAAGCTGACACATCTATTTAATCAGAGTATTGAGAAGAGTAAATAAAATGAGAAAATATTTATTAATACAACTTGTATGCTGTAAAAGCCATATAAATTTAATAATACTGTTATAGGATGTAATATAAATAAATAATAGACATTGAGAAGTGTTTTCTTTATTTGCTTTCGAATATGAGTTTCTGAGTAAGAGTTTGCTGGCAGAGAATACCAACAATAAGAGAGAGGAGTTTCCTGGCTATGACGTCTCCATTAATCTATGATTCTTAAAAAAAAATCAAAATTGATTAGAGAGCCCTATTTTCTTTTTTGCCAAAGAGGAAAATATTCTAAGCTGAACACATTGAGTCCTCAAATGCAAATACCCAAAATTGTACTCAATGATCTTTCAAGACTTCTCTCCTAAGCTTTAAATCCATGAACCAATTTACTGCTAAGAATATCTATCTGAATGTCATTGAAACTGCAGAAATGACATACCTATATAAATATCTAAAAGTTTATCCTCGCCACCTGTTCTCTTGTTTTAAGGACCTCAAAAAGCTCAACCTTCCTGTCCTTCATCCACATCTAATTACATTCAACTGATCATTAAGTCTTATTGGTTCTTTTTCCAAAATATCTTGCCAGTATTTTTCCTCTCCCTTCCTATACCATACCTTCATTATCTCCTCTAAGTAGCTTCCAATCACATCCCCTTGCCTTTAGTCATTTATCCTTTCAATTTACCCTCTACATGCAGCCATATAAAACATACAATAACATTTCACTCTACTTGCTTAAAAAGCTTTTTTGCTTCCTCATCAGTTATAGAATGTCTTTAGCATGACCCAGCATTTAATTCTCTGACTTAAAATTCCAGGCTGTAATTGTGTGTATTTGTCCAAACATAAATATAATAGCCTCAAGTCATATTATCAGTAATTTAATTTTGTTGATGTAAGAAATCCTTATGACATAGAGTCACAGTATCATAAAAGCTTATAATCATAGAACATAAGGTCAAATATAATTCAGACTTAAACACTAATGTTCAGAGAGATAACTTGATTTGTCTAAGTCTTTGGAAATTACTAATGACAGATCAGGAACAAGACCTCAGATTTTACTTATTTGAACCTATCATCTCTTACTTAACAGTGCAAATATATCCCCAAAATCCATAGGTCAAGAGCATCATTAAATTGATACAGATATTCTAAGCTAGAGAATCTGTAAGTAGGTTATACTGACCCACTTTTTACTACTTGTTAACTACCAAAACTTTTGTTTTGAACATCTTGATTACATCCAGTTTCTATAGTTAAAATTTTCATGACTAGATTTTTTTTCCTGGTCCTTTGGTTTTAATAGCAAATGAGGTACTTTATGATTGTTTTCATAATGAGATGCTGGATATTGATAAATATTAACATGTAAAGTAAGGGCTAATGTAGAAATTTATGCTAATTACAAAGTGTTTTAATATTAAAACAGAATTACAATGTGTTAAAAAAGAACTCTTATTTATTCTTGTTCATCACATTTTTTCCAGCAAATGGCAGCACCTCCTCAACACAAATTTTTCATAAATGTTAATATGTTTTTGAAATGTGTTTAATTTTGTTCCCTTATTTGCTAGCTAAGATTTATTTGGTTGTGTTGACATGAAACTCCAAAACTTGTGTTAAGTCTAATGGACATAATAAACATTAGAAATGAGTCTTTGTGAACTTTTGGGATAATGATGTGAGGAATCATAAAGATTTTGTGAATTTCCTTATTTGCATTAATTTGGGTAGGACCATCTCCTTATTCCCTTGGCACAGTGAAAGGCACTTGGTCAATACAATTTCTGACTCTTACTTGAAACAATGTAATCCCATTTTTAAAGTTGCCAAAGGCTAATAGGATGAGGGGTGTGCTGGTTTGAAACTGCTGTGTGCTCCAGAAAAGCCACATTCTTTAATGTATTTTAATATTGCTGTGGTAAGATCTCTTTGATTAAATTGTTTCCATGGAGATGTGATCCATCCAATTGTGGGAGGGACCTGTTGATTAGGGGGTTTCCGTGGAGATGTGTCTCCACCTGTTCAAGGTGGGTTGCTTACTAGAGTCTTTTAAAAGAACCATTTTGGAAGAAGAGACAGAGCTGACACAGGCAGAGACCTTTGGAGATGAAGAAAGAAAATGTCTGTGCAACTCTTTTGAAATGGGACACCTGGAGAAAGCTAGCAGACATCACTATGTACCTTCTCTGCTGACAGAGGTGTTCTGGGCCCATCAGCCTTTCTTGAGCCAAGGTATTTATCTGGATGCCTTAGTTTGGACATTTTTATAGCCTTAGAGATATAAACTTGCAACTTAATACATTCCCTTTTTAAAAGCTGTTCTATTTATGGGATATTTCATTCTGGCAGCTTTAGCAAACCAAGACATGGGGAGAGTATATCCTTTCATCAGAGGTAAACTGCTAATTCAAATGACTTCAAAAAATTGTTTTAGGAAATATGCAATTAATTTATAATATTTTGCATGCATTAAAATATCCTTATTTTTTCTTTCCCTATATGCTTAGTAGGAAGTTGACAGAAATTAGAATCACTGTGCTTTGGATTCTAGAACATCCCATGAAATTTGGTTAATAAAGAATTGGGTGTAAAGGCTTCGGTCTTTTCAAGCTGATGGGCATAGGCCTCAACATGTTATTTTCCTTGTACAGATTATGCATTTTGGAAGTCATTGCTCTTCAATTTAGCAATCTAAATTAACTTACATCCTAACGATTAATGAGGGAGTTGACCATCTGTCATCCCCATATGTTGGCTTTAATTATGAATATTTCCATTTGAAAGCCACAAAATTCTACCTTATCCTCCATTCTATATAAGAACTTACAAGGTGGACCAAAATGTCATGGAACACTTTTAAACAAATAAAATCTTCTTATGAGGACTTCTAAATTAAAAAAAAAAAAAAACACAGAAAAAAGAGAAATAATTAGTGAAAAAATTAATGTCATTGACAGGGAGGATTGCTCATAGTAAGAGAAATTAATCAATCTAGTTCCATAAAACGCCAAAAATCTTTGACAACTAACAATGCATCACAGAATTTTTTTAGTTCCTGCTTATAACACAGTAACTTTAATATAGATTTTCATTTTTTTTGCTTGATTTAGGGGAATTATTTTTCCTTCTTCTTTTCTGTCCCTCTTATCTCCTATGCTTCTTCCTTCCCTCTCTTCCTTACTTCTTTCTTTGTATGTTAAATCAAGCAAAAACAACCATTAAATCAAAGTCAGCTTTAGGCAAATTTCTAAAGAAAAATTTGTGGTTAGCACTAGACTTTCAGATTCACAATTAGCAGCTATCCTGGTTTATACTAGAAATAGCATTTATTATGCTCTTATCACATACTAGTACTTTATAGTTGCTGGAGATTCAACATATATTAGAAGATGGTCATTCATTCAATGACCTCTCAGCATAGGACCAGGTACAGTCACGTCAATAAATGATAAATGTCAAAATGAGTACAGATAAAATAGTATAGATGTTCTTAGTATGAAGCACTTATCTGTGTAGAAAGTGCTGTGAAGCACTTATTTATGGGCAATAACTTGAAAGATGTGTAAGGATTTACTAGGAAGAGCCAGCCCAGTGGTCCATGGTGGAGTGCAACTCAGGTAGAAAGAATGGTGTTGGCCCAGAGGATGAAATGTGAATTTCCTAATGCTGATGTCTATTCTCATAGGTAACTCTCCTCTATCCAAATCTTGCTAAGAATCACTCTTATTTTTCTCAACCTAAACATTACTTGAGGAGCATTTCTTAATCTGCCTTAAATGTATTTTCACTTTCAATGTTTTTCTCTGAAACTAAAAAGCCTTTTTATCTAAAAGAAAACAGTTTCAGAGGGGTGCAAAAACAGCATGGTAAGGAACTTTACATTTTATGCATGACGTTTTCTGTAAACTTACTTCTCTAATAAAAATTAAATTAAAGAAAAAAGAAAACTCAAGTAAGGTTAAATGTAATAGGAAACAAACAAACAAAAACTTTATTAAAGCTAATCATGTTATTTATGCTATTTTGTTTAATTCATCCTACAGTATTATTTGGGAGATACTATAAATGAATAGACTGAAAGGTGGGTGCAATAAGTCACACAACACATAGATCATGCCAGAATTTGAAAGTAAATGTCTATATTCTGCTTTCTGTCAATAGAAGATAGTACTGCATAGGGTTTGACTCTTTGTTTTTCTTCCTCCTTCATTCTTACCTGAATTAATTTAAATTTCCATATTCTCAGGGTTTTTTTTTTCCAATTCTTTAATCTCTACCTTTCAAATTGCCACCAATACTTCAATCCTCAGACGAAATGCATTTTCACTATGGAGTCTTGTCTGATTACTTATTACAAAAATAGTTATTTTTCTTCTTTGAGTTTTGTAAATGATATTGCCTCACTTGTAACAATTATCAGGGCCCTGCCTAAATGAATGACTCTGTAAACCCTCAAATTAAAAAACAAACAGACCAAAAACACTAAATTTCCATCTGACTTCCACCTGTCTTCTACCAACTAACTGTAAGCAAATAGAATTTTCTCCTTATCAGAGCTGGAGAAGTCCAATAAATTGAAGATGTGACTGTTATTTTCATGAAACTGGATGGACTGGCGCCTATAAGACAAAGTCTGCTTAAAAGATAGCACTTCGTAGTAAGTAAAAAACATCCAACTGTCTTAGTAACAATCTTGGTTGCTGTAACACTTGGCTTCCTCTGTTTCTTTTCATTAAACTTGATGACAATATCTTTGTCTCATTTTTTGACTTACAATGATTTTTATCCTACTTCTACTAGGGAATTTACTCCACTGGACCTAGGCTTCTACTTTACTAAATACATCTCCAAGAATCACCTATTATGCCTTTGTTGGAGTTGAGAATCACAAAATTCCCATTGCTGATTATCTAGTCTCATTACCTGCTTGCCTAACTTATCCCTGACTGCTTGCATAGTTTACATGTTATCCTGGTTAAGTATTATATCAGCCACAATTCAGTGGCAGGAAACAGAAATCTCTTTTAAGCAGAAATGGAGAAAGGATGTTGCCACTGAAATTACTCAGTAGTAGAATACACTACCATCCTTCTAACCCAGGGCCTGCTACTACCTCTCTGCACCCTTGCTATAGAGACTGGGCACTGGTCCTTGTGTGAAAATTTTTAGTGACACATTGGTCTGCAGTTTTCTCAGGGATGTACTATTATTTTTGCTTTACTATTTTGGTAAGGAGAGATAATTCCAGAAAATTCCATTTGAGCTTTTCTACCAAATATCCTATGGGTTAGTAATTAGTGCTGGTCACCTTATAGTTGCTCAAATATGTCTAAGACTGTGCATTAAATGAGAAATAAGCACAGAATGGGTTTCTGGACCTACCAAAACCACCATGAGATGAACTCCAGATCTTCATTTATCAGCCTTGCAATAAACCACAACTGAAACACGGAACTTAGATCCAGGACAGTCACATATATATTGAAACTTTTTAGAACCCCTTATGACTAAGGACTTCTTTTACTCCTATTTTGAAAGCAATGCCTAAAAAGTAAACATAGATAATATCTGATAAAAGAAATATTAAGCTTTGTATTTGTTAGGGTTCTCTAGAGAAACAGAATCAACAGGAAATATTCATAAATATAAAATTTACAAAAGTGTCTCATGTAACCTTGGGGACACAGAGACCAAAATCTGTAAGGCAGACTGTGAAGCTAATTCCAACGGACGGTTTGGATGAACTCCATCAGAGAGGCTTGCCAACTGAAGCAGGAAGAGAGCCTGTCTCTTCTGAATTCTCCTTAAAAGGCTTCCAGTGATTAGATTAAGCATCACCCATTGCAGAAGACACTCTGCTTGGCTGATTACAAATGGAATCAGCTGTGGATGAAGCCAACACGATCATGATTTAATTCTATGAAATGTCCTCATAGCAAAAGACAGCCCACCACTTGCCCAACCAAACAGGTATTCACCACTTGGCCACATTGACACATGAAGCTGACCATGACAATCCACCCCTTGTCAACTTGGCAGCTATACACATCACTTTAAACCATACTTAATTTCTAAATAAAAAACAATAAAACACACATTTTTTTTCCACCTAACAATACTCAAGTGTCCTGCATATAAATGGAAACACATCAAATCTCTCCAGAATAGGGTGCAAGTCTTTGGGTGATATTCATTCTTAAAGTTGATATCTTATAACTTAAATAGTATAACATGAACAAAATATCATTACAGTCCTTGTTTCTGTAACTGATCATGTGGTCATAGTTCATATATCACTACCTTCTTCCACTACTATTCCATGTTCCCTTTATCCTCAGCAAGGATAAGTTCAGCTGGCTGTGGTTCTTTGCCTAGTGGGGTGACCCAAACCTTCATTCCTGAAGCTTCAGAGCCATTGACAGTCCTGCCAGGATTGGTTATTGTAGTTTTGCAATGATTTTAATCGTAGGGCACAGTAGTACTAAAAGATGCCCTAGGGGATCTCCTATATTCCAGGAAAACTCACTTTACCTCCATTGTGTAGTTGCAGTCCTATATCCCCTTGATAGGCAGGGTCAATCACCCAGCCAGTAATGTAATCCCCTACTTGGTTTGTTGATCCAAGGGCATAATCGTCCAAAGTGACAAGGTGGCAGTCTTAGATTTCAGTTCAATGGAATCATTGCTATTTCTCCTGGTGGAAGCACTCCTCCTTTTGGAACTAAAACCTGTAGATAAGCAGAGCTCAGGGTCACAGGTACAGGAGGCAAAAATTTTCCTAGTGGATCACTAGGGGTAATAGTGAGTGGTGCCATTCCCATTTCCACCCCTTGGTTCCTGGACCCATGGATCCTGGCTATGGGAGAAACAGCACCATACAGTGGACGCTGATTCAGAGATACACAGCTTCCTGGAGAACATTACCCCAGCCATTCAAGGTATTGTCACCTAGTTGACACCATAATTGAATTTTCAAAGGGTCATTCCACCGTTCCATCAATCCAGCTGCTTCTGGATGATGGGGAACATGGTAAGACCAGAGTATTCTGTGAGCTTGTGCTCATTCCTGCACTTAGTTTTCTGAGAATTGTGTTCCCTGATCAGAAACGATGCTGTGTGGAATACTATGAAATGGATAAGGCACTCTGTAAGCCCACGGATGGTGGTTTTGGCAGAAGCATTGCATGCAGGGAAAGCAAACCTATATCCAGAGTATGTGTCTATTCCAGTTTGAACAAATTGCTGCCCCTTCCATGAAGGGATTGGTCCAATGCAATCAACCTGCCTCCATGTAGCTGGCTGGTCACCTCAGGGAATGGTGACATATTGGGGGCCGAGTGTGGGTATCTGCTGCTGGCAGATTGGGCACTCAGCAGTGGCTGTAGCCAGGCTAGCCTTGGTGAGTGGAAGTCCATGTTGCTGAGCCCATGTGTAACTTCCATCCCTACCACCATGACCACTTTGTTCGTGAACCCATTGGACAATGACAGGAGTTGCTGGGGAAAGACGCTGACTGGTATCCACAGAACGGGTCATCTTATCCACTTGATTATTAAAACCTTCCTCTGCTGAAGTCATCCTCTGGTGCATATTCACACAGGACACAAATATGTTCATGTTTTTAACCCACTCAGAAAGGTTTATCCACATACATCTTCCCCAGACCTCTTTGTCACCAATTTTCCAGTTATGACTTTCCAAGCCCCTGACCATCCAGCCAAACCATTAGCAACAGGACACGAGTCATTATACAAATGCACCTCCAGCCAATTCTCCTTCCAAGCAAAATGAACAACCAGGTGCACTGCTCGAAGTTCTGCCCACTGGGAAGATTTTCCCTCACCACTGTCCTTGAAGGACACTCCAGAAACGGGTTGAGTGCAGCAGCTGTCCACTTTTGGGTGGTACCTGCATATCATGCTGAACCTTCTGCTGTCTTCCTCAGTCAATTCACTGTAAGGAATGCTCCAAGAGGCCGTACTTCTTGTCTGGGAAAGAGAAAGTAATGTTGTAGGAGTGGAGACCATGGGCATTTGGGCCACTTACTCATGTAACTTACTTGTGCCTTCAGGAGCTGCTCTGGCCCTGTCTCATATATACCATTTCCATTTTATGATAGTGTGCTGCTGCACATATCCAACTTTATGGCTTGGTGGGTCAGACAACACCCAGCTCATGATGGGCAACTCAGGTCTCATCGTAACTTGGTGGCCTAAGGTTAAGCATTCAGTCTCTACTAAGGCCCAGTAAGCAGGCCAAAAACCATTTCTCAAAAGAAGAGTAGTTATCTGCAGCAGTTAGTAAGGCTTTGCTCCAAAATCCTAAGGGTCTGCATTGTGATTCTCTAAAGGGGCCTGCCAAAGACCCCAAATAGCATCTCTATTTGCCACTGACACTTCCAGCACCATTGGATCTGATGGATCATATGGTCGAAGTGGAAGACCAGCTTGTACAGCAGACTGGACCTGTCAAAGAGCCTCCTCTTGTTCAGGTGCTCACTCAAAATTAGAAGCTTTTCTGGTCACTCGATAAATGGACCAGAGTAGCACACCCAAATGAAGAAAATGTTGTTGCCAAAATTCAAAGGGACCAACTAGGTATTGTGCCTCTTTTTGGATAATAGGAGGGGCAAGATGTAGCAACTTATCTTTCATCTTAGAAGGTATATCTCAAATACCCCACACCACTGGACACCTAGAAATTTCACTGAGGTGGAAGGCCCCTGTATTTTTGCTGAATTTATCTCCCATCCTCTGACATGCAAATGCATTACCAGTAAGTCTAGAGTAGTTGCTACTTGTTAACTAGGTCCAATTAACATGATATCATCAATATAATGGACCAGTGTGATGTCTTGTGGATGGGAGAAATGATCAAGGTCCCTGCGGACAAGATTATGACATAGGGCTGGAGAGTTGATATACCCCTGAGATAGGACAGTGAAAGTATATTGCTGACCTTGCCAGCTGAAAGCAAACTGTTTCTGGTGGTCCTTACTAACAGCTATTGAGAAAAAAGCATTGGCCAGATGAATAGCTGCATACCAAATACCAGGGGATGTATTGATTTGCTCAAGCAATGATACCACATCTGGAACAGCAACTGCAAATAGAGTTACCACATGGTTGAGCTTATGATAATCCACTGTCATCCTCCAAGATCCATCTGTTTCTCCATAGGCCAAATTGGAGAGTTGAATGGGGATGTGGTGGGAATCACCCACCTGCATCCTTCAAGTCCATAAAAGTGGCAGTAATCTCTGCAATCCCTCCAGGAATCTGGTATTGTTTCTGATTTACTATTTTGTTAGGTGGGGACAGTTATGCTGGCTTCCACTTGGCTTTTCCCACCATAATAGCCTTCAGTGCATGAGTTAGAGGGCCAATGTGTGGATTCTGTCAGTTGCTCAATATGTCTATTCCAATTATACATTCTGGAACTGGGGAAATAACTACTGGATGGGTCCATGGACTCATTGGACCCACTGTGAGATGGAGCTGAGCTAAAACTCCATTGATCACCTGGCCTCCATAAGCCCCCACTCTAACTGGTGTATGAGAGTGACATTTTGGGTTCCCTGGAATTAATATCACTTCTGAACCAGTGTCTAATAATCCCTGAAATACCTGATCATTTCCTTTTCCCCAATGCACAGTTACCCTGGTGAAAAGTTGTTGGTCTCCTTGGGGAAGGTTTGGAGGAAGATTAACAGTATAAATTTGTGGCAGTGTAACAGTGTTCTCCCCCAAAAGGACCTGACCTCACCTTCTTTCAAGGGGCTCTGACTCTGTAAACTGTCTCAAGTCTGGAAATTGATTAAGGGGCTATGACTCCATGTTTTTGTAATTCAAATTAGACTTCAGTTTACTTGACCTAGAACTCTTTTGTTTATACAGTTCAAGAAAGAATTTAGTAGACTACCCATCTATTGTATTTCTTTGTTCTATATAATTTACTAGCTAGTGCCACATATCTTTGTGAGTTTGCTGTCTATTATAATAGCTATGTCCATCCTGTCTTTGGCGATTAAGTGCTGCCACCTGGATTCTGCCAACTCAGGATCTGATCATCCCCATTTGTGTTTAAAGATTCCAGCTCAGTGACAGCAGTTCCCACAGTCATATCTGACCTACAGAAAAGTGTAACTACAGAGCTCTTCAGGAATGATGGCATAGTTTCACAAATTTATTTCTCACTCTTCTGGTAAAAGGCGTATCCTCTGGATATTCCTGGGGTGTAAGAGTAGGCTTTGCATGAAATCCACTCTAACATTCCAATCTCTCTAAGCCTCTGGATCCCCTCATCCACATTATACCAGGGCAGTTCTGGAATTTCAACCTGAGGTAATGTCAGCCACCTTTTGATCCATATTTCAGCCAACCATTCAAACAAACTGTTAGTGCCTTTTCCAACCCCTTGAGCTATAACATTGAATGCAGAATCTTTGCTTAGTGGGCCTATATCAATAAATTCAGCCTGATCTAGCCTTATATTCCTCCTACCATTATCCCACACCCTTCAAATTGATTGCCACACATATTTTCCTGATTTCTGTCTATATCAATTGGAAAACTCACAGTTTTTTTGGAGTATAATGTACCTCCTCATGTGTGATGCTTTAGGGTCCTGTTGGAACTTTAGTCTAGTTATAGGTCTGGAAGAAATGAGGGGTGGTGGGAGTGGGTCATGAAAAGAATTAGAAATATCTTCCAAGCCATTTGCTTCAGGGCATTCATTTGCAGTTTCATCTGATGAAGCAGGATTAATCACTCTAGGACTAATCCCTCGAGGTGGAGTTTGGGTGGCCAACCCCTCAAGGCAGGCTGAAGTTGGGGTAGATATATCTTCAGGGCAGACTATTAGAAGGTTATCTAGAGAAGGCTCAGCATGACCTAGGGTTTCAATCTCACCTCCAACTTCATTATCAATCCATATGTCACCATCCCATTTTTCAGGGTCCCACACCTTTCCGATCAATGCTTTCACTTTAACAGCAAAAACATTGAAAACAGCACTTTAGCAGCAGACACCATGCGAGATTGAGATTTCAGTTTATGTTGTAAAGTTGCTGCTACTTTACCAATAAGATTCTAAGTCTGAATTTCAGAGATCGCAAGTCTACAGCTACAGGAAATAAGATTTTCATTCAGGACACCCAGAAACTTCTTTGTGTTGCTTTCAGTCTTGTTTTTTTCTTTGCATTTTTGTTTAGATAGCTTCTAATGACCAATGTTCAAGTTCATTAATTCTTTCCTTAGCAGTGTTCAGTCTGCTGACACACCCATTAAAATAATTCATCGTTACTTACATTGTGTTTTTTTATCACTTGTATATAGCTCATTTTATTGTTTCAGCGATTCCTCTAAAATTTCCCATTGTTTGTACATGTTGTCCTCTTTTAGCACTAGACATTGTAACATATTAGTCATAGTTATTTATAATTCCTGCTGGATAGCTCCAACATTTGGTCCATCTTTAACTTAGTTCTGTTTACGATAATTGTCAATGGAATCAGACCCAAAGTTCAATCTCAGTCTTAGCCTGCCCCTAGGTACCCAAATGCCAACAATGGGTAGAATTTTCTCATTACTTCTACTTTTTCCCACTCTGGCAAATAATCACTGCTGGGTAAACTTGTTAGTGAGTTTCCACCCCCTCAATCATGCATAGCAGATCTCTTGTATTATTGTAAGTACTTGGAGCTAAGGATGTTTTCTATCCCTTGTACATTGGCAAATGGCTTTTTCTTTTACGCTTCCTCCAGGTAAAGGCAGCAGACCTTTTTCCTGACATTATCATTGGAAATAGTGTCCTGTCCTTCAACATATGTGTTTGCTTCTACTTGCCCCCCAGCAGCAGCAGTGGGTCTTTAGGTCTAAGAGTACACAGGGTTTCCTGCCATTTACCCAATGGTTGAAAACTTTTGCTTTATAAAAGAATAATTCTGGAAGAAGTCAGGATCTTGGTCTGGCACCCCTGAGGAAATCTTTCTCAGGACTTCTGTCCTATCTCCAGTCTTTCTTACAAAATGCAAAACACATTATGCTGCACTCCCCTTCTGTCTTAGGCTCCAAGAGATTCCTAACAGCCACCCTAGACCACATTGTCTTACAGAATTCATTTAATTTTCTAATTGCTTCATTCTTACCTTCTTTTAAAGCTGCCACTTCTCTTCCCCATTGGTCTTCCAATGTTGTAACAGGTTGTGCATCCCATCTCTCCTTGGAGTGTTTTAAAAGCCTTTGTAATTCTATTCTGCTGGTTACTTCATAATCTCACCTCTATCACAGGTCAAACATGTTCTGGTTTTGTAAATTACTTGGCTTTTTTCATTGCTATTGTGGGGGTGGTATATATGTGTGTTTCTCTACACTCTAAGCAGTAGAAATATTCCTTTTATTTGTTATTTCATTGTTTGTTAATGTTACAAATGATATCTTTATTCTTACATTCTGTGATTTTTTCTGAAAGATAGCTTCTATTTTTTTATTCTAATCCTTCTATTTATTTTCTGGCAATGCATTTAAATATTTTCCCCATCATTTTGGCTTGTCCTCCATATTTTACTTTTATAAATAAAATGATGCTTTAAAAATTTCAACATCCACATATTCGAAAAAAAACTATAATACAAAAATAAAGTAGAGTGCTTCCTCCAGCACCCAGATTGGATGAAACCACCAAGGGCAAATCAGCATGGGCATACAATTCAACAGTGATGAACACAAGATTTGATGGTGATCACAGTTTTGCTTTGCTCACCTACTGCTTGTCTGATTCTGAGTGAAAATCTAGAGAAAGACAATTGTCAGCTGAGCTATTGACAATGAAACCACAGGAGTTAATAACCTTCAAAAACATAGCTGCAGACTTCACCCAGGGTGAGTGGGCATTGCTAGACACATCCCTGATAAAACTGTTCAGAGAAGTAATGCTAGAGAATATTAATCATCTGGTCTCAGTGGGTTTCTTTTTTCCTACAAACAGGATGTCAGGTCTTCAAATCAGATGTGCTTTCCCAATTGGCACAAGGAGAGGAAGTGTGGCAAGAAGGAATGGGATTTCTCCAAAACCAGAGCCCAAGCAGGTAAAGTGTCTGTAAAAAGCAAGAAATGATATTCATGCAACTAACCTGCAGGAAAGACACTTCTAACGTCATGTTATTGAAGATATCTCACACTCAAGAATCCCTTTAAATGTAATTATTTTCAAGAAGATTCCACTCAGCTTCACAGTGAATTTACACACATTAATTCCCAAGAGAAAAAAAATCATATTTAAGTAAATCACCTATAAAAGCCCTCAGTGACCAGTCATCTCTTAATCAATATAATCAGATTCACACTAGAAGTAAATCATATGAATACCATCAAAGTGTCAAAGCCTTTATTAAAAGCTCTAGCCATAGACAATGCCATATAAATAAACCATATGAATGCCTTATACATGGGGAAAGTTTCATTAAAATTTTTGACCTTAGAAGACACACTGGAGAGAAACACTATGAATGCCATATCTGTGGGAAAGTCTTTATTTCTTGTTCTGCCCTTCCATGGCATGAGGGAATTCACACTGGAGAGAAACCCCATGAATGTCATACCTGCAGGAAAACCTTCAGTCAATATGCTTATCCTAGAGAACATGAAAGAGCACACCTGGAGAGAAACGATAGGGGAAAACTTTTATTCACTGTTCTTCCCTAAGACAACATGAGAGAGGTCACACTGGAGAGAAACCTTATGAATGCCACACATGTGAGAAAGCCTTCATTCACTGTACTGCCCTCAGATGACAGGAGAATTCACACTGGAGAGAAGCCCTATGAATGTAATCTATGTGGCAAAGCCTTCAGTCAATCTGCTCATCTACAATCACATGAGAGAACTCACACTGGAGAGAAATCCAGGAATTACATGTATGTGAAAGAACCTTTAGTCAACATTCTCATCTT
Source organism: Tamandua tetradactyla (assembly GCF_023851605.1). Classification (NCBI taxonomy): domain Eukaryota; kingdom Metazoa; phylum Chordata; class Mammalia; order Pilosa; family Myrmecophagidae; genus Tamandua; species Tamandua tetradactyla. The sequence continues at coordinate 189,533,691 of NC_135327.1, forward strand.
AGACAACATGAGAAAAGACACATTGGAGAGAGACCCTATAAATGCCATACCTATGAGAAAGTCTTCCATCAATGTTGGGAACTTAGGTCACATCAAAGAAAGAGCTCATGAAGGAGAGAAACCCTATGAATGTCATCTATGCGGGAAAGCTTTCACTAAAAGTTATGCTCTCAGGAGACATGAGAGAATGCACAGTGGACAGAAGCCATAAGAATGTAATCTATACAGGAAAATGTTAATTTTTCTGTTTTTAGACCACATGAAATTATTCAAACATTGAAGAAACTCTTGGTGTCATCAATGTACAAAAGCTTTAAGTCAATATTCTGACCTTACATGGAGTAAGAGAACTCACACTGTGCATAATTTGAATATGGAACAGACTTCAGCCATAACTTTAACCTTTATACACAGCATAGAACTCACATACTGAAGAAACACTGTTTGCAATCAAATGGTAATGATAGTGCTTTTAGCTATCTGTACTATTTCTATTAATAGAAGGAAATTCACATTGGAGAGAATTTGTATGAATGTCATCCATGAGGTAACTCAATAACAGTCTAGCGGAAACAAACAAACAAAAAGTAGAATATCTTATGGTATCTAAGACACATGGCAGCTCTACTATATTGATTGCCATTAAGTGAAAAAGGCAAGGTGCATATCAGCATAGATATTTCATCCCCATTTGTGTAAAAAATATTGATATATGTCCTTATATATGAGTTAAATATCCTGGAAAGAGTGCAGAGGGAGTAGGTAAGACTCCATTGACTTTTAGTAGAAGAATCTAATGAGTTTAGATATGGAAGGAACACTTGCTTTCCACATCACATGTTCTTACTGCCTAAACATTTTATTGTGTACAAATATTAGCTAAAGATAATACAAGTAGTATAATTTAGCTATGAACGTTTTTATGTACTTGTGTCCTTTATGTAAATCAATATTTTACTAAGGCAATAAGAAATGTTGGGCCTGTGTCCTAAATCATGGTCTTCCTAAAATATCTCTGATATCCACAGGGTATCAAACTGGATGCATGCTAAAATAACCTGGAGGGCTTTAAAAAAATTCCCAGGCCCTGCACTTAGAATTCTAAATGGATTAGTATAGTATATAACACATAGATTAATCTTTCTTTTTATTCAACATTTCTTTTGCTTCCCCTTTGGAGGGAGGCATGTGTAGAGAAAAATTCAAAACCAAATACGGATAGCCTAGTAAATAAGTATAAGAAAGCATGTATGTATACTTAAGCCGAGCCAAGTGATAGAATGTTGCTGGTTCTCTGCAAGATACTCTACTTATGATTTTTCTCTGTATTACTCTACTGCCCAGCTACCATCTCCAGATAATGATAATCCTAACTTTCGAAAATATGTTACACCCTCATTTCTCTTTATACTTTTGCCACCCAAAAATATAGTTAGGTTTTGTTTGCTAAAAAACCTCAGGAAAAAGAGAATCCTAATAGATTTTATGTGTCAATTTTTAAAATCTATTTTACATTTGATTCAACCATTTTAAGATGATCTGTATCTACATTAAATTTTTATGACTGTGTTTTTTCCATCGTATGAAAATTGCATGATATCTCTAAATCTTCTATTCTTAATGGATATTTGGATTGCTTCCAGTTTGGTATTATTTACAGACAGTTCTCTCCTAAATGTTATTGTAGTTATCTTGGTGTTCATGTACAGAATTTCTTTAGGGTATATATCTAAGGGGGTAGTTTGTTAAGCCAAAAGTATGTATATTTATAATTTTACTTTAATAAGTGAACTTTTTTCAAAGTGTCTGTTTAAGTGTACACTTCCATTAATAGAGTAAGGAATAAGCACTGACCCATATCCTTATCAGATCTTGATTTTGTCAGACTTTAAAAAAAATTTAGTTCAAGCTGGCAGGCTGTACAGTAAAGCCCAGAGATAAGCAAATTTGTATAAAACTTTATAGTTGATTGTGTTCTATAGTCCTGACCTGGTAATTGTAGGGTCTCACCCCAATTATTTCATTAATTTCCCAGTAATACCATACAACATATTACATGATGAGATTTTTTGGTCCCCTGTCTACTGATAGACAGACACAATGCTTATACGCCATGTGGATTTCCTATTTTGTGAAATGCATGTTCAAATTTTTTATTCATTTTTCTATTATATATCAGGCATACCCTTTTTGAGTTGTAGGAGTTCTTTGTATATACTCAGTATGGATTCTGTTTTGATTATGTTGTTACATGTCTCCAAATATACGGCTTGTTTTTTCACTCCATTACATCTTTTGATGAATTTTAGTTAGATGAATTAATATTTTTCTTTTTATTAGTGTTATTTTGGGTCTTAATTAAGAAATTCTTCCCTACCACAAGATCATGAACATGTACTCCTATGTTATGTTCTAGAAGTTTTATAATTGCCTAAAATTTTAAATGTAATATCAAATATTGAGAGATCCCATTCAACACTTTCAAAAGATTTCCACATGATATCAGCTTGAAAATCTGTACAAAGATACTTCCATACTCACAACTGTCCAAGGATGAATGGTTTTCCCTTTCCTTTTTTCCCCTTGCTGAACTCAGCAACAGAGAAACCTTACCTGTAGTTCCTTTCCACAAAGGTGGGGCAATATTACGTCAGATTCACCTTTATCCTGACAATTGATCCCTTTGTACATCCAGATTAAAATGCACAGGGTTTTCTAAATCTTCCTACTGGGGAGGAGGATTTGGCTTCACCTTTTAGTCTCCTCACCCATGAGCACTCTTTCAACTTGCAAAAAGCAGCCCAGGTCTCAAGCATAGGCAGATAGCCCTCAGAGCAAAATTGATTTCATTGCTCAGATGTTTTTAATAGATCTTCTGATCCCACTTTCATTTAGATTTTTGCCTGAGATTTTATTAACTTTTCATCACTGTAATTTTAAGACTAGAATAACTATTTTTTAACCTACATGTTTGTGTTCAGCAGAAAATGTGGTGTAAGCTACCTTAGCATTACTGAAATTGCAGTCTTTTCTCTTCTCCCTCTCCCCTCTCTTCCTACTTTCCTTTCTTGTTCTCCCCTCTCCTTCCTCCTCTTTCAACAGCCTTATTCTGTTTTCAGGATATGATTGCCTTCAAACATCTCTAATAAAACTGTTGCATGAAAAAGGGACAAGGCTTTAAGCCTCCTGGAATGTTATACAGAAATAGAACAAACTGGGCCGAGGCTCCGAAGTTTCAGGAAGTAGGTTTTATTTTCTATGCCCATAGGGCTCAGCTGAGTAGCCTCTGAAAGTCTGAGCCCCAACAAAAGGTTAACATCAGTTTTTATAGACAGGATGACATGTTAAAGACAAGGTAAATGATTGGCTAGTTTAAGTTGAGAAGGGCTCAAAACTGGGTTACAGAAGCATTAGAGGTGTTAAGGGAGGGGTCCCCATCCCAGGTATGTCTTATCCTGCCTACTTGCAGTTTCACCTGTTCCTGGAGGCTAGGGGTGGGGATTTGGGGATTTTCCACAGAGGAGGCAGCTGAACCAGAAAAAGAAGAGGGGGAAAGGCCTGCCTGCTCCAAAGCCTGCTTGCTACAAAACAAATTAGAAGTTTTCTTTTCCTACATTACCTGTTTCCTTTCTGTTCAGTTCTTCTATCTCTTTACTTTTGTCTTACTTTTTCACATTTCTGACTTTCTTCAAATGTTTTGAGATCTTTGTTTATTCAGTAGAAAGGCTGCTTGCTAATTCTGTGCACATGGGCAGGGCTTGCTGCATGGTAAACTTTAGAAGAGTTTTTGGGAATTGAGGACCCTCAGTGTCTTAATTAAGGCGGCATTACTCTGAGGTTCTACCTTCTATTTTTGGCTGCTTTATATCTCATCAATATTAACATTTTTTAGAAGAAAGTCTACGGATTATTTCACTGATGTTCTCACATTATTTCACTCATGTTCTCACTGTATTCAGACATCTGCTTCCTGGTTTTCTCTTGCCTTCAATCTTTGTGTTCAGAACCTCTCCAAGTTTATGCTAAATAGACTGGCTTCATCCCCCATTTTCACTCTAAATAGCAACTTCTTCTGCTTTCCTTACCTAATTTGTAGTTCATGAAATTATTGTTGAAAACTCCTGTTTTCACATCAGCTATATAATGACTCTTTTTAATACTATTTATACTTTTAAAAAATTCCCTTTCTAACATTGAAGTGAGATCTCAAGAGGAAGGAGTTACTATGTTTCTGCAAATTTGATGTTTTAATTGGAAAGCCACTCTCATGTTATTTTAAATGGTAAATAAAAACAACTTGGTTATATTTTTTAAATTCATCTACATTAATGAATATTTTATTTGAAAATTGCTTTTTGCTTATGTTTTCAATGCTTCCTTGTACATACCATTGCTTAGCCTTTTGTTAAAAGCCATGAGCTGTTAAAACAGGCTGCATCAATTGCTATTTTCTTGCCTCTCTAGTTTCTGCCTCTTTAATTACATGATAAAACTTAATTATCTCTGATTAATCTAATGTAGACAGATAAGAGGGAAAGACTTGGTAAAGCTCCTACTATACATTTGTTTTAAACATAAACCAAAAGCTCATTATTAATTCTGATTTGAATTCTGAAATATAATAGGTTGGAAAGCACAGATTCAGTTACAATATGTGGGCTCATAGAGACATACAAGCCTAAACTAAGAATAAGCCATGCAGCAAGAAATAATAGCTGCAGTAAGAAGCTCTCACTATATAGTCTTACATCACATATAGGCTTCTGAACTGATTTGTGAAATCAGAATCTTCATATTTAACTCTCCATAATTTCACAGTTTGTGCTATTGAGTTCCAAGTTACATGAGCATCCAGCCTTAAATACCCATCTATTAAATTATTCCCTTATTACTGTATTTTCCTTAGAAGACATAGAAAATTCTATTTAAATCTAAAATACAGATCAGCTATATAATGACTGTCATTTTATTTTCAGCAGCATTAACATCCTATAACTAAAAATCAACATATAGAGAATTATGGAATGAGGATAGCATAGAAAAATCCTCCTATCAAATATATAGAGTAGATAGCAAAACCAGTAGGTCATGGATACATTTATAACAAAACTAGGTGATAAGCTGTCCCTGTGAACCCCAAAATACAGTCAATAGGGAAAAGCCTTTAACAGCCACAAGACCTATTTGGAATTAGTTTTGTGCAAAAGGAAGCAAGAGGAACATGAGCCACCTGATATATCTGGAAATAGGAAAATCCAAAATATTAAATATTTATTCACTTAAAAGTAGCAGCTAAAACTGCTTAATCCAATAGTTGATGAGTGTGAAAGAGGAGCTGAGGGAAGTTCTGAAGAAGTGGTGCAGTGTGTCCCTGTGATCTGCAAAGCTGATCAGCCAGGGCTAACTTCCAGGACAGAGCTCCAAATGGAGGAGGAACTCCTGTGAGCTGCCATAAATTAAAAAGCAGAAGAACAATAGAGACAAAGAAAAGAAAGTTTCAATAACATTAAAACAATGGAACAGAACCAGCAAGTCTCAGAAAGCAAGCTGCACTTTTTTTTTTAATCACTACGCAAAATATACTAGAAAATGGGGCTTTAGGAAATTATAAAAGCTACCTAAATCGTACACCCTTCTACAAGTTCAAAAATACAAGTATGCCCCCCAAAGTAAGCCATAAAAATCAATTAAATCTCTTATAAAGTGATTATGAGAGAATAATGAGCAGAATAACATCATTATATAACAGATATTGAAGGCAAAAGACATGCACACAAAATAGGTCAAAATAATACCAATTTCAAAATGACTCACATGAACCAAAGAGTCTCTTAAGAATTTAACAAACTTAGAATGATTTATTTTTCCTGTAAACATGCTTCTCTGCTTCCTTCTTTATTTCTATTTCTGGTAATGATTGGTAGCAGCAATTTGTCTGAACTGGATACCAGAAAGCCATCATTTTCTCCTCATTCTTTCACAAACTGATGTCTAATCAGTCACTAAGCTCTGGAAATTCTTCCTCCTATAGATCTATCAAATCTATTTCCTCTTCTCTGTCTTCTTGAACTTGGTTCAAGAATTTACCATCTCATGTACAATATTCTGTTCTGCTCCTCATTGTGTCCTTATTTCCAGTTATAGTCATCTAGCCCATCTCTAAATTGATGCAATGGAGAAATTCTATAAAATATAACCTAAAATCTAATTCTCCAAAAGTCATGGCATTTCATTTTCTTCCATTTTCTGCCTCTGCAGCCTCATCTTCTCCCATAAATATATAAGGAACACATATTTCTTTGCATAAATCATTACCTTTTACATTGTTTTGCCTTTTGATGGATAGTTCACTGGGCTTGGTTTACCCCATCTCCTCCATCCAGATGGCAAACTCCAGCTTATGCTTCAAGACTTAATGGAAATATCATCTCTAGCAAAATTTTCAGGACCTTATAAGTAAACTTGACGCCCCTTTTAAAATCATATTTTTTTCCATTATTTAGAAAATACTTTATTAATAGTTTCTGTAATCAAGCCCATGTAGATAAGACCTTACATATTTAATACAGTGCATTACCCCAATATTCTGATGAATTTTGATTACATGTAAATGTAACCTTCACTTAGACTTGAGGGTATAATTGTTTTCTGTAAAGGGCCTCATAGTCTCTGTCACAACTCCTTGACTCTGACGCTCTAACACGAAAACAGTAATAAACAATATACAAACTAGTAAGTGGCTCTGTTTTATTACAACTTTATTACAAAGCTAATTAGCTACTTGGATTTGGCCTTTCTGAAGCTGGCTCTAAAATTAATTTGAAGAAATGTAGTATTTATTATATTTTAAAACATATAAAAGTCTAGTCTGCCTAAATAGACCCTGCGTTCCAATGAAAATGATTTGTATTAAGAGACTGTTTCTCATCATCAACAACAGATTCTTATATATATCAAAATTAAAAAAATAGTTTTCTGAATTAATCATGTAGAAATATTAGATATACTGCATTTCAATATAATATTGTTCAGAAAATAGAAAGGATCCATAAATAAATGTTCATCCCCATAAATATGTGGCCTCTGGTGTGAATATTATAAGGTACAAGTTGGAAGCTATATGGAACTTTTCTCAAAATACAGCATCCTCCAGTGTATCTTACCAATGCACTCAGAGGATCTTAACTCTTAAGAGTGTTATAGTTGGTTAGAAAACAATGTGATCCCCACATTAGTGACAGATCCTTCCAATATCAAAAATTTAGAATTGCCATAGCCCAAACAACCCTAAAGAGAGGTACAGAAGGATCAAAGGTGATGGTGTAATTATACATAGAAGATAGGATTTAACAAATGAATAAGAATGCTGAATCATTAAACTGACATCTCTTTTAGTCTCCAGTATTTTAGAGCAGCTAGAAGTAAAAATCTAAAATTGTGAAATTTGTCAAAGTCTGAAATATGTTCTACAACTAATTCTGGTACTGTACTTTGAAATTTATAGCTTTTTTCTATATATGTTATTTTTCACAAAAAAAGAAGAAGAAAAGTTGATTGTGATGATAAGAAAATATTTAATCCCTCTAGCCCCCTATATTCTGAAGCAGCTAGAAGGAAAAATATGAGAGGATCATATGTTAGCCCATGACAAACTCTGGGATCTGTACTGCAATCACTTGTTGAAGAGTGTTTTGAAAACTTTTGCTTTTTTATTTCTTTGCTTTGTAAATATGCTATACTATACAATAAAGAAGTTAAAAAAAAAGAAAAAAATGTGAGAACAAAATTCACAGAAATAAGGGTTTAAATGTTAAGCATTGCTGGAGACCTGAATTCAATTCTTGGTGCCTGCCCATGCAAAAAAAAAAAAAAAGTTAAGCATTAAATTTATTTTGACATGGACTATTTGAGTTTATAGAAAAGATTTCTATGATAATTTTTTTTTCACCTAATGACACTGTATAGGGTAATTTTATGATCACAGTAAGTTATTTTGTGGTCTTATGTCAACATTAATCTTTCTAGCCCTAGAGTAGTTATATTTCTCTGCCTTTGGCCTACAAACCAGGACAGTATGGCTACAGAAGACATTAAAGCATGTCTTGTAAAATCTACCATAACAGGTTGCTTTATTTAATTAATTAATTAATTAATTTTGCATGGGCAGGCACCAGGAATCGAACCCAGGTCTCTAGCATGGCAGGCGAGAATTCTGCCTGCTGAGGCACCATGGCCTGTCCTGCTTAATTTTTAATTTTTTAATTTTATTATTTTTTTGGTTTTGTTTTCTTTCAGATTGATTTATTTTAAGTTTAAAAATCTTAAAATCTAATGCTGGGGGTGTGCAACAGTGGTTCAGTGGCAGAATTCTTGCCTGCTGTGCCAGAAACCCGGGTTTCATTCCTGATGCCTGCCTATACAAAAAAAAAAAAAAAAAAATCTAATGCTGGACTCATTTACCTGCAATAGAGCAACGTATATATAGAGTCTTTATATAAAGCAGACTTCCCAAGCCCTTTGAAAACAATCTAATAGAAAGGTTAAATGAATAAGACGTACACTTGAAAGATTGCTACTAAATATGAATGAAGATATATTAGTGATTAGTAAATTTTGAATGAATATAAAGACCCGCATAGAACCCCCAAGGTAATGTTTTGTTTTGTTTTGCCAGAGAGAGGGTAGGCTAAATTTTGTTTATTAATTCCCTATTGCTGCCATAACAAATTACCACAAACTCAGTAGATTTTAACAACACAAATCTATTATCTTGGAGTTTTGATGGTCACAAATTATCACAAACTTAGTGGATTCTAACAACACAAATCTTTTGACTTACATTTCTGATGATCAGAAATCCGGTACTGATCTCAATGGGTTAGCATCATGGCATGGTAACTTATTAGAGGCTTTAGAGAAGAATCAGCTTCCTTGCTTGTTCTGGTTGATGGCAGAATTTAATTCCTCATGGTTAGAGAAAAGAGGTCTCTGTTTCTTGCTTACTTTCAGCTCACGCTATTTTCAGCTTCTAGAAGCCACCACATTCCCTGTCTGATGGCTACTTCCTCCATCTTCATAGAAAGCAAAGGTGGATGGAACCCCTGTTGAGGAGCTCTAACTTACTAAGTCTCCCTCTTCTGCATTTATGGGCTTATGTGATTATATTTGGCCCACCTGGATAACTCAGCCTACTGTCCCTATTTCATGGTCTGGAGATCAGCAACTTTAATTCCATCTGCTACCTTAACTCCATTTCATTGTGTGGCAAATCATATTTGTACAATGAGGAATTCAGAAATGGACATCACTGTGAACTGTTATGCTGCAATTTAGGCAAAAATAGAATACCAATAATTATTTTTTTGTTATGTAAGGTCTTTTTGGCCTATCACTCTCGTAATAAATTCATACGGAACCAGAAATAAAACAGGTACTTAAAAAGGCTGCTTGATATGGATACTGACTATATGGGTTGTAGTAAAGCTGAATTTTATTGCAATTTTATTGAATTGGCAATAATTTAATTTTTTTATTTATAAAGTTTAAAAGAAAATAATATTTGGAGTGATAATTTCTAAACCTCTGACAGCTGCTGAAGGTTCATGCTGTGCTTTCTGTGCTTCAGAACAAAAATTCTAATTGTAGTACAGAGATTGATCCTGGAAATTGTTTCAGGTTAATGGGAAAAGAAAAAAAAATTGTTATTTAAATACCTATGAAAATCCTCCTGGAAACCTGTAGTTTAGTTCTGAGAAATAAATTGCCAAGGATGCTTGTCCTCTTTAATATCTTACTGTTTCCGAAGATAGTTAAATTTCAATCTTCCTTTGGCTAGCTTGGTTTTTCATCCCTACTAATAACTTGTAATATTTTTTTAATCAGTCTTGTCCTCCGTCTGCAATCTCAAGGATAGTTAATTATGTGGGGTTTCTTTCACTTTGTTTTAGATCCACAGAAGAAATTTCTGTTACCTCAGGGCTTCAAGTTTTCCACAGCAGTACCGGTCAAGAGTAAGATGAATAAATGAGAAAATGGGACTTTTTCTTCTTTAAAGTCAGACTCAGGTAATATTTTTTGCATTATTTTTATTTGGTGTCATCCCATTTAAGAAAAACATTAACACACTCCACGGTATCCAAAAGAGAATGAACAGTAAAATGTGTAGGTGTGACAATATTATTTTTTTAAAATATTTGACGGCATTAGGACTTATCTGCCTAGGTAAGAAAGAATGTTAGTTGGCATATGATTATTATTTTCCTTTATTCCACTGGTTTTGTTAAAGAATGTAGATGTTAGTAATATTTGAAGCAATTTTTTATATCTTACAGGTGTGTTGATATTGTAACATTATTAAAATCAAATGAGATCATTCTCTGAAAAACCTGAAGAAGTAGGGCTTTAGTATTTGGTAATATGCTTATAAAGGACTTCCCCAAACACCAAACATGTTCACTGAGTACCTACTAAGTACCAGGAACTGTTCTAGGTAGGGGGAATAAAGTGGTGAACTATGACATGGAAATAAAACAAAGATAAAACCAAAAAGCAAAACAAATACATACTTCCTTCCTAGAGCTAACTTCCTAATAAGGCAAAGAAAAATGAACAATAAAATCCTATAGTACATGTATAAAGACTGTTAATTGTCCTTCAATATTCACCTCAACCTTATTCATATAGTAATTAGAGACATCCCTTCCAGTTGTGGTTTGACCAAATTTTGACACATGATTTAAATTCTTATGTTTTTTCTCAATGGTTAATAGGTAAAATTTATGTATAAAATATTTGCTTCCTTTGCCTAAAGGAAATCTCTTGAAGGGGTCTGCTTCTAGCAAAGACTGACTAGGTCAAACCTTATTGTGGCCAATTTGAAAAGCCAGAAAAAAAATAAAATATAAAATAAAGATATGGGGTAGAAAGGAACTTCAGAAAGCTTAACATTACATTTGAAGCCCTTTTGCTCCCTTAAATATTTTACCATTTAAGAACATCAGCTGAGTGACTACAAAGCTAACTGAGAATAATGGATAGAAACTCAGATAAACAGACCTCTCAGCAGTCTTGCAGGGATGGAATAACAGCAATAAGAATTTAGATCCTTGATTAAAACCAAAAATATCCACATTTTCAGTTGGAACTCCAAATGATAGTGCATCATAAGATGTACTAGAAATAAACTCCTGTCCTACCTATGGGAATCCAGTTTCAGAGCATCTCAATATTGGAATGAATTAAGTTCATCAGTTACTAGTTTAAGATCACCTGCAAGAAGTAAGTTATACCAGCTCTAGAGGCCTCAAATAAGCTCCATTTTTTTTTTCGTAAGAAAAGCTATAACTCAAACATAAGCAGGCATAAAAACATAATAGAAATAGAAGAGGAAAAATGGATAATAAAAAGACAAATACAGGAGACCCATAATTAACAGTAGTCTAAGCACAGCTGAATAGAGATAAGTAAACCATTAAAAAAAGATTAGAAGAAAACCCCAGATCCAAACATGGAAGGAAAAATACAGAAAATTTTAAAAGCTTAAAAGATATATGTTCTGGACTTCCTGGAAGATGGCGGCTTAGTAAGACGCGCGGATCTTAGTTTCTTCTTCAGGACAGCTACTAGGGGAGTAGAAACGATACAGAAAGCGCCCAAAGCCACAACAGAGATAAAAAAGACAGCGTACCCCATCCTGGAACGGCTGTCTGGCTGAGAGAAGCAGCTCGGGTGAGATCGCCGAGGCGCGCGGGCCTTACCGGGCGGGGTGGCAAGCGGCCGGAGTTACTCCCTTCCCCCTTCCCGGGCCGGCTGGGAGAATTGGAGAGGCGGTCCCCTGAAACCAAGGCGGCTGGCGCCCACACCACGCACGGCCCCCCAGACCAACTGAGAGAATTGGATCGGAAATCCCCAGGCCGCGGAGAACGGTGACGGGTGGGGGAGGCCCCTTCCAAACCCGTGACTCCCGGGGAACGTGCACTCTCTCGGGCGGGCTGCTGCCGCTGGCGCCCTCCCGCCACGCTTGTTGCCCAGGGCCGACTAGGAAATTCGGACAGGCTCTTTCCCGGGCTGCGGTGACCAGTAACCCTCCCTGCGTTCGGACCCCGAGCCGGCTCAAGCCACTTCGGCTAGCGAACCCCCCGGATGGCGAGAGTTTTCCAAAGTTTAAGGTCCCACAGCACCTTTTACTGGTGGGACCCGCAGACAAACGTGTGCCACGAGCGCCACCTACTGGGCAGGATAAGAAAAACAGAACCCAGAGATTTCACAGGAAAATCTTCCAAACTTTTGGATCCAATACCCAGGGAAATCTGTCTAAATGTGCAGACGCCAACAGAAGATAACGGATCACGCTCAAATAATTGAAAATATGGCCCAGTCAAAGGAACAAACCAATAGTTCAAATGAGATACAGGAGCTGAGACAACTAATGCTAAATATACGAACAGAAATGGAAAACCTCTTCAAAAACGAAATAGATAAATTGAGGGAGGACATGAAGAAGACATGGGCTGAACATAAAGAAGAAATAGAAAAACTGAAAAAACAAATCACAGAACTTATGGAAGTGAAGGACAAAGTAGAAAAGATAGAAAAAACAATGGATATCTACAATGATAGATTCAAAGAGACAGAAGATAGAATTAGTGATTTGGAGGATGGAACATCTGAATTCCAAAAACAAACAGAAAATATCGGGAAAAGAATGGAAAAATTTGAACAGGGTATCAGGGAACTCAAGGACAATATGAACCGCACAAATATACGTGTTGTGGGTGTCCCAGAAGGAGAAGAGAAGGGAAAAGGAGGAGAAAAACTAATGGAAGAAATTTTCACTGAAAATTTCCCAACTCTTATGAAAGACCTAAAATTACAGATCCAAGAAGTGCAGCGCACCCCAAAGAGATTAGACCCAAATAGGCGTTCTCCAAGACACTTACTAGTTAGAATGTCAGAGGTCAAAGAGAAAGAGAGGATCTTGAAAGCAGCAAGAGAAAAACAATCCATCACATACAAGGGAAACCCAATAAGACTATGTGTAGATTTCTCAGCAGAAACCATGGAGGCTAGAAGACAGTGGGATGATATATTTAAATTACTAAAAGAGAAAAACTGCCAACCAAGACTCCTATATCCAGCAAAATTGTCCTTCAAAAATGAGGGAGAAATTAAAACATTCTCAGACAAAAAGTCACTGAGAGAATTTGTGACCAAGAGACCAGCTCTGCAAGAAATACTAAAGGAAGCACTAGAGTCAGATACAAAAAGACAGAAGAGAGGGGTATGGAGAAGAGTGTAGAAAGAAGGAAAGTCAGATATGATATATACAATACAAAAGGCAAAATGGTAGAGGAAAATATTATCCAAACAGTAATAACACTAAATGTTAATGGACTGAATTCCCCAATCAAAAGACATAGATTGGCAGAATGGATTAAAAAACAGGATCCTTCTATATGCTGTCTACAGGAAACACATCTTAGACCCAAAGATAAACATAGGTTGAAAGTGAAAGGTTGGGAAAAGATATTTCATGCAAATAACAACCAGAAAATAGCAGGAGTGGCTATACTAATATCCAACAAGTTAGACTTCAAATGTAAAACAGTTAAAAGAGATAAAGAAGGACACTATATACTAATAAAAGGAACAATTAAACAAGAAGACATAACAATCATAAATATTTATGCACCGAACCAGAATGCCCCAAAATACGTGAGGAATACACTGCAAACACTGAAAAGGGAAATAGACACAAATACCATAATAGTTGGAGACTTCAATTCCCCACTCTCATCAATGGACAGAACATCTAGACAGAGGATCACTAAAGAAATAGAGAATCTGAATATTACTATAAAGGAGCTAGACTTAACAGACATTTATAGGACATTACATCCCACAACAGCAGGATACACCTTTTTCTCAAGTGTTCATGGATCATTCTCAAAGATAGACCATATGCTGGGTCACAAAGCAAGTCTTAACAAATTTAAAAAGATTGAAATCATACACAACACTTTCTCGGATCATAAAGGAATGAAGTTGGAAATCAATAATAGGCGGAATGCCAGAAAATTCACAAATACCTGGAGGCTCAACAACACACTCTTAAACAACGAGTGGGTCAAAGAAGAAATTGCAAGAGAAATTAGTAAATACCTCGAGGCAAATGAAAATGAAAACACAACATATCAAAACTTATGGGACGCAGCAAAGGCAGTGCTAAGAGGGAAATTTATTGCCCTAAATACCTATATCAGAAAAGAAGAAAAGGCAAAAATGCAGGAATTAACTGTTCAATTGGAAGAACTGGAGAAAGAACAGCAAACTAATCCCAAAGCAAGCAAAAGGAAAGAAATAACAAAGATCAGAGCAGAAATAAATGAAATTGAAAATATGAAAACAGTAGAGAAAATCAATAAGACCAGAAGTTGGTTCTATGAGAAAATCAATAAGATTGATGGGCCCCTATCAAGATTGACAAAAAGAAGAAGAGAGAGGATGCAAATAAATAAGATCAGAAATGGAAGAGGAGACATAACTACTGACCTCACAGAAATAAAGGAGGTAATAAGAGGATACTATGAACAACTTTACGCTAATAAATACAACAATTTAGATGAAATGGACAGGTTCCTGGAAAGACATGAACAACCAACTTTGACTCAAGAAGACATAGATGACCTCAACAAACCAATCATAAGTAAAGAAATTGAATTAGTCATTCAAAAGCTTCCTAAAAAGAAAAGTCCAGGACCAGATGGCTTCACATGTGAATTCTACCAAACGTTCCAGAAAGAATTAGTACCAACTCTCCTCAAACTCTTCAAAAAAATCGAAGTGGAGGGAAAACTGCCTAATTCATTCTATGAAGCCAACATCACCCTCATACCAAAACCAGGCAAAGATATTACAAAAAAAGAAAACTACAGACCAATCTCTCTAATGAATACAGATGCAAAAATACTCAGTAAAATTCTAGCAAATCGTATCCAACAACACATTAAAAGAATTATACATCATGACCAAGTAGGATTCATCCCAGGTATGCAAGGATGGTTCAACATAAGAAAATCAATTAATGTAATACACCATATCAACAAATCAAAGCAGAAAAATCACATGATCATCTCAATTGATGCAGAGAAGGCATTCGACAAGATTCAACATCCTTTCCTGTTGAAAACACTTCAAAGGATAGGAATACAAGGGAACTTCCTTAAAATGATAGAGGGAATATATGAAAACCCACAGCTAATATCATCCTCAATGGGGAAAAATTGAAAACTTTCCCCCTAAGATCAGGAACAAGACAAGGATGTCCACTATCACCACTATTATTCAACATTGTGTTGGAGGTTCTAGCCAGAGCAATTAGACAAGAAAAAGAAATACAAGGCATCAAAATTGGAAAGGAAGAAGTAAAACTATCACTGTTTGCAGACGATATGATACTATACGTCGAAAACCCGGAAAAATCCACAACAAAACTACTAGAGCTAATAAATGAGTACAGCAAAGTAGCAGGTGACAAGATCAACATTCAAAAATCTGTAGCATTTCTATACACTAGTAATGAACAAGCTGAGGGGGAAATCAAGAAACGAATCCCATTTACAATTGCAACTAAAAGAATAAAATACCTAGGAATAAATTTAACTAAAGAGACAAAAAACCTATATAAAGAAAACTACAAAAAACTGCTAAAAGAAATCACAGAAGACCTAAATAGATGGAAGGGCATACCGTGTTCATGGATTGGAAGACTAAATATAGTTAAGATGTCAATCCTACCTAAATTGATTTACAGATTCAATGCAATACCAATCAAAATCCCAACAACTTATTTTTCAGAAATAGAAAAACCAATAAGCAAATTTATCTGGAAGGGCAGGGTGCCCCGAATTGCTAAAAGCATCTTGAGGAAAAAAAACGAAGCTGGAGGTCTCGCGCTGCCTGACTTTAAGGCATATTATGAAGCCACAGTGGTCAAAACAGCATGGTATTGGCATAAAGATAGATATATCGACCAATGGAATCGAATAGAGTGCTCAGATATAGACCCTCTCATCTATGGACATTTGATCTTTAAGGCAGTCAAGCCAACTCACCTGGGACAGAGCAGTCTCTTCAATAAATGGTGCCTAGAGAACTGGATATCCATATGCAAAAGAATGAAAGAAGACCCATCTCTCACACCCTATACAAAAGTTAACTCAAAATGGATCAAAGATCTAAACATTAGGTCTAAGACCATAAAACAGTTAGAGGAAAATGTTGGGAGATATCTTATGGATCTTACAACTGGAGGCGGTTTTATGGACCTTAAACCTAAAGCAAGAGCACTGAAGAAGGAAATAAATAAATGGGAACTCCTCAGAATTAAACACTTTGTGCATCAAAGAACTTCATCAAGAAAGTAGAAAGACAGTCTTCACAATGGGAGACAATATTTGGAAATGATATATCAGATAAAGGTCTAGTATCCAGAATTTATAAAGAGATTGTTCATCTCAACAACAAAAAGACAGCCAACCCAATTACAAAATGGGAAAAAGACTTGAACAGACACCTATCAGAAGAGGAAATACAAATGGCCAAAAGGCACATGAAGAGATGCTCAATGTCCCTGGCCATTAGAGAAATGCAAATCAAAACCACAATGAGATATCATCTCACACCCACCAGAATGGCCATTATCAACAAAACAGAAAATGACAAGTGCTGGAGAGGATGCGGAGAAAGAGGCACACTTATCCACTGTTGGTGGGAATGCCAAATGGTGCAACCACTGTGGAAGGCAGTTTGGCGATTCCTCAAAAAGCTGAATATAGAATTGCCATACGACCCAGCAATACAATTGCTGGGAATATACTCAAAGGACTTAAGGGCAAAGACACAAACGGACATTTGCACACCAATGTTTATAGCAGCGTTATTTACAATTGCAAAGAGATGGAAACAGCCGAAATCTCCATCAACAGAAGAGTGGCTAAACAAACTGTGGTGTATACATACGATGGAATACTATGCAGCTTTAAGACTGGATAAAGTTATGAAGCATGTATTAACATGGATGGACCTAGAGAACATTATGCTGAGTGAGTCTAGCCAAAAACTAAAGGACAAATACTGTATGGTCCCACTGATGTGAACAGACATTCGAGAATAAATTTGGAATATGTCCTTGATAACAGAGTCCAGCAGGAGGTAGAAACAGGGTAAGATAATGGCCAATTAGAGTTGAAGGGATACAGACGGTGTAACAGGACTAGATACAAAAACTCAAAAATGGACAGCACAATAATACCTAATTGTAAAATAATCATGTTAAAACACTGAATGAAGCTGCATCTGAGCTATAGGTTTTTGTTTTGTTTTGTTTTGTTTTGTTTTGATTTTACTATTATTACTTTTATTTTTTTCTCTATATTAACATTCTATATCTTTTTCGGTTATGTTGCTAGTTCTTCTAAACCAATGCATACGTACTAAGAAATGATGATCATGCATCTATGTGATGATGTTAAGAATTAATGATTGCATATGTAGAATGGTATGCTCTCTAAATGTTGGGTTAATTTCTTTTTTCCGTTAATTAAAAAAAAAAAAAAGAGAGAAGGGATAATTGGAGCTGAAGGGATACAGACTGTACAACGGGACTGGATATAAAAACTCAGAAATGGACAACACAATACTACCCAATTGTAATGCAATTATGTTAAAACACTGAATGAAGCTGCATGTGAGGTATAGGTTTTTTGTTTTTGTTTTTGTTTTTTTTCTTTCTATTATTGTTTTAATTCTTATTCTGTTGTCTTTTTATTTCTTTTTCTAAATCAATGCAAATGTACTAAGAAATGATGAATATGCAACTATGTGATGTTATTAAGAATTACTGATTGTACATGTAGATTGGAATGATTTCTAATTGTTTTGTTAATTCTTTTTTTAATTAATAAAAAAATGCAAAAAAAAAAAAAAGATATATGTTCTATAATGGAAAAATCTAATTTCATAATTAGAGTACCTGGGGAAATAAGGAGAGATTGTGGCAGATGCAGAATTTGAAGACTTAAAGAGTGAAAATTTCCAAAATTGATGGAAAATAGTTAAAGATTCAAAGAACTTTACTAATCTCCGGTCAGAGTAATTACAAAAGAAACCATACCTAGGCACACCTACTGAAAATAAAAGACAAAGGAAAAATTGTTAAGACAAAGTATAACTGAAAAGGAGTTCAATTAGGAATTCTGGGATCCTGGTGAATTTTTTGTTTTTAAATATGTTTAGTATCTGCATATACATTGATGCATATCGTCTTGATGTTTGCATATATTGGTTACATAGGTTATGTTAAGTTTCTGGAAACAAAGTAGGTTTAAGATATGAGCACTTTTAGACAAAAATGTTAACAGCAATAAAACACACACATACACACACAGTAAATGTACTTGACCTCAAAGAAACAATAATAAAGAATATCAAACTTCTCAACAGATATCTTGGAAGCCAAAGAAAGGAATTACATCTTTAAAAGGTTGAAGAACATGATTTCTAACTTAGAATTCTATATCCAGTGAAGATATCCATTTTAAAAATGAAAGAGGAATAGAATAGTAAGTTGACCCCAGATGGGAACTTGGAAATTGAAGAAGTGTTTAAATGAAAAGGTAAATGGCAAACATGAAGTCGGTATAAAATAATACTGACTATAAAATATAAGCAGTAATAATGTCTTCTAAGGTTTAAAATATATATGGAAATGAAGGGAAACAGTAGTAGAAGTGGGTAAAAGGAAATAAAGTGGCCTAAGGTCCCTAAGTTGTATGGGAATTGGTAAAAGTACTAATTTATATGGAGCATAAGTTAAACACACATGTTTATACAAAACATTTGCTTATTGTAAGCGACACTATATTCTCCCAACATGTTATCATTAATTTTCCTTAGGATGTTTTTTTCTGTATTAAATTATGCTTTTGTAATAGATTTGCCATTTTTAATGCTTTTGCATTTTTTCTTACCTAAAACAATGTTGCCTTTTCTGTTTTATATTTTTTTATTATGCATTCATCTAATGATTGTATAGGAACAATATATTTTATCTATTAGGAATTTTTTTACTTTTGATATGGTTTGTGATAGAATTTGTTTTCTCTTTGCAAGACTAATGATCTCAAAAGACTTGTTGCATAATTGAACATTATGGTCTTATTCTTCTTTGTGTATCTCTGGCACAGCCAGCTCACACATACGAGTGGTTCTGCTTTTGAGCTCTCTAACTTTTTCCATTGCTTTGCTTAACTAATTGTCTTTGATCTGATAAAATACTGGGTCTATTTAGCTTGATAATAAAACTTGCTGTTGCTGGGGCTGTGTAGGAGAGCTCTGTAAACTGCCTGCTACATTCAGGGCAAGTTCTGGGACAGTGAGCCACTTAGGCCACCACCAGGCATATACGCTCCAGTAGGTACGCAAGGCTACTCTGCTTCCTCCGTGGACAGGGACCAGGGACCCTCACTGAAAGCTTGAGCCAGTTCTGAGAACATGAAGGTGGTGGTGGGTCCACCCAGGACACATAATATATCCTTTTTTTTTTTTTTTAAATTGGGCACCTGCCCTATTATGACAGTCCTTTAACTGTTCTATGGAGATTTGAGAAAGATGTTTCTGCCATTCTTGTTGGTTGTTCTAAGCTTCTATGGGGGGATGGAACCCTGAAGTGTCTCACTGTGCCATTATGACCGGGGTAGGGCTCTAGCTTTCTTGAATAAATGTTAGCTTGGTTTACCTTTCTTCATATATTTGCTTTTATCCTAACAGAATTATATTAAAATGCATTTCTTATATACAAACGGATACTGCTTTTTATCTACTCTGACAGTTTGTGTCTTTTAATTTATGTAATAGACCATTCACATTTAAATTGATTTACAGTTGGATTCTACCATTTTTATAATTTTTTATTAAATGCATTAGTTGTTTATTTCTTCCTCTCCCCTCTCCTTTTCTGCATATTCTGGTGTTAATTGAACATTTTATATGATGTTGGAATGTATAATGATGGAATCAGTGATACTGCTCTTTAAACTTTTTTAGTAGCTGTTCTAGATTCTGTAATGCACATTTTAAACAAATCTATCACTACCTTCACATAACACTATGCTTCATGTGTAGTGCAGGGAACTTAAACAAGAAGTCCCTAATTCTTCTCTCCCATTTCGAATGACTTTGGTATCATTTATTTCTCTTATCTGTATGCTATAATCACCCAAAACTTTGTTACTATTGCCATTTTAAACAGGTATCTTTAGATCAATTAATAAAAAATAAAACATTTTATTTTACCATTACATATTCCATCTCTGATGCTCTTCCTTTCTTTATTTCAAATATTGCTTCTGCTCTGTTCTCTCTTTCTTTTCCTTCTGATATTCCAGTTATGCATAATGCTAACCCTGCAAAAATTGTCCCACAGTTATTGAATACTCTGTCCTATATTATATTTTTCTCTTTGCATATCAGTTTATGACATCATTATTGACCTATCTTTAGGGTCACTGATTTTTTCCTTGGCCATTTCCAGTCTACTGATGACTGCATTAAAGGCATTCTTAAAGCCTTTTAAATTGTTTTCAACTTCTACTTCCTCTTGATTATTCCTTAGAATTTCTCTCTCTCTGCTTACATTACACATGTGCTGTTGCATGCTTTTATTTTCTTCATGATAGCTATTAATATATTAAGCATCATTATTTAAATTCTTTTTGATGATTTCAATATCTGTGTCATATCTGACTTTGGTTATAGTGCTTGCTTAATGTCTTCAGAGTATATTTTTTCTTGCCTTTTTGCCTGGCTTTTAATTTTTACTGAAGCTGTACATTATGTACCAGGTAATAGGAACTGAAGCATATTGTTTTTTTTACTGTGGGGTTTTAGATTAATCTGGTTAGGCATTTTCCTGTGTTTTATGTTTGATGTAACTGCAGGTGCCAAGACCTTAGATTCTTCTAAGTGGGCTTTCTTTTGATTCCTTTGTTGATTTCACCCTTCCCTAAGTATTCCTCCTCAGAGAGAGTCTGTGTTGTGCAACTCTTTCAGCTGTAATCCACTGTTATTATACGGGAGCCCTGTTGGTGTGGTGGTAGGTTGTGTGAGTGTGGGGAAAATTCCATAAATTTCCAGTAGACCTCAGAATTTTATTGGGCCTGTGTCCCTGAACTATAACCTTTACAAGTTGTTCTTTGCTTCTTAGTCTCATAGGTCAGACAGGAAGGCTAGAATAGGATAGAGTGGGGAAAATGCCACCCATGCCCCAAGTGGGATAGGTTCTTGTAAGTAAACCTTTATAGAAAATGATCTGGGCATATTTCAAAATGGTGACTCTTCTTCCTCTGTACCAGAACCACAAGGGCAACTTTCTTGGCTCTGTACTTTGAGAACCTGGTGGGGGTAAGGGAAACCCCACAAAAGTGGTGATGTCCTCTTAGACTCTAGCTGGAAGGATTTCTTCATCCTCATTCTAGTCTACACTCAGCCTCCAATGATCATTTGAGTAACCCCACCATTTCTGGACTCCTGTGGCTGCTGCTCCAGGTAGGCAGATCGCAGCTGTGATGGATTTGCCGGTCTTTCCAAATTTCAGGGTGATGGTGTATCTCAAGATCTCAGTTTTCTGATTTGTACAAGAAACTCATTAATTTTAAGTTTGTTTAGCTTTTAATGCTGTAAGAACAGGAATGATGACCACCCAAGCTCTTTGCATGTCTAAACTGAAACCAGAAGTCCTCATCACTGGAGATTTTTAAAGGTTCAATTCCATCCTTTTACTGTGCTATTTTTGATTAAATAATATATTCTCCCAGTTCACACATTTAAAAAGAATGAAAAGAGATTCAGGTAAGGTATCCTTCATTCTTTTATTATACATCTGCTGAATTTCTATAATTCCCATTAGATAACAATTGCTATTAATTGTTGGTTACTCTAGCAGATATTTTTATGCTAGTAGGGATTTACATTATTTTCCCTTCTTTAGAAAACAGAAATACTTACATGATATAGATATTTCCTCCTTTATGTTCTCCTTAAATTGTCTGGTAGCTAATTTCAAGTCCACTTAAAACAGCTGTTCATTATTTTCAGTTGAAATATGTTCCATTTTATGGATGTGCTTCAGCTTTATAAACACTCTATAATTGCTATATATTTAGGTTGCTTCCAAACTTTTCCTATTACAAATGTTCTTCATTGACTAATCCTGTAAATTTTCTGCATGTATAATTTGCATAAGATAAAATTCTAAAGTGAATTGTTTGAAACGAAATTTATTTTAATTTGCAACTTGAAAAATAGTGACATAAGGGTTAGAAAATTGCACAACCACCATTAATGCATGAGTTTTTTCCTCCCATCGCATAAGAGCAAAAATTTATCAAATTTTATACTTTTACCAGTGTGATCAGTGAAAATTATATCTGAGTGGTTTCAATTTGCATTTATCTTACTTGAAAATAATTTAATATATTGAAGACCCATGTTTATATCATTAGCATAGTTTTTTAAAAAATTAGCATTGTGGCTGTGTGATATGAATTGCAAAAATGATTTTCCAGTTTGTCACTATTCTTTAATTTGACGTGTGTGTGTGTGTGTGTGTGTGCACGTTTGGCATCTGAATATGTTTTAAGATGTTATTTAATTAATTTTTTAAATTATAGAGCGTCTGGATTTCTTTGCACACTAAGATATTTATTTATAAATCTTAAGTGATGAAATAATTGTCTCATATTTCATTTACACTTAAATCATTGAAATTCTTCCTAGTGTAGAGTGTGTAGAAACTGAGGTCTAGACTTAAGTTGTTTTTTTCTAGATCACTTCCCATTTGTTTTGACATCATTTATTGAAGAATCTACCTTATCTCCAGTGAATTAAAATACTAACTTTGTCATTTATGCATACATATGTGTCCACTTTTCCCTTGATGTTATGCGTATTTGTGAAATAATATCATAGTTATTTTGATGACTGAAGATTTACAGTATATTTTAATATATGGTGGACAAATCTGCTCTTATTTCTTTCCTATTTTAGAGTTTTCCTGTATATTCCTGCTTGCTTATGTTTCTTATATTAACTTTTAAAATTACTTTTTCTAACTCTTGAAATTTTTAAGATTTCATTAAATTTACCAATTAATTTATAAAAATATGACATCAAATTTTACGTAAAATATTTCAATTAAAACATTATGCTTTTTATTTATTCAAGGGTTAGTGTTAGGGTTTAAGAAGTTTCATAAGTTATCTTTGTAGAGGATTGCCTCTTAAGCATGTTCTTAAATAGTATCTGGTACTTATCTTCTAATTAGTTAATAATATACATATGCATTTTAATTTGCAAAAACTTTATGTCACACTGTTTTGCTGAATTTTTATTTTAAAGAGTACTTTTTAAATTATTATCTTGAGTTTTCCAAGCATAGAATCATATCATCCACAAATAAAAAGGTACAGTTTACTTTTGCTCTTCCAATTTGAAGAACTTTATTTTTATTAACAGTTTTTTTAGATTATACCTCTTCCAATTGTAAAATGATAACCTAAAAAATGGAGAAAATAGTGAGAGACTACATATCTGCAAAAAGTTTAATAGCCAGAACATGTAAGGAAATCCTATGGCTCAACAATCAAAAGATGCACAACTCAAAAAAATGGACAAAAGACGAATAGACATTCCTCCAAAGAAGATATGCAAATGATCAGTAGCACATCAAAGGGTATTCAATGTCATTAGCCATTAAGAAAATGAAACTCAAACCCACATGAAACACCATTTCAGACCCATTATTATAACTACTATTTTCAAAATTAGAAAATAAGTGTTGGAGAGGGAAGATGTGGAGAGATAGAAACATTCATTTTTATTGAGATTGTTAAGTGATACAGCTGCTGTTGATAACAGCTTGGCATTTCCTTAGAAAGTTAAGTATACTTATCTCATGGCCTGGCAATTCCACTGCTAGGGTATACCCAACATAATTGAAAATAGGGACTTGAACAGATTCTTGCACACCAATGTTAATAGCGACATTATTCACAATTGCCAAAAGATGGAAGTCACACAGCTGTATGTCAACATATGAATGGATAAACAAAATGTGATGTATACATACAGTGGAATATTATTCAGCTAATATTCAGTAAAAAGGAATGAGGTTTTGCTACCTCTGCTACCTAGTGAATATCATGTTTAGTAAAACAAGCCAGACATTAAAGGGCAAATACTGTTTTATCTCAGTGATCTAAAATAATAGTAAAATTTATATGGCCATAAACTAGAATACAGGTTACCAGGGTTAGATGGGAGTAGGAAAGGTATGTTGATGGTTAATTGATATGAAGTTTGTTTTTTGAGATGATGGAAAAATTTTGGTAATAGATGGTGGTGATGATGGCACAATATAGAGAATGTTTTTAACATCACCAAATTATGTATTTTAATATGTTGAAAAGGGGAAATTTTAGGTTATATTTATCTTACAAGAATAAGAATGTTTTTTAAAAAAAAACAGGATTTTCAACACAGTGAACCTTAATGTAAACTATGTCTATATTTAGTAGTATAATTATAATAACATTGTTTCATTAATTATAACAAAGTTACTATAGAAACATAAAATGTCAGTATGAAGGAAAACTGCATTTGTGAGGGGGAGTATGCAGAAATGCCTTGTATTTTCTTCAAGATTCTTCTGCAAATCTAATAAAAATAAATAAATAAAATTTCAAAATAAATAGCATCTTAAGATAAAGCAAGCAGAGCAATCAATCCCATTGAGTTTGGAAAAAATCAGGGAGTCAGTCACTTTGTTTTATTCTTCTTCTTCACTTTCCGCATCAAATCTATTATCAAATCATGTCACAAAGACCTGTACAACATTTTAATGCAATTATACTTATTTCTCCACCACCATAGTTCATGCTGCCACCATCTTCACCCATGGATATTTCAATTGCTTTTATAAGTCTGTGCACAGGAACTTGGAGAGTCTTCAGCACCACGTAAAGCAGTCCTGGTTGCAGGGGCTGAGGAACTGAGAAGCAGAAACCTGAAGCCCAACACAGCAGTGCAGAGCCCACAGGACTGCATGGACAGGGAGACAGTGACTAGGAAAAAAGCCAAGTGGCATTCCTTAAGCACACTACCCTCACCAGTGCAGCCCCATGGACTCACCCCACACCCCATACCCCATGCACCTGAACCCTGTCAGCTGCCCCCATTCCCCCCACTCCAAGTACCCCCACCTCACCAACCCCCAATGCACGGACCTGCCCTGCACCCCCACCCCAAGTGCAACCCAACCCAACTTTCCTGCACCTCTTCTGAGTACTACTGCCCTCTCCCTGCTCCCTGCAGGCTGACACCAGCACATAAAGGCTGCGGGCACTAACCTCCATACCCAGGTTACACCCACCCCCTGCCCAGAGTGTCAGAATAAGTGATATCGAAGGCAGGATACATGATTTCCAACACTCAAAACAGCAAATGGCCAAAAAAGTGGAAATATTTGAATTGGATCTCAGAGAAATGATAGACAAAACAAACCACTCAAATATAAGAATCATTGGGTCACAGAAGGAGAAGAGAGGAGTAAAGGGCTGGGAAGAGTAGTTGAGGATGTAATGGGGAAAACTTCCCAACCCTTATAAAGACATAAATATATAAGTCAAAGAAGCCCAACGAACTCCAAACAGAATAAAACCAAATAGGCCTTCCCCAGGCAAATACTAATCATTCTGTCAAATGTTGAAGAGAAGCAGAAAATTCTGAAAAAGGTAAGAGAAAAACAATGTACTACATACAAGGGAAACCACATAAGACTGAGTTCAGACATTCAACTGGGACCTTGGAAGTGAGAAGGCAGGGATATGATATGTGTAAGATCCTGAAAAGAAAGGCTTCCTGCCAAGAATACTGTACCCAGCCAAATTGCCCTTCAAAACTGAGGGAGAGATTAAAATTTTCACAGACAGACAAATTCTGAAAGAATTTATCAACAAAGAGACCAGCCTTACAAAAAATACTAAAGGGAGTTCTGCCAATTGAAGAAAAGAGACAGAATAGGCAGGTATGGAGGAGGGCACAGAACTGAAGAATGCTAGTAAGAGTAATTTAAAGGATAAAAGAGAGAAAGAGGGAAAAGAATATATAGATTTGACAAATAAAATAAAAAAGATAAGATGGTGGATTTGAGAAACATATTTTCAGTAATAACTTTGAATGTTAATGGATCAAACATATCAATTAAAAGACACAGATTTGCAGGATGGATTAAGAAATATAATCCAGCTATATGCTGCTTATAAGAGACTCATCTTAGACACAAAGATACAAATAGATTGAAAGTGAAAGAATGGGAAAAGATGTTCCACACAAGTTGTAACCAAAAGAAAGCAGTAGTAGCTATGCTAATATCAGACAAAATAGACTTTAAATGTAAAGACATCATAAAAGACAAAGAAGGACACTATATATTAATAAAAGGAACAGTTCACCAAGAAGATACAACAATCATAAATTCACATGCTCCCAGTCAAGAAGCTCAAAAATATATGAGACAGACATTGGTAAAACGGAAGGGAGTGATAGATGTTTCGACAATAATAGTAGGACACTTCAATACACCACTCTCCTCTATAGATAGAACAAACAGACAGAAAATCAACAAGGAAACAGAGAAGTTAAACAATTTGATAAATGAATTAGACCTAACAGGCACATATAGGTTACTGCATCCCAAAACACAAGGATATACATTCTTCTCCAGCGCTCTTGGAATATTCTCCAGTATAGATGATATGCTAGGGCACAAAATAGGTCTTTATAAATTTAAAAGCATTGAGATTATTCAAAATACTTTCTCTGATCACAACGGAATGCAGCTGGATCTCAATAACCAGTAAAGACTGAGAACATTTAAAAATATATGGAGATTAAATAACACACTCTTAAACAAGTGGGTCAAAGAAGAAATTGTTAGAGAAATCAGTAGCTGTCTGGAGATGAATGAAAATGAGAATACAACTTATTAGAACTTATAGGATCTCACAAAGGCTATGCTGAGAGGGAAATTTATTGCAGTAAATTCTTATATTAAAAAACAAGAAAGCACAAAAATCAAAGACTTAATGCTCACCTGGAGGAACTTGAGAAAAAACATCAAATTAACCTTAAAGCAAATAGAAGAAGAGAAACAACAAATATTAAAGCAGAGTTAAATGAATGGGAGAACAAAAGAACAAAAGAAAGAATAATATAACCAAAAGTTGGTTCTTTGAGAATTGAAAAAATCAATAAAATTGATGGACCTCTAGCAAGACTGACAAAGGGGAAAAAAGAGAGAGGATGCAAATAAAGTCAGAAATGAGAAGGTATGTGTTACCACAGACCCTGAAGAATAAAATAAGTCATAAGAGGATACTATGAACAACTATATGCCAATGTCACAAATCTCTGTGAGTCATATAATTTTGACACCTGCTTTGAGTTTGCTGTCTATTTTAAAAGCCACATCCATCCTGTCTTTGGTGATTAACTGCTGCCACCTAGCTTCTGCCAACTCAGGATCCAGTCATCCCCATTTTGTTTAAGGATTCCAACTCAGTGACAGAAGTTCCTACAGTAGTATCTGACCTACAGAGAAGTGCAACTACAGAGCTCTTCAGGGATGATGGTGTTAGTCTCACAAATTTATTTCTCACTGTTCTGGTAAAAGGTGCATCCTCCAGACATTCCTGAGGTGTAAGAGTAGGCTTTGCATGATAAATCCACTCCAACATTCCAGTCTCTCTAAACCTTTGGATCCCTTCATCTACATTATACCAGGACAGTTCTGGCATTGCAACTTCAGGTAATGTTGGTCACCTTTTGATCCATGTTTCAACTAACTATCCAAACAAACAGTTAATGCCTTTTCTAACCCTTTGAGCTAAAACATTGAATGCAGAATCTCTGCTTAGTGAGCCCATATCAATAAATTCAGCCTGATCCAGCCTTATATTCCTCCCACCGTTATCCCACACCCTTAAAATCCATTGCCATACATATTCCCCCAATTTCTGTCTATGTAAATTGGAAAACTCACACAGTTCTTTTGAAGTATAATGTACCTCCTCATGTGTGATACTTTGTACCTCACCTTTAGGGGCCTGTTGGGACTTTAGTCTAGTTCTAGGTCTGGAAACAATGAGGGATGGTGGGGGTGGGTCATGAAAAGAATTAGAAATATCTTCCAAGCCATTTTATTCAGGGCCTTCATTTGCAGTTTCATCTGGTGAAACAGGATTAATCACTCTAGGGTTATTCCCTTCAGGAGGAGATTGGGTGGCCAACTCCTCAAGGCAGGCTGGAGGTGGGATGGTTATGTCCTCAGGGCAAACTATTACAGGGTTATCTAGAGAAGACTTAGCATGACCTAGGGTTTCAGCCTCACCCCCGACATCATTATCAATCCATATGTCACCATCCCATTTTTCAGGGTCCCACTCCTTTCCAATCGATACCCTCACTTTAATGGCAGACACCATGCAAGATTGAGATTTCAGTTTATGTTGTAATGTTGCTACTCTAACTATAAAATTCTGAGTCTGATTTTCAGAGATCTCGAGTCTACAGCTACAGGAAATAAGATTTTCCTTCAGGATACTCATAGAAACGTCTACATCTGTCAGACGGTACTTAAGCTTCTTGTTTGAAGCCTTAAGCTCATCCCTTTCACTCCTTCATGTAGCCAGTGTAGTTAACAACAACCAAACAACATCTCTATACCTCTTATTTCTACAAAACTCTGTAAAAATTTCAAAAACATTATTCCCCAGAGCCTGGCTTCTTACCAGCGAAGCATTAGGAGAATTGAACGGTGATATTTTGACTATCTCTTTTGCCAACTCACTCCTTGGATTGGGAGTGTCATTCTGATTATGGGAATCAGAGTCCTTAGTGTCTTTGAGTCCAGTCATAGTAAAACCATTCATAAAAACCCATTTTTAAGATTCTGTTTCTTAAGAACCACTCCTGGTGCCAAGATGTATTAGTTTAGGTTCTCTAGAGAAACAGAATCAACAGGGAACACTTGCAAATATAAAATTTATAAAAGTGTCTCACGTGATCGTGGGAACACAGAGTCCAAAATCCTCAGGGTAGACTGTGAAGCTGATGATTCTGATGCAGGGTCTGGACAAACTCCATAGGAGAGGCTCACCATCTGATACAGGAAGAGCTGTCTCTTCTGAATCTTCCTTAAAATGCTTCCAGTGATCAGATTAAGCATTACTCATTGCAGAAGACACTCCCCTTTGGCTGATTATAAATGAAATCAGCTGTGGATGTAGCTGACATGATCATGATCTAATTCTATGAAATTTCCTCATCACAACAGAAAGGCCAGGACTTGCCCAACCAGATAATCACGTACCACCACTTGGCCAAGTTGACACATGAACCTAACCATGACAATACCCAAACCAGGTAAAGGTGCTACAAGAAAGGAAAACTACAGGCCAATCTCCCTAATGAACATAGATGCAAAAATTCTCAACAAAAATATTAGCAAATCTAATCCAACAGCACATTAAAAGAATCATACACCACGACCAAGTGGGGTTTATAACAGGAATGTAAGGAGGTTCAACACAAGAAAATCAAATAATGTAATAAGCATATTAACCAACTGAAAAGGAAAAATCACATGACTATCTCAATGGATGCTGAAAAAGCATTGACAAAATTCAACACCTTTTTCTGATAAAAACACTCCAAAAGATAGGAATCAAAGGTAACTACCTCCGTATGATAAAGGGAATATATGAAAAACCATTAGCCAACATTGTAATCAATGGAGAGAGACTGAAAGCTTTCTCCCTAAGATCAGGAATGAGACAAGGATGCCCACTGTCACCACTATTATTTAATATTAGCTAGAAGTGCTAAGTAGAGAAAGTAGCAAGACAAAGAAATAAAAGGCATCCAAATTGGAAAGGAAGAAGTAAAACTTTTACTATTTGCAGATGACATGATACCATACTTGGAAGATCCTGAGAAATCTACAACAAAGTTCTTGAGCTAATAAACAAATACAGCAAGGTGGCAGGATATAAAATTAATATGCAAATTGAGTAACATTTCGATACACCAGCAATCACCAAACTGAGGAGTCAGTTAAGGAAAAAAATCCATTCAAAATAGCAACTAGAAGAATAAAGTACTTAGAAATGAACTTGATTAGGGACGTAAAAGACTTTATAATGTAAATAGCTCTAAAGCACATGAAGAGATGTTCATTTTCATTGGCTATAAGGGAAATGTTGATCAAGACTACAATGAGATACCACATCACACCTATAAGGATGGCTGTTATTAAACAATCAAGTTCTTATAAATGTTGGAGCAGATGTGGAGAAATTGGGGCACTTATGCACTGCTGGTGGGAATGTATATTGGTTCAGCCACTATGGAAAACTCTTGGTAGTTCCTTAGAAAACTAAATATTGAGTTGTCCTATCACCCAGCAATAGCACTGCTTGGTATATACCCAGAAGAGCTGAACACTATGACACAAACAGACATTTGCACAATGATGTTCATAGCAGCATTATTCACAATCACCAAAAAATGGAAACAAACCAAAGGCACATCAACAGAGAAGTGGATTATCAAAATATGGTATATACATATGATGGAATATTATGAAGCAGTAAGACAAAATGTTGTCCTGAAGCACATGACAAGATGAATGAGCTTTGAGAACATGATGCTGAGTGAAATGAGCCAGACACAAAAAGATAGATACTGTATAATTCCATTTTCATGACCATGGAAAGGGTAAAATCAGAGGCTTATAATATGGACTATAGGGGACTTAGAGAAACACAGAAGCTAGAGATGGGTGGATAGGTAATAAGATTGAACTCCGATGTAAGGGGATAGATAGGAGTGAAGGTGACTAGTAGGTCTATAAATAATATTACCATATCAAAGATGAACAAGATTGAAAGGGGTTGTATTGACCTATGTGTTCCCCTGATTAACACTAGAAATATAAATTAGTTCTTGCAAGAACTACTTCAAAGGTAAGATTCATGCACAAAGAGTGTTTAAGTCCAGGGTACAGGGGGAAAACTGCTATTACATGCTATGGGCTATGTTTAAAAGGAAACCATCAGCACTACCACAGCAACAGCAGAGGTAAATAATGGGGGGAGGGACAAAAGTTAAGAGGAAGTTTACATTTCCTATTTGGTGAGGGTGTGTTTATTGGTTTTCTTTCTCTTGGGAACAATGAAATTATCTAAAATTGAGAGTGTTGATGGACTGTGGACTTTGGGCACTATACATGACCCCTGATGAATGCAGGTGGCTGAAGGATGCACTGACTGAGAAGTAGATTGGTGAATGATAATGAATACTTAAAAACAAATATTGTGCTGCTACAAAAAAGGAATGAAGTCCTAAGGCAAGCAATTATGTGAATGAATGACTAGAACATATGGTGAAGTAAAATAAGCCAGAAACAAAAGAACATCAATGATATGATCTCCTTTCATTATAAACTAATATTTAGAGATAAGAATGAAGCCAATCACGTCAGGGTTAAAGTAATTTAGAACACAGGGGTAAGGAAGACAATGTCTGTATTTTAGAACCGCACATGCTCTTTGAGACCAAAGGAATAAAGTTCATTTAGTCTGGAGCTGAAATTTTCTATAGCACACGATCTAATTCAACCCATCTGTATAGCTCATTTGGACAACTGAAATATAGGGAGCCCAGAATAAGAAGAAGGTCCCTCAATCCTATATAGGTTAATGTAATGCCTAGATACATCCTAGAGTATATTAAGCAGACAATCAAAAAGTATTGGCAAAATCCCTTCAGGAATGGGAAATAAAATACGGAACTATTAAACTTTACTGTCAGGAAATCCCCTGATACTGTCAAACTTTAGGGACACCCAAATTAATAGGCCATACCCTTGATCTTGAGGCTTACTCTTGTGAAGCTTCTTTAGGTAGTGGAGAAGCTTAGCCTACCTATGTATATGCCTAAGAATTATTTCTGAAGGACCTCTTAAGTTGCTCAGATGCAGCCTCACTCTCTCTATGCCCAACTCTGCAAGTGAAATCATTGCCCTCCCCGCTATGTGGGACATGACATGCAGAGGTGAAAGTCGCCCTGGCAATGTGGGAGATGACTCCCAGGGATGAATCTGGCCCTGGACTGTGGAATCAACAATTCCATCCTGACCAAAAGGGGGGAAAGAAGTGTAATTAATAATGTATCAGTGACACGGCAAATAGATTTGAAAGGCTACTCTGGAGGTTGCACTTATGCAAGCTTCAGGCAGACATTGCCACCTACTGTAGCCTGCCAAACCCCAACCAGGACCATTCCAGCCAATCCTAAAGAACACCTAGGGCAGTATATAAGATTCCACAAGGGTTCCATGCACTGGAGTAACTTTCCAGAAACCTACAACCTCTAGATGGGTCCCCGGACCAGATAAGCCCTGAAATCTAGAGGGCCCAGCCTCTGCAGAACATCAGATAAATTCATCTTCCTGCCCCATATTAGTGACAGACCCTCTCAACATGAAAAAGTTAGAGTGGCCATAGCCCAAACATCCCTAAAGAAAGGGATAGAAAGATCAAAGGTGATGGTGGCGTTATAAAGAGAAGATATGATTTAACAAATGAAAATGATTGCTGAATCATTAAATTGATATCTCTTTTAGTCTACAGTATCTTAGAGCACCTAGAAGTAAAAACCTATAATTCCATTGTGGAATTATAACCCATATCAAAATCTGAAATATGTTCTACAACTAATTGTGGTGCTGTGCTTTGAAATTTATTGCTTTGTATATATTTTATTTTTCACAAAAAAGAAAGAAAAAGTTGATTCTAGTGATTAAAAAAATATTTAAGCCTTCTATCTAGCCTTCTATATTCTGCAGCAGCTAGAAGGAAAAGTCTGAGAGGATGGTATGGTAGCCCATTGCAAATCCCGGGATTTGTGCTATAACAGCTTGTCAAAGAGTGCTTTGAAAACTATTGCTTTTTTATTTCTTTGCTTTGTATATATGCTATAATATACAATTAAAAAGTTAAAAAAAAGAGTTTGTGCACATTTACTTGTGAATCTTCAATCCTCTTTCCCTAAAACATTTCTGGTAATCTCAAAATGAAGAGTTGATCAATCTTTTTTTTTTCTGTTAAAAAGCCTTTCCTTGGATCACATAATCCCTTTTCATTGTACCACACAACCTTGTATGATGCCATCAAATTCAATTCTTATTCTTTCTCACTAGGTTCCTGTCCCAAAGAGCCTTTTATATTTTTTGAAATTGACAAATATGTCTCCCCTCAGGGCTTTTATCATGATATTAACCTTTTTCTGGAATACCCCTTGCCTGGCTAATTCTTCTTATTTGTGATTTCAAGAGTTTTTGACCCTAAGGATAAATCTCAACCACACACTCCCACACAATTTCTTTGATTTTCAAGAAATTTAAATGTGCTAGTTTTTTTTTTCCTTTTTTTCTTACTGAGTCTTCAGCAGTAAATGATTAACAAAACAAACAAACAAAAAGAAACACAATGTTCCTGTCCCCATGATTCATATGATTTTGTCTCCAGTTTTCTGATATTTCATAATGATGAGCCTTTTTTTGGGGCTATACTAATACACTGGTCTGGGCACTTGATGGCTACCTTAATCTGGAAACACATGTAATTCAGTTCTGGAAATTTTCTATTTTCTTTACTAATGATTTTCTTCCTTTCATTGTTTTTATTCTTTCTTTCTGCAAATTATACTATTAATAGAATGGACCTGAAGGACTCTTCCTCCAATTCCTTCTCTGCTTTATTCTGTTATTGTATATCTTAGTTATTTTGCTCTATTTTCTGAGAGATTTACTAAACTTTATCTTGCAAAACTTCTACTGAGTTTTTACTTTCTTCCATTCTGTTTTTGACTTCCGTGAGCAATCTGCTCCTTGCATATTCCTCTTCATAGTATCTTTTTTCTTTTCCTTTTTAGTGAAGGCAATGTCTATTCTTACTTTTCTCTTTCATCTAAGTTGCTTTCTCCCATTTGTAAGGTTTGGTCACTGTATTCCTTGTTATAAATTTCCCTCAGATATCTGGTAATACTTGGTTTTCTGACTGTGATTAAGACTGGGGGAATAAATTGCTGCTTGGTTGAAAGCATTTTTTTTTCAATGGATGTGTAAGGCATTTGGAGCGTCCGAATGCAGGCTCTTCTGAATAGGACATTAATTGGGAAGTCTCCAACGTTGATGTCTTTAGATCTTTTCTCTTTAGCTACTTTTGTTCCTCCAGAGTGTGCTCTTCCAATCTCTTCTGTAGAGAGTAAAGATTTGGTATGTAGTTTTTCAGAAACTAAGAAGAGAAAGAGGAATGGAGAGTAAATGGGGCCCAATTACAGCTTATTTATATTCTTTTCTCCCTCTATTTTTAGTATAACACCCACCCACATCTTCATTTTTGCTACTGATACCCATGTTGAAAGCTCCTCCGTTTTTTGCTTCTTGAGAGAAATATCTTCGCAGGCTCTTCTGGCATGAGGTAAGGGAAATCTTGCAGTGGTATATTCTAGGGAGGTACAGCTATATTTAGTTAAAAGCTACCCCTCCAAAAAATGACCACTTTTATGATTTCTATCAACATATATTAGTTTTGCCTATTCTTGAACTTTAAATTTAATCACAAATTATATATTCCCGTGAGTATGGCTTATTTTCACTCAAAGTCTTATTTTTGAAAGTCATATAGATTTTAACATGTAGCCTTAGCTTATTATTTTCTTTTTATTTAATAGATTTCATATTTATTCACAAAACATTGTGAAATAATTTTCAATTTATATAAAGTTTCAAAAAACATTACAAGGAATTCCCATTTACTCTTCACCTGTCTTCTGTAATTGTCAACATTTTTCAAAACCTCAGTAAAACTGTCAAAACCAGGACATTAACATTGATAAAATATTATAATCTCCAGACCTTATTCAGATTTTATTAATTGTTCCCCCTATGTACTTTTTCAGGTCCAGCATCAAATCTACAATCAACATGACATTAATTGTAATGTATACTTAGTTTCCTCCAATTCCTATTTCTTTGTCTCTATTTTTCCTTCATGACTTTAACCCTTTGTAGGATTACTGACCACTTATTTTTTTTTTTTTTTTTTTAAACATTTTCTTGTTTTATTGTATTTTGTTTTGTTTGTTTGTTTTTTACATGGGCTGGGGCCGGGAATCGAACCGAGGTCCTCCGGCATGGCAGGCAAGCACTTTGCCCGCTGAGCCACCGCGGCCCGCCCCGACCACTTATTTTGAAGAATGTTTCTCAATTTTGTTTGGTTTGATATATCCTCATGATTAAATTAAGGTTATTCTATTTTGGCCAGAATAGTATGGAAGTAATAGTTTGTCCTTCTTAGAACATGGTATCAGATGGCAGACTATATTTATAGGATTCATTATCGACAATGTTAACATTGATAACTTGGTCAATTTTTGTTTAATGAGGTGTCTGCCAGACTCTCCAACATAAAGTTACTACTTGTCCTTTTATAATACTTTTATACTTTGAGACTATACAAATAGACTGGTTTTCATCATATGTTCTGCTTACCATTTCAGGATTCATTGATGTTCAATCATGATTTTGATCATTTTCTTCGATAGTTATAAGTTGAAAGTTCTATTTCTTTTCTATTTGGGTATTAATTAACTTATTTATTATGGAGTCATTGATATTGACTTTCTTTTACAGTTTATAATTCGCTACCATCACCATTCATTTTGTTGCTATTATTTTCCCTGAAAATTTGAAAACTGGGAACTCCTTTAAGTAGGCTCTGGGACTATTTTGACAAAGTTCTAACATGTTTTGAGCATGTTTTTGTATTCTGGCACTAAAAGATGTTCCAGACTACAGCTTGTATTTTTCTTGCTTCAGTCCATGAATCACTTAAAGAGCCCTGGTTAATTTTATTGGAGAATAGTATTTAGAAACAAATATTTGGGCACTAGATGTGTTCACCATTGCTGTTTCTTTCTTTTTTTTTATTGCTTCTAGAGATCTCAACAAACAGAAATAAGAAATATATTATTGTACACACAGATAATTATATTTATCTTGGTGTATACATGATAAAAACCATGAGTTCATACTGATAACTTAGATTCTAATCCAACATCACAGGCTTCATTTCAGTTTTCCCTATTCCCTATTTTGTAATTCCTTTATTTGAAAGGGGCTCTTGTTATCCAAAATATGTACAATAAATGTATTATTTGCTCAATCCTCAATTATCAAAAGATAATTTTATAAGTAGCTTTGTTAGATATTGCCAAATTTCCTTCCTTCCAAATTTCCCTCTAAAAGAGTTTTAAAACGTAAAAATCTTTACGTTTCTATTCTTGAAAGGTACTTTTTCTGGGTATAAAATTCTTGGGTGAACTTTTTCTTTTTCCCCAAAATTTTAAGGAGTTACACCAATGTCTTCGTGTTTTCATCGCTTCTGATGAGATCACTGTAATTCTTATCTTTGTTTCTCCCTGCGTAATGTTTTTGTTTTTTGTTTTCCTCTGCCTGTCTTCAAAATTTTCCTTTTCCCATTTGTTTTCAGCTGTTTGACTGTGATATTCTTAGGTTTTAAATTTTGTTGTTTTGTATTTAATCTGCATTATATTCTTTGAGATTCTTGCAGGTGGATCTGAGATATTGTGTTGGCCATTTTCTTAGAAAACTATCGACAATCATTTCATAAAAAATTTCTTCCAGTCTATTGTCTCTATCTTTTACTTCTAGGACTCCAATTTCATATATATTAGAATATTTGAGAATTGTCTAACAGTTCTTGGGTGCTCGTTTTATTTTTTATTGTTGTTGTTAAATATTTTTTCTCTTTGTGTTTCAGGTGGAATAATTTATATTGCTCTATATTCAAGTACACTAGTTCTTTCTTAGGTTATGTCAAGTCTACAGATGAGTATGTCAGTCACTTTTCATCACTGTGCCATTTTTTTTTGTTGTCAGTAGTATTTCCACTTCACTCTTTTTTTATCTGTTCATCTTTATCCCAACCTGAGAGAATCAACATCTCATTCTTCTTTGAGTATGTGATTATTGTCTGTCTCTTGACAGTGTGTTGTTTACCTTCTTTGTTTTTTTGGGGGGATCTCATAATTTTTATTGAATTCTAGTCATTTGGTTGAAAAACAGTAAAGACTGAATTAAATAGTATTTGTGCCTGAAAATGGATATAGCTCTTCCTCAGCCAGATTTTAGTACATGTCCTTGATTCAATCTATTCAAAAGTTGAGTTGGTTTAGAGATTTGTTGTTGCTATTGTTAACTTATGTGGATTCACTTTGTATTTTTCTATCATTACATTTTGCTTAGGATGGAAGCTTGTTTGCTGTATGGTTTTCCATCAATGTTCCTGTTCCAACCTTGGCTTTGAACCTGTTTCTCAGAGGAAAACTGCCTGCACTCATCCTTCCCCTAGAGCATTAACTGTTGCTGTCTGGTACTCAGTAATTGCCAGTCTGCTGGCGGAGTCAGGTGGAGTCTGTTGTCCTCGTCCAGTCCTGGTCTTAGGCAGGCCAAAGTCTGTGCCTGTGTCTTAGAGACATGGCTTTCCTGGTAATATTGCCCTTCCTCTAACAGAGGCTAGACTCTGCCTTGTATCTTTGGCAGTCTTCTTTGGGAGAGGATTTCTTGCTTTCTTCCAGAAGTAGGAAATTTTTAATGTTATTTGATAGGACCCTCAGTCCAGGATCATTCCCTGCCTCTCCAAGCAATACAGGATTTTCACATATACTCTGAGATTCCTGCCCTTTCCCAATGGTTTAAGCCTTTGGTTCTATACAAAGTAAGTGTACTGTTGGGCTCTTCTGCATTTTTTTCAGTAGCAACCAAACCACTTCTTTAAGTTTGAACCACTGAAGGAGGCATTACTCAGTCCTCTGGACTACCTCTAATCATTCTCCCAAGTACCCAGTAGAGGTCTATGGAGAAAAACCCGCAAATATTTCATAACACCTTTTGTATGTGACACTCGCCGGGACTCTATGCTTTCCCACTAGCCCACATTCAGCTTTTAATACATTTTAAATTATTTTAGCTAAATTCTCTGATTCATTCATATGATGCTTGGACTTTCTTTGGCTCATACCCTGCCACTATGACCCAGTGCTTATGTCCCATCTTTCGTTGGAGGAGAAAGTCTTTCCAAAGATTTAAAGCTACTAGGTTACCTCAACTCTCTGAGATAATAAAGAAAATTTATGATTTTGTGCTTTTTCTTGTTGTTAGAGAAATTACCCTCTTTCCAGCTTTCTTCATCCTAGATGGAAGCAGAACACAGAAAGACAATTTTGAGACTTAATTCATATGCTTTTTTAGAGGACTTCAGTAAGATTGAGTTCCTGTTGACCACAGAATTAATCCCATTCATAAATACCTGTTTCTTGGTTATTCTCCTTTCCTTGTCTTACTTTTTCTATTCCTTAGTGCCTGCTTCCTGAGATTTCCACCTAAATGAAATTGACAACAACAACGTCCTTTTTTAAAATGCTTTCCTTCCAGGGGAAACTCAAACTAAGGCACATTTGTTTTATTAAAAAAAAAAAAATAGTCCCTTTCACAGAGCTGAAGTCAAGCACAGCACTGGGAAAATAAATGTACTCATAAAATAAAAATTGATTATTTATTGCACTTAATTATTCTCTCTCATTTTCTTTTCTTTTTCTCTCATTCTTCTTTTTAATTGAGGATAGAAATAGAAATAAAAGATATTTTTATAGAATAATGTGTAATCTCTTCATGTAATTTCTACTACTTAGGTAAAAAAAAACAACCTATCCTTTCTTCACTGCAAAATCTGTCCATGTCCCTGATTATTTTAAGGCATTTTTAAAAACCATATAGGTGAAAGAGACTTTGACTTGGTGTCAGCAATAAATCAGTAAGCAATGAATCAGTAGAACAATGTTACAAACTTGTTTTTTGCAAACATTGCCTTGCTTTCTGTAATTTTGAACCCCTTATTTCTTATTTCTCTGTCTATTGAATAATAAATCTGTCCTCAATAATATTGTCATTTGGTTAAAATTATGCATATATAAAGAGTTTGTAGAACAGATATTCCTGGATTAAACAGGAGTGTCATGACACATAATGCTCTTACTTTGAAAATGTCCATTTCCATCAAGTACATTCATAAATAACTAGATCAGAAACAGGCTATACACTAGGGAAAATAGACCATGATTTTTATGAATTTGTTATATTTCGAGGGCAATTAAGTAAATTTCAATTTTGGCATCCCAATTTTAGATAAGTACTTCAGCACTCAACATTTTAGCATCTAAAGTTCTCTGGTTTTGAAAATATAGTTACGTTTTGTAGAAAAGGTTTTCTCAGAAGGTTGTGAATGCTTTTTGGCTTGAGGTAGAACTTCAAAGGTTTAGGAAAAGAATCGATTGGGTTTTAACATTTTATTTCTAAAGTTAGATATAAACAATGAAAAACAAACTAAAATAATTTTTTAAATTTCTAAAAAGAAGAATTTTTCTGATAGATTACATCCTTTATCTTACTACTTTCATTTCTATCTAAGATTTGTTTTGAGTGACTGTTTCGAGAGTCAAAAAATATTCCTACTGATTTCTAATATACTGTATGAACAAAACAATTCAACAAAACCTAGCCATATATAGTTTTACCTTTCACCTGAATTGTCGGATATCATGAAATAATTTGAGTATGGCTTTATTTATGAGCATTTAAAACTGTATTTGATTTTATTTTGCTTTGCTTAGTTTGTAACTATTTTGCTATCCTTATAAACAAGAATTTCTGTGCTATGATCAAATATATTTAAAGTCATGGGGCAACTGGCCATCAACAACTCCATGGCCAGTTGATAATTCATTTCCTTTATTGTTCAGCAATCTGTGATCTAAAACATTCCTAAAAAATTAGTTGATTTTCAGAAGAAATTACCTTTTTTAGTCCAGAGATACTTGTTTAGAACATAAAAAGTTCACCTGGTATGTGAATAAGGTATATGTTTGAGATTTTAAAAAGAAAATCACAAAGAGAAGACAAAAAAGTTAGAAAATCTTAATTTCAAACAACTAGAAGAAGGTAATTCATGGGTAGAGCATGCTATTTTTTAAAAAGGGTGGTTTTATTATTAGTTGTCATTCTAGTGTCCACTCTTTTAGATAATTGTAATATATGATCCAACAATATGTTAATCTTGCCCATGAAGCTAATGATAAAATCTAAATTGGCACTGAACATTCTGTTACAGATAGAAGAAAGTTAATATGACAACAGAAGGTAAAAAAAACTTAGCAAAAACAATTTTGGAGATTTATCACTCACTGTGTAAAATTATTCCTCATCTGAATACAGACTTTACAATGTGATTTATTGTTTCTTAAATTTTAACATAGAATATGTTTAATAATATGAATGTAAATTTCTAATCTTAACAGAATAATGGAGATTAAATTTTGCATTCATGATGTTACAAAATTATTCTACAAATTTTATCTATTTTAATGATGAGATTTGCATAGAAAATAAAGAAACAGCACTATCTTATAATAGATGGATGATATTGCACAAAGAAATAGAGTGAAAAGCATAGAGAAAATTAATTTAAATGGTTACTTGAAAATTGCTATGCTACTTACATGTACCAATGAGTGGAACAAAAATAATTTACCATAATCTTGGGAAAGTCCTTTGAGTTACACTCTGAGAAATCATTTTCTGCAAATAACAAATTCAAGCTACCATAGATTATCATAAGGAAGGTCAATTTATTTGGAAAATAAATCACTTCTGGTAATAGCTAAGAAAGGTTTGATTAGCTAAAAATAAAAGCAAATGGTAGATCTAATTTTGTAACTCTTCTGCCAATAAAGGCAGAGATGTTTTTGTATTGCTTCAGTTCTCACAACAAGGAAATACTGGAATAGGAAAGAAGAACATTCTGAGACCAAAAAGCTAACATTGAATGATTTTCTGCATATACACACAAAACCCCTACCTGAACATGGAGAACAAAAAAGAAACTATTGTTTTTGGATTTAGGCAGTAAACCAATTTGCTAATAGTTTTAATTAAAATAATCTTTATCATAATATTTAAAGTAAGTATTCCTTAAAATAATGTGTTAAAAATTAACTATCTTGGGCAGTGAGACGGTGGCTCGGTGCCAGAATTCTCACCTGCCATGCCGGAGACCCGGGTTCAATTCCCTAGTGCCTGCCCATGAAAACAAAAAACCATTACCTATCTTTAATATTGCTTCTCAGGGTAATATGTGCCTCTCCTTAGCACGTCTCACATCTATAATTTAAAATTAGTTTTTATGATTATTTGCCCAATATCTTGTTTCTCATATAGCTGGTAAAATCATTAATGAGATGGATCATATTCATATTTGTCCATTAATGTATTCTCAGTGTCTGACCCAGTGCCTAGAACATGAAAAACTTTTGAATAAATGCAAATGTTCAAAGAAATAAAAGAATATATTATTAAATGTGTTAGAATTTTCCAAATAATTATAGAAATATACATCATGTTATTTGGCATGAAATCAACACTGAGTTCTAGGTTCAATTTCCAGACATTTAATAGATGTCTTTGGGAATATCTTACAATTCAAAACCAGTGAAGTCTTTGGATTATATTTATGATTCAAGAAAAACGAGAAATAACATTTCTGTAAATATGTATAAAGCCAAACAAACTTGAGGTTTTGTAAGTATTGTATACTATTTCCCTTTAAAGAAACCTTCATAAGTTCACTTGCTGACCCTCCAGGTACTATTACGCAGTAATTGTGTAAGGGTTTAAAGTCTCCCAGTTGTCCTCAGCAAAGTTGTGTGAAGCTCACCTAAGGTACCAACTGCAAAATAGATACGTGACAGTACCAATTTATTTGTTGGTTTTGAGGATTCAGTGAGTCATTATTTACAACCTCTTAAATAAACGCCTGTTACCAAAACAGAGTGAAGTAGTCATTATATGTCAATTTTATAATTTTTACTATGTTTTATAAATATTAAAAATCAATTATATGCCTTATATATAGATATGGACCATGTTTTGAAAAGCAAAATTGATTTTTAATGTGTTAAGAAAGGACAAGAATAATTTATTCAATTGCTCATGTAGCAAATATGTATTGAGTATCTACCATTTGTTTAGGGCAGTTCAGGGTACTCAGTAACCAAAATACAAAGATCTTCAGAGAAGGATTCTAACAAGACAGATGGATTCTGACCAATAAAAATAATTAAGGAGATAGTTAAGTTGCATGTCAAAAGATGTTGAATTAAGTAAAGTAGTAGGGGAAGGAGCAGTACCATGGGCAAGGGGCGGGGTTTAGCCACAATTTTTAAAAAGGCAGTCTGGCTAGCCCTCTCCAAGAAAGTTCAATTGAGCAAAGAGGTACAGTTGGTGAGGATGTCAGCAATGTGAGTATCTAGTCACAGGAAATAGTCAGTGCAAAGGCCCTGCAGTAAGAGCAAACCTGACATAATCAGGGAATATTAAGGAAGCCAATTTGGCTGGAGTGGGAGAGTGAGGGGATATCATGTTAGGACATTCTCTGACTTTTTAGAACGCCTAATGCATTTTCCTTACTTGTCAGAAAGTTGAGGAAAACTTATTTGAATATGAATGAATCAAAACAATAATTAACACTGCTGAATTATATATTTCAAGTGGTTAAATCAAGAACGTTAGGCTGAAAATATGTTATAAGAATAAATTTTTTGGATGCATGGGTGTTTCAGTGGTACAATGCTCACCATCCATGCAAGAGACCCGGGTTCAATTCCCAGACCATGCATTCCCCCACCCAAAGAGAAAAACAAGAATATTAAAAAAAAAAAAAAAGCATAGAACTGTACAATTCTGTGAACCCTAATGTAAAATATGGACTATAGTTAATAGTATAATGATGATTTTGCTTCAGCAATTGTAACAAAAGTACTAATCATAGGCAGTGCGAATATGGAAAAACTGCATGTGTACAGGGTGTATATGGGAATTTTGTACTTTCCACGTGACTTTTCTGTAAACCTACAACTATATTAAAAATCAGTGAATATTTCAAATTATTTCTTTACTTTTGTTTGCAAGTATCATAAGCTTAGAAGTCACTTGCCATTCATTTAAAAGAAGCTCATATATCGATTTGATCCCTAGGTAGTTAGCAGTTAATATAATTTATTCCATACCACCATGTCTCTTAATTAGTAAATCTTAATACAAATTTATTTTATTTTCTCACAAGCCAATTCCATTTCAGACTTTCGTAGTTTGTAATGGCTTCACATTTCTCCCTATTCCCATCCAAACAAAGCAACATAGTTGTCTGTTGCTCTTTTGTCTACCTAAATTCTCTATTTAATAATCAAGCTGATGATTTGCCCATTAATCTTTCCATTTCCATGTCTACTTCTTTGGTTCGGGTTCTTACCCCTTGTAAATATAACAGACTTCCTAGGGCTATTGTCTTCTAGTT
This sequence comes from Tamandua tetradactyla, assembly GCF_023851605.1. NCBI lineage: Eukaryota > Metazoa > Chordata > Mammalia > Pilosa > Myrmecophagidae > Tamandua > Tamandua tetradactyla. Next base: position 189,577,358 of record NC_135327.1, read on the forward strand.
TCCAATATGTTTTATGTACTACTTTCACATTAATTATGGTGAGTGTTACGTTCCAGCACTAAGTAGTTTCTGCCAGATAGATCAATAATCCTGGTAGATGGGGACCCAGATGCTCTTAGAGCTTACCATCCATCAACCCCTTCTTGTCTGTCCCACATTAAATGAGTAGTAACTCAGCCCTGGTCCAAGTGAGGCTAATTGTACGTTAACACTCACCTTGCATGTTATTTTTAATGGCCTCTCAGTATTGTTAAACTAAAATGCTCACTTACTGTGCTGAATGAGGCAGCAGCAAAAGAAATGAGAAATCTGATATATGACATTAGGAGATGAGACTGTAAAGGTAAGGACAGTCTCAGGTCGTGAATGTTGCTAGCTGAGTCAGGTTAGGGAGCAAAGGTTGATGCAACAGCCAAATTGGTGATAAGGTTGTCCTCCAGGGAACCCAAGGAAAAGAAGGGTTCACACATGCTTCAGAATAAAAGCCAAAATGATTTTTTCCCAACAAAGGTTGGGTTACATTTGTTTGAGGTGATTATATGAATAAAATATGTGAAATATCCCAGCACTAGAAATGTCAGAGAGAAAAATGTCAATTCTATGGAGAGGAAAATCAAGATGGATAAAGTACAGTTGCATCCTCACCATATTCTATCTCAATTAACATTAAACTTGGACTAACTGTTTAAAGAAAAAGGAGTGAATTAAAGAATCAAACTTAGACATAGACAGAGATTTATTTTCCACTTATGTAAAATAGAAATCCAGTGAGAACAAATGTATGACTTTTCTTAGTATAACATTTTTTTTTACCCTAAATAGTCACTTTCAGGCTTTAGAAATTTAACACATGATTTATAACCCTCTAATTTGTGCTCTGCCACTACATTATGGAGCTGAATGACTTGGTGAGCTAACATAATGTCATAGGAGACAAGGTTTAGCTTTATGGCCTAGAATTGAGACTAAGGTCAATGTAAATTTAGGCAAGCAAGTCTTTCACCATCATAGTTTTCACTGACTTTATTTTTAACATGATTATGGTAGTTTGTTGATCCGTAAGGCCCATGCCTATAGAAAGAGAATTCTTTGAGAACAAAGAAAGAAGTAGGAAAAAAAGGAAAATAGAGCGTTTGGAACACATCAATTGAAAAGCCACATAATTCAATTGGGAAGTAAAACATAGTTCACTTATTTCAATGATTTATATTAAATCAAAGAAACGTGTCCAAGGCAAATCTCCCAAGGTCATTGCTGCATGCAAGGTTCATTTTACATGAAATCAAAGAATAATTTAAGGAGTTCCAGAAGGTATGCAAATCCATTGCAAATATCTACTTGGCTACATTTGTTGGAATTAAAAATGAGTAAAGGCTAAAGCTTTTTGCAGAAACTCAATCTCTGAGAATTGCTTAAATGCACACATACATCTGTTCTATCTTTTCCTGCTCTGTCGATGTGTTCATAATTGAGTAACTACCTAAAATTCAGCACCATATATATTCATTAAAAATGATCTAAGTCCCTTCAACAGAAATTGAGACTATAGTATATAGCTATTACTTCACTGTTAATTATTAAATAGTGCTTCAAAAAAAAAAGACATGTAGAGGCAGGATTTTTTAATTAGGATGAAAATCATATGAATAAATATTGTATTATATTTCTGACTAAATACAATTTAAAACATGAATTTTAAAAAGAATCATTTCAATATGTATTTTTTAATTATTTTAGGAAGTATGTGGACTTAACATGTCTCTCTTTCTTTCTGTTTCTGAGTTCTTTGCAGGGAAGTTTCAAACAGGATGTAGGGAAGAAATTTTAAAATGTTGGGTATCAAACCATCACAAACAGTTCTGTGGTAGGCAGAATTCTAAGGTAGCCCTCATGACCTCTACCCAATGGTACTGAACTGTGATAAATTACATTATATGGCAAAAGGGATTTTTTTTGCGGATGTAATAAAGTTTCTAACAATTGGCCTTAAGACTGGGGGATTATCCAGGTGGGCCAAGTGTAATCAGGTCAGACTTTAAAACAGAGTTTTCTCCAGTTGATAGCAGAAAGAAGTCAGAAAGATCCATGAGTGAGAAGGATTCCACAAGAACGTTGCTGTCTTGAACAGAGAAACGGTCACACAGAAAGGACGTGGCAGTAATCTCCAAGAGTAAACAGCAATCCAAGAGTAATCTCCAAGAGTAAACGGTTGACATCCAGCAAGAAAATGAGGGCCTCGGTCCTATAACCACAGTGAACTGGATTCTACCAAAAACATGAATGAGCTTGGAAGCAGAGTCTTCACCAGAGCCTCCAGGTAAGAGTCCACAGTAGCCATCATCTTGATCTCTACTTTGTGAGGCTCTTGGAAAGTCCAGCCATGCACCTTCAGATTTCTGACCTACAGAACTGTGAAATAATAAATGGATGTTGTTTTAAGTTACTAAGTTTGTGATAATTTGTCACAGACAATAGAAAACCAGTACAACTTAGGCTCATCCCATTTCTAAGGAAATAATGTTCAAGATCTTTTATTCCTAAACATATTAATTAAAAATAAACTCCAAATGGATTAAGAACCTAAGGTGAAGAACAAAACTCTATAATTTTTAGAAAGAAATATAGGAAATATCTTTCTGATCTTAGGTCAGAATGGCTATTTAAAGAAAAGGATTAGAAAACAGAATTATAAAGAAAACTCTAATAAATTTGACTACATTAAAGATCTCACAAAAATGTCTCCATAAACAAACTGAAAAGATAAATTACACGCTGCAAGAAGATATTTTAAAAACACATTACTTAAAAAGAGCGTTAAACTTTACTACCCAGCAAATAAATCGAATTATTAAAAAGTAAGAAAAAAGTCAATCCAATAGAAAAATGGTTTTATACATATATGACAAAATGCTCAGTCTCACTAGTAATTAGAGAAATGCAAATTGTTTAAAAAGTGGTATACTTTTTAATTCCCACAGACTGCAAAAACTGAAGGCCTTTGATGCAAAGCATTGGTCTAGATATGAAATAATGGGAATTTTTATACACTATTAGGGAGAGTAAATTGCTATAATCACTATGGAATCTAATTGGGAGTATCTAGTAATGTTGAAGATACCAACTCCCCATTATTTCTAAGTTACTCCCAAGAGAAACTCTCACACATGTTCATATGGAGAAATACAGAAGGTGCCTATTACAGTTTTATTTCAATTTAAATGGTCTTCAGCAGAATATGTGCCACTGGGGGGATATTAAGGAATAGGTACAAGTACTACCAATTCTAAGGGAATAATGTGCAAGAGCCTACATTTCTAAACATATTAATTTCCATTATTACATCGGCTTTCCTTTCCCACTTCCCCTTAAACTACAGCTCTCCTGACATAAAATGAACACATACATCTCGTTCATATTCAAACTTCCTATGGTTCATCTTTGACACCAAGTAAATAGATTTACAGAATATATTTGGAGGAGCAGTCCTATAACCAGTAGCCAAGGCACCACAAATTCCTCATAAGGCTTCATATCTTTCATGTCCTACACACAAAGAAAGAAGTACAATGTTGGATGGTTTATATTGACCCTTATTTGAATGATCTGAAATATGAAATGTGGTAGAGCATTGCCATTTTTGTTTAACAATCTCTACTCTTTAATAACTGCACTGCTAATGAAATATTGTTATTAAGATAGAGACCTAGAAAAGCAAAACAAAAGGGAGCATTGGAAAGAAATTTTAAACATAAAAGTCTCTTTAAATGTCATTAAATACAATGATCTATTTTCATCCTTAGGTTATTTCATTGGCTGAATCACCACATTTTTCAGGTTGTCTTGAGTAAAATCCCAAAATAGAAACTTTTGATTTTATTTTTTTATTTTCATTGGATACTTTTTAGTAAGTTTAGTTAAGACTATTTTAGGAGAATTTCTGGGTCTGGACAAAGTAGTGTAAGTAGTAAATGTACGTCTATTTCATTTATATATGCATATATGTTTGCTTCTGCTATTTTTAATAAATATATGAAGAATCTGAAATGTGGAGAGAAGAAGGCAGACTAGGCTAGGGATATTGGGACCTGAAAAATGACATGGTGATGAGTTTTCCGGGTTTTCTTTCTGATATGTATAACCACAAGGGTGTTAGAGCAACTGACAACCTGGGAACACCACAAAGCACAGACAAAAACAGCCACCTATGGAGTCACTAGAGCCATATAGGGAACCCGGCTTCCTTGCCACACCCAGAATTAATGAGGTGCCCTTCTTTCCAGATGGTGTTGTCAGAAGAGCCTGAGTGAGAAGTTGAGACTTTCGCCACCTCACTCAAGCACTGTCAGTGGAGCAGTAACAAAGGACCTCTCTCTTTCACAGCCAGGGTCCTCTCAAGAGAGCTTAGAGGGAGGCTTGAACTCTTACTTCTCTCAGCAGTGCTGAGAGCTCCCCTCCCCTTTGTACTTCCACTACCACCTAGCAGTAATGAGAGCTTCTTCCTTTTCCTGCCTACATTGCATGAGAGGAGACCGGACAAAAGACATTTAAGTAAGATCCAGACGTTCATGACATAATACTAAAAATTTGCGTGTGTCATTCAAAAGCACTCATCCTAATAAGAATCTGTAAGATATCAAACCCAATGACAAAAAGACAATCAGTAAATGCCAACACCAAGATGGGAGAGATGTTAGAATTATCTGACAAAGGATTCAAAGCAGCTATCATAAAAACATTTCAATAAGCAATTACAAACATGCATGGAACAAACGAAAAAAAATGGAATGTCTCGGGAAAGTAATAAAAGCATTCAAATGGGAATTTTTGTACTGCAAAATATCAGGGGAAAAGAAATTCAATGAAGGAACTCAAGAGCAGAATGAAGGAGGCAGTCATTGTAATCGCCCATATTATTAGGACAATCACAATGTAACTGCATTGTAATAGCCCATATTATTAGGCTAAAGAAGTGGAAGAAAAAAAAAAACCAAGTTAACTGATGCAGGAAAAAGCATTTTACAAAATTAACACGCATTCATGATAAAAAACTATTGGAAAAAATAAGAATAAAAGGGACTTCCCCAACTTGACAAAGACTATGTAAAATAAAATTTCAGTTAACAGCCTGCTTAAAGGTTAAAGTCCCAGTGCAATAACACCAGAAGGAACTGAAAGGCATATTGACTAGAAAGGAAGAAACAAAGCTGCCCCTGTTTGCAGCTGACATAATAATGTACCTAGAAAATCCCCAGGAATCTCAAAAAAAAAGAGAAAAATGTCTAAAACTAATGAGTTAAGCAAAATTATGAAATATAAAATCATGAGAAAATTATATTTCTTTAAATTAGCAATAACATTTATAATCTCCCCAAAATGAAATAGGTATTAATAAAAAAAAAAACCAAGCACAAGACTTGTATACTGAAAATCATAAAGTGCTTATGAAAGAAATAAAAGAAGACCTAAATAATGAGTGACATATCATGTTAATGAACTTGAAAACTCAATATAGTAAAGATGTTAATTTTCCACAAGTTGGCATTCAGGTTTAAAGCAAGTCCTGTGAAAATTTCAGCAAGATTTTTTTTTCCATTGGAAATATATTTACTTCATCTTTATTCTTTTTTTTAATTTTTTAAAAAAATATAGCAACAAACAAATACAAACATTCTTAACTTATGATCATTCCATTCTACATATATAATCAGTAATTCATTTCTTAGAACATTTGCATCCATTTAGAAAAAGAAATAAAAAGACAACAGAAAAAAAAATTGTACATACCATACCCCTCACCCCTCCCTTTCATTGATCACTAGCATTTCAATCTAAATTTATTTTAACATTGTTCCCCCTATTATTTAGTTTTATTCCATATGTTTCACTTGTCTGTTGATAAGGTAGATAAAAGGAGCATCAGACACAAGGTTTTAACAATCACACAGTCACATTGTGAAAGCTATACATTATACAATCATCTTTAAGAAACATGGCTATTGGAACACAGCTCTACATTTTCAGGCAGTTCTCTTCGGCCTCTCCATTATATCTTGACTAACAAGGTGATATCTATTTAATGCATAAGAATAACCTCCAGGATAACCTCTCAACTCTGTATGGAATCTCTCAGCCATTGACCCTTTATTTTGTCTCATTTCGCTCTTCCCCTTTTTGGTTGAGAAGGTTTTCTCAATCCCTTGATGCTGAGTCTCAGCTCATTCTAGGGGTTTTCTCAATCCCTTGATGCTGAGTCTCATCTCATTCCAGAATTTCTGCCCCACATTGCCAGGAAGGTCCATACCCCTGGGAGTCATGTTCCATGTAGATGGGGAAGGGCAGTGAGTTTGCTTGTGGTGTTGGCTGGAGAGAGAGGTCACATCTGAGCAACAAAAGAGGTTCTCTTGGGGGTGACTATTAGGCCTAATTTTAAGTAGGTTTGACCTATCCTTTGTGGGGTTAAGTTTCATATGAACAGACCCCAAGATTGGGGGCTCTGCCTATTACTTTGGTTGTCAGCACTGCTTATGAGAATATCAAGAATTCAACTTGGGGAAGTTGATTTTACCCCTTTCTCACCATTCCCTGAAGGGGACTTTGCAAATACTTTTTTATTCACTGTTCAAATCACTCTGGAATTCATTGGGGCATCACTCTGGACAAACCAACAAAATCTCCTGCCCAAGATTCTATGTACTTATGGTGTTCAATTAAGCTGTCTATATAAGTTATACTAGGAAATGCACTAGTTAAAATATAAATTTTGTATCAAATAATCATTTTTTGCTTTAGTCTCACACATAAGTTAAAATTTTAAAATATAGGAATGCCTAGAGCATATAATGATAGTGACTAAATGTGCAAATTTAAAAAAATGTTTTTGCATGAGGAAGAATATAAGAATGTCATTACTGCAGGGTGTTGAAAATTGATAGTAATTAATATTTTAAAATTTTAATTCCAGTAAAATGTTTATAGGTACAGACGAGATTATCTTAAAGAGTATATGGAAATGCAAAGGAACTAGAATAGTTAAAACAAGTTTGAAAAAGAAGAACAAAGTGAGAGGAATCAGTACACCCAATTTCAAGGCTTATTATACATGGCAATCAAGACTGTAGTATTAGCAGAGAAATAGACACATAGTTCAATGAAACAGATCAGAGAACCTGGAAATAGACCCATTTAAACAGCCAAATGATTTTGACAAAGGTGCAAAAGCAATTCAAAGGAGGATCAACAGTCTTTTCAACAAATGATACTGAGGTAATTGGATATCCATAGGCAGAAAAATGAACATTATCCTAATCCTCACACCTTATAAAATAACTCAAAATGGATAATAGATTTAAATGTAAAATATAAAACTTTTAGAACAAAATATAGGAGAAGGTCTACATGACATAGGACTTCATGAAGAATTCTTAAGTATGCCTTCTAAAACACAGTCTAGAAAAGAAACATATATATATATATATATATATATATATATATGTATATATATATGATGGACTTATTCAAAGGGAAAATCTTTTGCTCTGTGAAAGACCATGTTAAGATAACGAAAAGACAAGCTGCAGACTGAGAGAAATTATTTGTGATCCATATAGCTGACAAAGGATTCATATGTAGAATATTTAAAGAACCCTCAAAACTCAAGAGTAAAATGCAATAAAATACAATTACAAAATATGCAAAGGTCATGAAGAGCCATTTCACTGAAGACAATATATAAATGGCAAATAAACACATGAAAAGATGTTAATTACCACTAGCCATTAGGGAAATGCAAATTAAAACCACAATGAGGAGGATGTGAGGGTAGTTCAGTGGTGGAATTCTTGCCTGCCATGCAGGAGACCTGGGTTCAACTCTCAGCCCATGCACTTCCCCAACAAACAAACAAATGAAAAACCAAATCAAACAAAAATTCAACAAATGATGCTGCAATAAAGGCACACTCACATAGAAAAAGAATGAAATGTGACCTCCGCCATACAGCATACAAAGAGCAAAAAACAAAACAAAACACAATGAGATATGTCTACATACCTATTCTAACAGCCAAAATAAAATATAGTGATTCTACCAAGTGCTGACAAGTATGTGAAGAAACTTAAGCTTTCATACATTAGCAGTAGAAATGCAAAATTTTTACAGTCACTCTGGAAAATTATTTGGAAAATTCTTAAAAACACTAAACATATATTTACCATAAAACCCAACAATTGTGCTGCTGGACATTTATCCTACAGAAATGAAAACATATGTTCATACAACCTTTACATGAATGTTTGAAGCTATTTTTAATAGCCAAAAACTGGACAAAACTGCCCCTTAATTGATGAACAGTTAAATAAACTCTGATGTATCCATAGAACACATGGAATACTATTTAGCAATAAAAATGAATGAGCTATTTTTTTAAAGATATATTCTATGGTTGGATATGCTTTATTTTAACATCTGCATAAATATGAGTTAATGTGGAATAATAACAGGTTTTTCTAAAGGGTCAAAATTTGTTAATTCAACAATAGAACCTGTCTTTCAATTCAGCTGACTCACACATTATAAGTAGTAGTCTTCTATCACTAATCATTTATTTTTACCATGCACAATATCTAAAATATTTGGGAGGCATTTCTCATTTCTCAGGAAATCTTTCAAACTGCTTCTGCAACAAGGCAAGGTTTTTATCAGCTCATATTCACTCCATTGGAGGCACAAAAATCCCTCAATTTTCTCATTTAAATTTGCAAATGTAATATACAAATAAAGAACTTAATGCTAGCACATACTAAAAAAAAAATCTCTGTATGCTCTAATAACATGTTCTAAGTTTTTTTCATTAAAAAAGTATTTCTTTTATCTCTCCACAGAAAATTATAAAAAATTCCAAAATATAAATTATTAAACATCTTGATTTAAAAAAAAAGAATAAGATGTTAAATTACACAAGTTAGAACTTCTGAATAAAATTGAAAAGCATTTACTGGAAGAAACCAGAACAGCAAATCTTAAATATTTTCTATTTCAACCGCAATTAAGTTTTTGAACAGCTATAAATTTGTTGAAGGCACAGACCACTCAATAACTTGGTATCACCAAAAAGAAAGATTAATGTGATGGATGGAAATTTGCATGCTACACATGCTGGACCCTTCCATGCAACTGAGTAAAGTGCTCGTGTCTTAGTTTTCTGCCCTATGTTTTAAATAAAGTTAAATACACACATGATAAAAATTATAAGCAGAAAGCTCTTATAACAACACGTAAATGTGCTTTTCTCCACTAACCAGTAAATCTGATGTCTTCAAAAGTCATTAAAATGATCATATAAATAATTTGTGAACTGCAGCTAACCTTGGAGTCTCTTATCTGAAAATAACTCAGAGGTCTTTGGAATCCTGCTGATTGCTTCATACATTACCTCTGTTGCAGAGCAAAGCCATGTAATCTTCAATCTACTTCTTTCTTTCTTTTTTTTTAAGAGCAAATCAGCATGGCAACACGCAGAGACAACTAACTCCAGGTAACACTCAGACTCCATGCATCTGGTCATGGCTGCAGGGAGGGTCTCTGGTATGACCCTTGAAATTTTACTAACATATTTACTAAAAAGTCATTTTCACAAAGTAAGAAAAATTTATCATAATCAAAATGAGATCATCTGGTCCTTATAATTTGGAGACGCTTAACTGTATCAGAGATTTAGGTCATCTGGTCATTATTTAATAAAAAAAATTGTTTATTTAACATTGTGCAAAAAGGCCATAGCTATCGTGACGCAAACATAAAGTTAAAAGCAGGTCTAGACTTTACTAAAGAACAAAGGGAAGGCACAACAACTAGGAACTAAGGATGGACAAGGAAATTAACACCAGTGATGAGAAGCTATGTTTTTCTTCCAAAAAAAAATCCAAAAAACTACACTTGCTCTGTGGGTGAGCAGGAGTCACTGAGTCACAGCTCCAGCCTGGTCCCTCCACCATGCCTCGGATCCTCCTGGCTAAATGCCCAGTCTTGGGGGTAAGGTTGACCAGGCCAGCAGGTAAGGAGAGGAGGAGGTAGGTCTCCTCAGAGAGATGAACTAGGAAAGTTTCTGCTGCCTCATGTAGAGCCATCAGGGTCTGGGCTTGTTCATTAGAGTCCATACCGCAAGAGAATTCAGCGCCCATTTCTCCTACCAGGGAGCTAAAAGGCAGCTTCCTTATCAACAGATCCGTGCTTTAAGATCTTCTTCAGAAGACGCTCCTACCGGCCCATGTTAACAGGAGGAAGCGCCTGAGGAGGCGCCGGACAGTGGGTGCTGGGGGTCCCGCTCACCCTGACCCTCCTGGGCTTCAGGCTTGCGGCTCAGGCAGAGCGAAGAGGTCCCTGCGGGCGGTTCCCCCCTTGCTCTCGGATTTGGGGGCAAATGGCGCAGGCCTGGGGAAAGTCCGGTCCACGTGCCCCGGAGGACCCCAAACTTAGGACAAGTTCAGAGCCGATCCGGGTTCCAACCGCCCGCACCAGAAATGGACAACTGATTCACATAGAAACTTAGGTCTTAAGGCATTATATTGAATGAAAAAAGCTGACCTCAGAAGGTCGTCTACTGCATGATTCCATTTCTAGAACATAATTAAAATGACAAAATTATGAAGATGGAAAATAGATGTTGCCAGGATTTAGGAATGGTATGGGTATAAGGGTGGAAGTAGCTTATAAAGGTAACATAACGCAGGTCTTTGTGGTGATAAAAATTGTTCTGTATCTTGAGTGTAGTGGTAGTACATAAATCTACAGAGGTGATAAAATGACATAATCGGTAAATATAAATTGTACCAATATCATTTTCTGGTTTTTACACTATACTATAGTTATGTTAGATGAAACTCTTGAGGGTTTCACGTTAGGTGAAGAGTACACAGGGCGTCTCTGTAGTTTTTTTGTTGTTGTTTTGAAAATTCATAAGAATCTATAATTATTGTAAATTAAAAAAATTAAATCTCTTATCAATTCAACAAATACTATTGCACATCAACTGTATTACAATTCTTTTTACAATCAAATGAGGCTCACAGTTTAATGAGGGAAAAGGATGATAATGCATAAAAAATGATAAACAATGCATAAAATGTATTGTATGCTAGTGATAAGTGTGAAGTAAAAAATGTAATGGTAGGGTTAAGAAGTTCTGGGGCATGGTATATGGATTAAAATTTTTTAGAAGGTGTCCTTGGAAGTTTAACTGAGGAGGTAACATAGAGTCAAGACTTGAGGGACAGAGATATAAGGATATCTAAATGCTAATGTAATAACAAATGCAAAAGCCCCAAAGAGGGTAGATGTCCTTTGTCCCTGGAGCAACCGAGTCCTAGACTTTCCTAGCCAATCACTCACTTGTGCTCCAACAAAAGATATTTCCTAATATCTTTGGTTTCAAATAGAAGAAACTAAGTGGGCCAGGTAAAAATATACGAATCTGGGGATGGGGAGTATGTTACCCAAAATTATTCAGGCAAAATTTCTAATACTAAGAATCACTTTCCATAAGTTAAAGTATACTCCCTGTCCTGGTTCAGTTAAAACACAAATAGTTTTCATGAACGTTTTAACCTTGTATCGTTTCATATTAATAGCATAACCCTGGGTTGTCTGGGGGCACAGAGAAAATCAGATTTAATTATAAATGAGGTGGGCCTAGCCCTGAAACAGTGGGCTCAGAAGAAAGATTTTGTTCAATCTTTCATGAACCAAGCCCTGATTTATTGCCATGGCTTATTATATTCAGTGGATTTGTTTAGTTCCCCTGTTCACATTGCCTGTAAAGATACGGTCTCTGAGAAAAGCTGTCAAATAGCTGTACTTTTTTAAGTAAAATGATTTGTCAGAAACCTGCTTGAGCAAAGAAACTTGACAATGCAAGCACGTTTTAACAATAGCAATTCTGCTTAAATAAACCATGTTCAATTCCACCAAAAAGAGGTGGTAGTGATAGATGCCCCATATAGGTTATCTTACGCCTATATTACAAATGTTGATAATAAAAAGATAACATCAATACCATACCTTTGTTTTCAGATTAAAAAAAAAATTACCCTTGCAGCTGAGGACTAACAAGAAAGTTTTCATCTTCAACTTGTATTAAGGAAGTCTTCTTTGGTCTACATATTATAACACTTTGAAATGAAATGTATCTTCAGTGTTACATTTGGAGGTTAATTCCATCATATGTGAAACTGCTGAAACTATTCTAAACTCACACCAGCATTCCAGGCAACATGTTTAAATCAAATCAATTCTTCCAATCCCTATTACTTAGTTCAAACAGGCTTTTACTTAATTCTGCTGTTAGCAACACTGCCTCCCTATTTTCAGGATTTCCACAAACAGTAGCATCCTTATCCATTTCGCCTCCTCATTCCATAATCCACTCTATCCTTGTCCATTGTAATTTTTTCCCATTTTATTCATAGGTGCTTCGCTAATAGGAAATGATCCTCACTTCAATTCAGTTAAACACAGATTCAGACACATTGAATAAATCTATATTATTTCCAGTTATACCCAGGTTATACTTTTGAAACCACTGGAAACTAACATCATAAAAAAATATGCTCAGCTTGAGAGTCAATACTGGGTGCTTCTCAGGCCTTACATCCTTTCTCCTGCTTTGTTCACCTTTATATCATTTGGCTGCTCAAAGTTCATAACTATTTTGCTTTAAATTTCCCCCTGCCTGTCTAGAATTGCTCAGTTTATGTGTAGTACACCAGTAAACCTAAATTGCTACTTCCAGAATTACTAGCTTCCAAAGTGTGACTCTATGCACTCATTGGGAGACTAATTGCATCTGAAAACCTGGGTAGTTTTCTAAGTGCATATCTTCTAAAACACCACTGCTGAACTTTGGGAATTAGAAATTCTTGAGTCTTTTTGTCTAAGTATGTCCCAGATGATTTTTAGAATCAGCTACATTTGGAACCTGTTGCATGGAACCCTCAGAATTGCCCAAAAACTAGTGCTTTGCTTTCATTGTTATACTAATATACCTCCTTTCACTCACTGCCTCCGTTTCCTAGGCTATATTATATTTATAATTCAAGCACCATCTTGAATATTAATACCTATAGAAATTGGCTTTCCCAACTGGACAAAGATTGGTTCTGCTGCTGTATGCTGAAAGAATCCTCATACTTAAAGAATTCCCATGCTTACAAATCATAGCACTTATTACACTCTTATGCACTTATTTATTCATTTGGGGATTTTTTTTTCAATTCTGTATTTTTTATGTAGTTCACTATTTTATACCTTAAAGTAGCCTAGCAATGAATATTGCTTGAACAAATGAAATAATGAATAAAGTTATTAGAGAATATCTTTTCTTTAAAATAAACTAGGAATTCCCTACCTGTCTTCTTTGCTCTCAGCTTAACCTTTAGTTTCTTAGTTTATATAACTCTTGTTCTAGCATCAGTTTCCACTTTGTCCAGACTGGCACTATTTTAATGAGACTCGTATTATTTACTAAACTGCTTAAGTTTTGATTACCTTTATTAGAATTTAATATTAGCTTTCTAATAGTTTGTATTTCATTGGAATTCACCTTTTGTTTGGAACCTTGAGGTCTTTAAGATCTTACATTCTAAAAATACTGTTTATGTGTGTGATTAACTTCATAATTCTAGATCCCAGATCTACATGATTATCCACCATTCAGCATAACTCACCCTTATACCCACCATCTACATCATATTCCCATTTCTAGGTGACTAGCTGTTGCTGTCACATACCAAAACCATGCTAGCAGCACTTACTTTTTTATAAATCCATCCCGATCCCTTCAAGACTCATTTAACAATTATTGAATAGCTATTAAGTGCAATCTTCTCAGTTCAATAGACTGTGATTTTTCTTCCCCTGACCCTATATCACTTCAACCTTGCTCTTTTATGACTGAGATAATTTTGAACTATGTATATTTGGTATACATATATATATATACATACACACACACACACATACATATATATATATTTGTGTATATACATATATGCACATACATAAATATATGTATATTCATATTTATATATATACAAATATATGTATATTTATGTTTATATATATACACACACACACACACACATAATTTGGTCTCAACATTCTGAGAAATGATTTTTCAAAGCTCAACTTAAAATACAGTAAAGTTAAGTGAAGACTGAATAGAGAATATTTTGGCATAGTGGTGTGAAACCTTACAATAAAGATAACTGCCTGAACTTGTGCTTTTCAATAGGCTTAAATCACATTCTTAGTTATTGAACTAGAATAACTAAATTCTTAATTATTTGAACTAAATTATTTGAACTCAACCAACTTAATCTTTGATATTTTCAGTTCTTAATTTGGTCAGCCGAATTAGTAATAGACTTTTCACAGATTTGTTGTACGTAAAAGAGTGTAAAAATTTAACCAATACATGGAAACAATATATTAGGTACTCAATAAACAGTTTCTGCAGTCCATCAACCTTGGACTAGAGAAGTGTGGGCTCTGGCATCTAGTAGACATTTGTTTTGTGTCACGCTATTTTTCTGTTCGTTCATTTATTATGAAAATTAGATTAGGGGTGATTGAAAGAAATGGGTAAATAACCCCTCAGAGCAAAAAATAATTAGGATAACACAGAAAGGAAATGACAGGACCACATGGTTAGTATAAGCCACATTGTTGCGAGGGCATCTATGCATTTTAAAGTTATTGATTTCAGCAGCGTTTGTAAGAAAACTGGAAAAATAAAAAAAGTCAAGCATCCATCATGTTGAATTGGATTAATGAATTACATTCTATGTGAAAGAATGTTATAAACCCATTTAAAAGAATGAAGAAAACTCTATTTCCTGACATGAACCAAAATGTCTTATATATTTCAGTTAAGTATTATGAAGCAATAAGTATACTTATGACCCTATTTCTATATAAAAATTGGGAATTAATACAGATTATATAACTGTGCAAAGAAAACTCTTGAATGAAACACAGTTCCTTGTTATCAGTAGTTATTTCTCAGACAGGGATGATGGAGGACTTCCACTTTCTTAATAACATAATTTTGCATGAAAATGTATTATTTATTAAATAAAAAAAATGAATTTCAAAAGGCCAGGGAAGGTTACAGCTTCTCTGAGTGGAATGAACACTTTGTTGGTCATAACTCTCGAATTGGAGATGGGGGCAGGTTTTAACAGATTAACTCAGTCATTGCTAATTTTTTATCTACTGATCAAAGGATCCTATATACTTATGTTACAGTGCTCGGCAGGGAGTGTTTGTTCCTACACTTATAAATCAAACACCCTCTACCTATTCCTAGAAAGATTTTGATTTGCCTCCATAATGACTCTTCTTAGTGCTCTGCCCTGAGGGGATGGAAAGGGAGCTGCATGTGTCTAAACTCAGATGAACATGCTAAATAACCTCTCTACAACAGTGAGATATGAGTAATAATAAACAATGAGGTCAGTCTTGAAGTAGAAATATGTCCTAAATATAAAACAAATGAGCTTGTGGTGAAGGAGTGAGACACTTGTGAAGAAGACAATTGACTTAGTGATAGTGAGAATTTACAAGCTAATTTTATAAGCCTGAGGTTTTGTTGTTGTGTTGCTGTTGTTTGTGTTTGTAGAAAGACGTGAGTACTTTCTCTTTTCTGCAGTTTGTCTCTAAATCCCCAGTTTGTTCTGCCTCATCAGTGTTAGTGATTCCAACAATTAAAATTGTATGGCTCAGATAGGGTGCACAGGTGGTTCAGTGGTAAAAAAAAAATTGTATGGCTCTATATCATGATGTTTTTGTACATACTTTTAAGGTAGCGCTGATGATTTGACCTATGCTCAGAGCAGCAGTCACAAGCTATTTTTTATTACATTTTTTGGTAATAAAAAGTGTTGGTGTGGCTTCCAGGAAGAAGATACCAAACTATTAGAAAATCAAAAGATTTATTGGGTGAGATCTGTTAAAGAGAAAATGTACATATAGCTGTAGCAGACAGGGAAACACTTCAGATCATGATGAAAGTATGATACAGATGAAATGAAAAGGAAATGGAAGGCAAATTGGATAGAAACAACCAGAGATTATAGTGCAACTCTGAGAATGTTTCAATCAGTCAAACTTGGAGCATCCAAAACAAGACTGCACATAGAAGAGTTCCATAAGGTACAGAATTCACCAGGTCCTTGGTCTCCTATTGCACTCATTGGCTCCAGACTTCCTGAGAAGAATGTGGCTTTGGTTCAAATACTGCAGTGAATCCTGAAAGCCAGCAGCTGAAGACTTTTCAGAGCCCACACAGCAAGAGACCTTTGGAGATGAAGAAAGAAAACACCTCCAGAGAAGCTGTTTGAAATGAGAAGCCAAAGACCACACCAGATGTTAGTTATGTGCCTTCCCAGCTGACAGAGGTGTTCTAGACTCATTGGCCTTTCTTGAATCAAGGTATCTTTTACTGGATGCTTTAGTTTGTGCATTTTTTTTTTATAGCCTTGGAACTGTAAACTTGCAATTTAATAAATTCCCTTTTTAAAAGGCATTCCATTTCAGGAATATTGCATTCGGGCAGCATTAGCAAACCCAAACAGTAGTCAACAAGGGTTATGATTAAAAGGAAGCAACTGATAAGCAGGAAGTTGAGAGAGCCCTGGCAGGCCAGTTTGAGACCAAGGCTGTTGAAGGAAGATGAGGAGGAAGAACTCTTGTCATTTCTCAAAGGAACTATGGCCATTTACTCAGGTGGTTGTGCACTACACATTTCTAGGACTATTGGATAGAAGGTTTGAGTTGACAAATGGAGACGTGATTTATCATTGCAGTCATCCTGCTTATAGTTAGAGTACACAGGAACTGGGAAATAAATGGAAACCTGCAAAAGTCTGGCTTTCACAGACTCCACTGGCTTCATGGATTTACCCAGTGGTCATTTTTCTAATCCCTAAATGTATAGTTGAAATTGACATACTCAATGATTTTAGTAATGCCCCCATAGATCCTTGGTCTGTTGAGTAAGAGTTATGACATTTGGAGAAACCAAGGGGAAGACTCTAAAACTTTGTGCCCATCCGCAAAAAAGAAAGACTTTTTAAAATTTTACTGAAAATATTATTGACTCTTACAAACAATATATTTTGGTCTTCTAACATATGTGAAAGTAAATATATAACAACCATGAGTGAATGATCTTAAATCATATTATAATGTTATGCTGTTTTTAAATTTCTTTAAATCATCACAGAACATTAATTCAAGAAAGAGTGTAGTTAGGATGCAAATTATAATTACTAAATACAAAAAAAAGATAAAACCAAATAAAAATATGTAATTAATTTATCCAATAAAAGTCAAGAAAGAAGGAAAAGGGACAAAGAACAGATAGAATAAATTAGAAAATTTTAAACCATTATATTGAGTGGGCAATGGTGTCTCAGTGGCAGAGTTCTCGCCTGCCATGCCAGAGACCCCGGTTCGATTCCTGGAGCCTGCCCATGCAAAAAAAAAAAAAGAAAACATTATATCATTATGATAGACTCAGAAAGACAAGTTTGAAAGTACTCAAGTCCTTTTTTGTTATATAACTCCTAGAAAAATAGAAATAGAGGTTTAAAGTTTCCATTTAAAAAATAATCCTTAAGCAATTATCAAGAAGAAATAATTTTTGAAAATATTTAATATCCTTTCATAATAAGTAAATCTCAGCCATTTAGAAATAGAAAGGTAATCCCTTCATCTTCAAAAGATCATCTGTAAAGCAAAAAATTAAATAAAATATGCAGGCACTATAATTGGTGAAACATTGAAATATTTTTTCATGGCAATTGAAAATTATAAAAGGAAACCCACTTAATCATTTCTATTCAGCATTGTACTGGATACCATAACTAGCACAATAGGTTAAGACAAACAAATGAAAAGCATAGAAAAGCAAAAATTAAACTATTCTAATTTCCAATGAAAATATTATATACATAGAGAGTCCAAAAGACCTTACAATCGATTATAATTAATAAATGAATATAGCCACACGTAGGATACAAATAATATCCATACCAACAAAACTTAATTATAATCTTATGCAAGCAAAAAATAGAAAATTAAATTTAAAAAATGTGTGAAAGTAGAATAACTTTAAAAGCATAAAATATCTAAGAATAAATCTAAAAAAGAGAAAGATGTTCAAGATCTCTATCCAGAAAATAACAAAACATTGAGAGAAATGAAGTAATTCCTAAATTATTTGAGGGGATTATTTTCAGAAATTGAAAAGGTCAATATTATGAAAGTGTCAGTTTTTCTAAATTTGATCTATAGATTTAAAGCCATCTCAATGAAAATCTAGTAAATATTCTATGCAAATTGAGAACCTGATTTAAATTTTTTTATGGAAATGTAATGGAATAAGAATAGCTAAGGCAATACTAAGAAATTAAACAAAGCTGACAGACTCATGATTTATTATTTATCTATAGAAAATAATATAATATTGTATTGATGCAAGGATAAAGAAATATACCAGGGGAACAAGAAAACAGTACAGGGGATCAAAGATGTTTTTCAATAAATAGTTCTAGGTCTTTTGGATATATATATATGGGATAAAAATTAATTGACCCTGTACTGATTTAAAACTTTTATGCACCCCAGAAAAGCCATGTTCTTTGAATCCTAATCCAATCTCATGGGGGAAGTCATGTTCTTTTAATCTTCATCAAATTTTATAGTGTGGGAACCCTTGATTAGGTTGTTTACATAGAAATGTGACACTCCCAATTTTAGGTGTGACCTTTTGATTAGATGGAGATGTGATACCACCCATTTAAAATGGGTCTTAATTAGTTTACTGAAGTCCTTTAAAAGGGGAAACATTTTGGAGAAAGCTCAGACACAGACAGACATTTGGAGATGCTTAGAGAAGCCACATGAAAGCAGGATGCTTGAAGAGAAGAAATCTCCAGCTCAGGAAGATGCTAAGCTAAGAGATGAAACCAAGGTTTTGCTTAGAAAAGCTAAGTGGGGGCCTACAGATGCTTGGAGAGAAAGCCACTGGAATCAAAAGCTGGAATCAATGAACTGAGACCAAGGACTCAGACACCAGACATTTGCCTTCACATGTGACAGCCATCAGCCTTTCTTCAGAGTAAAGGTATCTTTCTCTGGCTGCCTTAGTTTTCACATTTTTAAAATCTTAGAACTATAAACTTGTAACTATAAACCCCCTTTATAAAAGCTGATCCATTTCTGGCATATTGCATTCCAGCAGCCTTAACAAACTCTAACAGATCCTGTATTTGTTTCCTGTGACTGCCATAATAAATTACCACAAACTTGATGACTTAACCAATGTAAAGTTATCTCTTATGACTCTTGAGGTCAAGAGTCTGAAATCAGTTCCACTGGTGCCAAAAGAAAAGGTCACCAGCATAGTCATAAATTGCAGGTTTATTGAAGGAGGAATTGCTCAAACAGGGAGATCTCAAACCAGAGGAGCCAGAATGAGAGTTTCAATAACAATCTGGTCAGTTCTGCTTATAGCAGAAATTTCCAAGTAGGGAGCTTACAATGACTTTAATAGCATTAAAGTTCCTTATTATATGGGAAGAGATCTAACAAAGTATAGAGTGGATATACATTGATCATTATGATATGCTTGTCCATTCTGATAAGCTCTTTACTGAACTGATGCTGGCTTATTCCCAGATATTGCTTAATTGCAATTCTGTAGGGTATAGTCATTGCATTTTTCCATTTTCTTGGAAAGCCCTTGGAGGTCAATTGAGTTTGTCTGCTGAAAATTATTTTCTCAGAAAGGGTTCACTCTTGGACAGGGATTAATCATGGCAACACCAAAGCCGGGGGCTATTTTATTTTGCTTCACATGGGGCTGAAGCCAAAGTGCCGGCAGGGCTGGTTCTTTCCAGGGAAGAATCAATGTATTAGTTAGGGGCCGGTACCGAGATGTGTTAGTTAGCATTCTCTAGAGAAACAGAATCAGCAGGGAACACTCGCAAACATAAAATTTATAAAAGTGTCTCACATGACCACAGGAATGCAGAGTCCAAAATCTGCAGAGCAGGCTATGAAGCTGACGACTCCAGTGACAGGAGAGGCTCATTCAGCCGAAGCAGGAATAGAATCTGCCTCTTCTGAATCCTCCTTAAAAGGCTTCCCATGAATAGATTAAGCATCACTCATTGCAGAAGACACTCCCCTTTGACTGATTACAACTGGAATCAGCTGTGGATGCAGCTGACGTGATCATGATCTAATTCTATGAAACGTCCTCATTGCAACAGACAGGCCAGTACTTCCCCAACCAGACAAACAGGTACCACAACTTGGCCAAGTTGACACATGAACCTGACCATGATAATCTGTTACCTTGCCTTTGTTTCTTCTGGAGGCTCCCTAAATTCTTTAGCTTATGACTCCTTCACATCATTCCAACCTCTTGTTTTCATTGTCACATATCCGATGTTCATCCAATCTCTCTCAGCATCCCCTTTATAAGGACATTTGTGATTCTATTTAGGACTCACACAGATAATCCATGAATATCTTCCTTTCTCTAGATCTTTAATGTAATCACTTAGGAAAATCACCTTTTGCCCTATAAGGTAACATTCACAGTTTCCATGGATCAAGGCACAGAAATTTGGGGAAACCGTTAGTCAGCCTTCCACAGACCCCTTACTTCACAGTGTACATAAAATAAATCCAAGATGAATTGCATAACTAATGTCAATGGTAAGATTAATAAAACCTTTAAAGAAAAAGTTGAACATATCCATGATGTTGATGACAGCATCAATTTTATAAACAAAGCACAAAGAATGCAACCTTAAAGGAAAATTTGATACGTCATTATCTTGAGAATAAGACCTGGTTCTTGTCCCCAAAGGAACCATGAAGAGAGTAGAAAGGCAACTCAGAATATTCTCAATAACTCTAATTAGCAAAATGTTTATATCAGTATATTTATTATAACATTGTCTGACTTAGTAACAGCAACAAAAAAGACAATTCAGTGCCAGAGGATTGGATATAAGCCTTATATAGACTCCAGAAAACAGCATATCGTAATGGCCATAAAACTCATGAAAAGTTGTTCAACTGAAGAATTAGAGGAATATATATATATAAATCGCAATGAAATGCCACTGCAGAATAGCTAAACGAAAAATATAGGCAACCAGGTGTTGGTGAAGATGTAAGCAATTGAGATACCCATACACCATTGGTAGAAATGTAAAGTAGTAAAACTACTTTGAAAAACAGTTTCCCAATAGCTACTTAAACTGAATATAACCAGCAATGCTACCTCTCATAACATATCAAAAAAAAAAAACAAGAACAAAAGCAAAAAACAAAAGATGGAAATTTCTTTATGTTTAACATGACATATATGAGAATGTTCACAGTATAATTCACAATATTATATATTATTCAGTGTTCGACATTGTTATTTATAATAAACACTAAGTCATAATAGCCTCAAAATCACCAAAAAATCATCACTAGTAGGTTATATAAACAAATTGTGGTATATTTACATAATGTAAAATATACAGGAAACTTTCTCAATATCATAAATGGCATATGTGAGAAACCCATAGCCAGCATCATAGCTAAAGGTGAGAAATTGGAAGCATTCTTCCTAAGATCAGGAATGAAACAAGAAGCTGGAAGAGAAAGTTGAATTTGCCATGTGCCCTTCCAGCTGAAAGAAAAACCCTGCATGCCATTGGCCTTCTTGAACCTAGGTATCTTACCCTGGATGCCTTAGATTGGACATTTCTATAATTTTTTTTTTTTTGGGGGGGACATTTTCTTGGCCTTGGAACTGTGAACTGACAACTTATTAAATTCCCCTTTTAAAAAGCCATTCTGTTTCTGGTATTGCATCCCAGCAGCTAGCAAACTAGAACAGTTTGGGAGGAGGTATAACAGAGAAAATGGGATTCAACAAATGAATAAAGCTGCTGAATCATTATATTAGTATTCCTTCTAGCCTCTGCTGTTTTGGAGCAGCTAGAAGAAAAAATCTGAGATGATGTAATGGTAGCCCATGACAAACTCTGGTACCTGTTCTGTAGCTGCTTATTGAAGTGTGCTTTGAAAATCATTGCTTTTTTCTTTCTTTGCTTTGTATATATGTTATATTTTATAATAACTAAGTTAAAAAACTATAGGCAGTTATAGTAATATTAGATAAAATAGATTGCTGAAATAAAAAATTTGAAAATATTTAGTAACACAGGTCATTACCATAACAAATTTGATATTTGGAATAACTTTTTCTCTGATATTTTGAGAGTGTACACTGTTTTGATAGTTAATCAAATGGTATTTAAGATAATGTTTAATATTTAGAATTTAAGAAATTCTGATATCTCTATCTGTAGATTTTTTCCTTGCTTGCTTTAATTTTAATTTGGTTTATGAAACATATTGTACAAACAGGCTTTACAATGATTATTTAGATATTTTATTTAAATATGCCTATAGCTAAGTAAGATATCCATTTTTGGTGGTTCTAAGTATTTTTTGTTTTCTTCCATAAAAATATTAAATATATATGAATACAAATATTAAAATAAACAAGGAAACAAAAATAGTGTTGAGCAAAAGAAGCCAGATATCATTAAAAATAGGCAAAAATTATCTACAGTATTAAAAATCATTAGTAGAGCCTAAAGAATTCACCAAAAAGCTATAAGAACTAATAAAGTAGTTCAGCAAAGTTGCAGGACACAGGACCAACAACAAAAATCAGTTGTATTTCAATATACTAACGATGAAGAATACAAAAAGGAAATTAGAAAACAAATCCATTTAGAATATTAGCCACAAAAATAAAATACCTAAGAACAAATTTAACTAAGAAAATGAAAGACATGTATATTGAAAACTAGAAAACATGCTGAAAAAATTAAATATGACTTAAAGAACTGGACATCCTGTGTTCATGAATTGTAATAACGTTGTTGACATAGCAATAATATTCAGAATGATCTTCAGATTCAGTACAATCCTTATCAAAATTCTGAAAACTTCTTTTGTTGAAATGGAAAATCCAATTCACAAATAGATATGAATTCCAAGGGACCCTGTATAGCCAAAACAATATTGAAACAAAATGGACAAAGTTGGAGGAATTATACTTCTCAATTTCAAAATTTGCCGTAAAGCTATTGTAATAAATAATGCTGGCATGATAGATATATAAATCAATGGACTAGAATTGAGAATCCAGAAAAAAATTCATACAGCTATGCTTCTATTGATTTCCAACAAGCTTGCCAAGATCATTCGATGAACTACTTTATTTAGAAAATGGGCCACAGGTTTGAAAAGACAATGATATACAAATGACCAATGAGTAGATGAAAAGATACTAGACATCATTAGTCATTAGGAAATGTAAGTCAAATCTATAATTACATGCTATTTCACATCCACAAGGTTGTATATAATAAACAATAGAGAAAAATAACAAATGTTGGCAAGAATGTTGAGAAATTGGAATTCTCATAAATTGCTGGTGGAAATATAAAATGTAGCCACCGTGGAAAACAGTTTGGCTATTCCTCAAAATTTAAACATTGGTGAACCTTGAAAACATTATGCTAAGTGAAAAAAAAAGCCAGACACAAAAGGTTGCATGTTATGTGATTCCATTTATGTGAAGTATCAGCTATAGGTAAATGCATAGACTGAAAGCAGAACTTGGTTTCCAGCGGCTTGGAAAAGAGGAGGGGAGGATGCGGAGTGACTGGTTAATAGGTATGGTGTTTTCTTTTGGGGAGATGAAAACGTTTTGGCACTTGAAAAGGTGATGGTCATAAAACATTGTTAATGTACTAATTGCCACTGAATTGCACACTTAAAAATGTTCAGCTTTATAGTATGCAAATCTCACATTAATAAAAAAAGTGGAAAAGTAGTAGGTAAACTTGTGAGTAACTGAAGACTGGAAAAAAAATGTAAGTGGAGCTTCTGGGGTGTTAATCTCTGTTACTTAATTTGAGTACTGGTTTTTAGGATAGTCAATTTGTAAATATCTTAAACTGTATAATAATGAAATGTATACAAATACACACATGTGTATTATACTTCAGTTAAATGTTTACTTTAAAAAAGACAATATTCCAAAGTAAGTAGTCCCCTCCCTGGTTAAGAAATTGTGAAATAGCATTGAACAGCTTCCTACAATTAGTAAGTTTGGTGTAGGTGGCCTTGAGACCTGAAATTCTGATGGTGAACCTAAACTCTTTCCATTCCATCATTCTTCTAGAACTCAAAACACATTCTTGTGACTATTTTCCCATTTGGAAATTTTATAGCGAGCATTTTTCTAAGGCTAATAACTCAAAACTTAAGCCAATGCTTGTTGTTGCTATTTTCAAATTACAAATAGAACTTGCTTATGAAAATACTGCATTAACAAAGACATGTCCAACTGTGTGTTGACATCATATATTATGGATGTTAAAAACAACAGAATATCAATTGATCCTAAAACAATGTAAAATAAACTAAAATATTGGCTGATGCATATAATTACTATGCATCATTACTAAGTTGATCTATTATCCATTGTTCTTTCAGGCTTTGAGAATGTTAAAGTACTTTCCTTAATGGATTATCACCTTGCTGCCAAATGCCTTTAAATATTGTTTTTGTTAGCTTAATTATTCTGTTCCTTCTGTATGACTTTTATAGAATGCAGCTGAACACTGTAGCTAATTACAAAATCTAAATGCAAAAATAATCTCCCCCAAATATAACTGCCACTCTACCAGTTGAGCACTCTATGTTCTCATTAATGCTATGGTATTAGCAGAATCTTCTTTGTTTTCTGTTGTGTTGATTCCCACAGCCCCATCCCAACTGGCAATTTCTCATTTTCCCCTGAGGCTGTTCAACAAAAAGTGAGCAAAGCTGTCAACTTTCTGAAATATTTGTCTTAAATCCATCTTTTTCCATGGCATCTCTCACATATTGCCAGAAAGAATGTAATTGCAGCTCTCTTAAAATACCATACCTTAAGTCAGGATTCATGCATGGTAATATATGGTCATTCCCTAGGGAAATATGAAGTCATATAGTCTCTAATTTCTGTACCTATGCAATCAGTTTGTAGGACACACAGATACAACTCACACACAGGTATATATATATGTGGATGTGTCTATGTGTCTGTGAGTGTGGTGTGGTCTGTGGGTGCTTCTGTATTTATGTTAGTTTGTCTTTGAGCATCTTGAACTTTATACATAGTATAGGGGCCTGTGGAATTCTAGATCTCTCCTAGAATCTGAACTTTCTGAAACCCTGTTAAAAGATTAAGCTAAAGTGTTCCTGATTACTTGAAAATGTTCTTAATTGTATGCCCACAAATACTAAGCATGAGGTAAAGACATAGATTATTGGCAGGTGGATTTTAAGTTATTAAAACAGTGTGTATACATATATAATGAGAAAATGATTCATATGTATAACTGAAACTGCTTTAGTAGAGTAGCAGTGAGATTGATCATAAAGGTAAAATTTACCTGGAATTATGAATTATGATACTCTCCATGTATTTAGTGTCTGCAACATTTTGGATTCTTAAGAAATGTAAAATGTAAGTCTCTGAAGGACGAGATGGTGTGTATCTCTTATTTACCAAAAACTTGGTGAATAAGTGTCTGGCACATAGTAGGGAATCATATATTTGTTTAGTGAATAAATGAATGCACACAGAGTTAAAGCAGGTGTGAAACAAAAAAATTGTTTCATTGTTAAATTATTTGTGTGTCTATATTAAAGTACTTTTACACACAGATAAAAAATAAATACACAAAACATAATACGGAAGTCAATTATAAGCTCATCATTTGTATTTAAATTGGTATGTAAATTTGTAATTGATTGACTGTAAAAATCACCAGTAGTTTTAGTATCTCTGGATCTCTTTATTGATGCTTGTAACATAACAGTATTTTTGCATTTTTCAATGTCCTCCAGTTCTTCTTTGTCAGCAATTATGCGTAGTCCTGCATATACTATCTCAGCCCTGTGCCTTTGTTATCTTTCCCCAAGGTTAACTCCATGAACTTGTGCCCTGAGACAAACATTAGGAAAGAGTTAACTTTGTTAGCAACATGTACATGCCCTCTCTTGGCTCTGTACCTTCTTTGTCTATGCCCCCTAGAAAACCCTGCTCCCCTACCCACACCCCTAATCAAGGCTGAACACTTTCACACTGAGCTCTGCACAAGCTGCCATCAGAACAACTTGATTTCTAGATTAATTTCTTTCTTCACTTAAGTAAGTAAGTCCCCATAATAAAGGTTGATGTCTCAGTCCGTGCCTAGTGTTTTCTTTGGTCTCTAAGCTGGAAAAGCCCCTCTGGGCTGAAATAACTCTTAAAATAGTCATTCCCTGAAAACTTGAACATCCAATAAGTAGATTCTGCAAAGCTGGGATGCAACTAGAGGAAATAGCTCCATCTTCCTTTCACTTAAGGCCACATGAACATGTACAGTTGTTCAGTCTGAGAGACAAAAATTGGGGAGGGTTGATAAATATTCTATTTATATCACTAATGGAATTTTTTAGGTAAAAGATGGGGACTCAGATCAAAGAAGTCAAATTTGTATATATTTGAGTTAATGAAAACTATGCAGTTGTCATATATTCCTCATGTATAACTATAACTAAAACCCAGTCCTATAAGATAAAATAGATCTGTTTTATTTGATTCCTATATTCGATCTTCAGATCCCTGAAGAGAGTGGTAGTCATGGATATAGGGTTTTATCAATAGATAACACATATATACAAATTTCAGTGTCCATTAGTTCACTCCATTCATTCAGCCATATTAACTGAAAATAACACTAAGAAAAATATTACCCAAAATAGACTTTACTGTCAGTTCAATTTAATAAAGGAGTTATTAAACTTTGAGCATGCTCATCAATGTATCTAGTTTAGTAATGAACAAAAAATGATTATTTGACATAATTCATCCCTGAAGAAGTTACAGTATTTTGAAAACAAAACAAAATAACATCTTTAATACTTAGAAATTAGGGATTAATGCAAAAGTGTTGTCAAGACAGTACTAATTTGCATATAACCAAGTGTCAAATTGAATGATATAATCACCAAATCCCTAAAATGGGACCCTAAACGCTAAAGACTAAATCCCTAAAATGGCTTCTCTAAGAGGATGGCAAATCAATGCTACATAGTATTAAGAGAAAACCTCTTGAAGTGGTTGAAAACTATGATGAGTATTGCAGAAGTTGAAAAACTGAAAAAGAGCTGTGAATCCTATGTGTCCACAAAATAAAAGATAAATATTTTTAACCGTGAGAAATGATCTCTTCTAGAATCTGAACTTTCTGAAACCCTATTAAAAGACCAAGCTTTTTAGTACCCACTTGTACACCTCCTATTTTGTGCTATAGAAATCAAAATAGAGGGAGGTAAGAGGGACACAATAGTAGTATTTGTGAGGCATAGCCAAGTGTCTAAACAGGGATTTTCTTCTTCAAAAAAGAAAATAAAACTGAGGGCTTTGTGATAGCCATGTTTCATAAAGCTATGTGCATTTCACATATATTGCTTTAAGGATTTCTGAAGATGTTATGTTAAAAGATGAAATTATGGATAATGAGGGCAATTACATGAATGAACATCTTGAATAATTTAATTCTAATACTACAATTGATAAGAGATTTTGATTTATCTGTGTAATTTCTGAATTTGATTCTCTGTGAGTAAAACAAGGATCATAAAATTCAAATATGCTTATATAGTTAAAACTCAGTTCCATACTAAGTCGTTACTATGTTACTAATAATGAGCAAAAATTATGGCAAACTTATGAGTACAACTTTTTAATGTTTTATATTTCCATAATTTGAGTGTTTGACAAGTATTTTTCCCTGCTTAATATTCATTGGTCATTCATGAAACATCAATAAGACTGTCTATTGTCCTAGTGATAATAAAGTATGGGATTATTTTCCTCTCAAAGAGCATTTACTTAAAAAAAAAAGCAATCCAAAACCATTAAAGGTAATTTTCAACCTTGTCACCCATTATCTCAGCATCATAACAGTCACTGTTTTGTTGGGTGAAACCATCAAAGACAAGGTATGAACTGGTGGTGTTGGAAGGAAATGATTGGCTGATTTAAATCAGGAAATGTGTGAAGCTGGGTTTACAGAAGCGGATGAGCAGTTAGGGGAGGGTTTCTTTACAGGAATTTGTCTTACCTTGCCTACGTGCTGTTTTACCCAATCTCAGGGCAAGCATCCTGTTTACATGTAGTTCTGACCCGTCAGAGGAATTTGGGGAATTTTTGAAGAGGAAGTAATTTAAATGTGCAAGGAGGGGTGAGGGGCCTGCCTGCTGTAAGGGGAAATGGCTTGAGCAAACAGGGGCTTCCTGCTACACTTTAATACTCATTGTTTGATAATAAATTTTGTATTCAGCATGTATCTGTCTTGGTCTTGAAGAACTTTATCCTCTTTTCTTCTTTTCTTAAACAAATGATAAGCATTTCAAAGATGTTCAACATGAGCTGCAGAAACCAGTTTAACTATGGTGCTTTAAACCTATTTATTTGAATAGATTAAAGTGTGGCACTATTTGGGTTTAATGTTGTCTGTGTTTTTTCTCTGTCTGTCTCCATTAATCTCTGATTTGCATAGGTCAGATTTTCTGGGAGGGAGATGCTGAGATGGAGTTGAGTGCAAAAGGGAGGTACACCTGTGAAAGAAAAGGGTGGAAGCAGGACTGGGCAGGAGAGCCAGACCATGCTGAAGAGCTTGATAAAGCCTCTGTTGACCAAAGGGAAGCTTATGGGAAATTGCCAGGGCCTTTTACAATGATCTTGCTCAGTCATTGGTGATGATTCACGCTGGAACAGTAAACCCTCAGCTACCAGTGCCTTGCTCTATCATTGACAGAGCCCTAAAAAGAGGGAGATCTCAGCTTGTAACAGCTGAGGTGAAATCTAAAGGAACTAACACTTGACAGCTGTCAACTGTTCTACTCTCACAGCTGTCTTAATACAAATATAACATATTTCCATAAATGTTAATAATCTTGTATTTGTAAACTAAGGAGTCATCAAAATACATATTTTAATAATCATTAGTAAAAAGCTTTTTAGTTTATTTTCATTTTATTTCCTATACTCAATTCTTTGAAAAATATCTTTCTTATTAGTTTCTTTTTAAATGCACCTATCTGAGAGTACTAACCAAGGGAAAGGTAAAAGAATTGGGTAAAAAACAAATCTAGT
Source organism: Tamandua tetradactyla (assembly GCF_023851605.1). Taxonomy (NCBI): domain Eukaryota; kingdom Metazoa; phylum Chordata; class Mammalia; order Pilosa; family Myrmecophagidae; genus Tamandua; species Tamandua tetradactyla. The sequence continues at coordinate 189,606,705 of NC_135327.1, forward strand.
GATACCCAAAAGAGAATTCATAATTTAGGATCATTTGAGAAGTATATTGTTCTAGTTTGCTAGCTGCTGGAATGCAATATACCAGAAATGGAACTGCTTTTAAAAGGGGTAATTTAATGAGTTACTAGTTTACAGTTCTAAGGCTGAGAAAATGTCCCAATTAAAACAAGTATAGAAATATCCAAAGGCATCCAAACAGGGGAAGATACCATGGTTCAACAAGCCCGATGAAGTTTAGGGTTTCTCTCTCAGCTAGAAGGGCACATGGCAAGCACAGCATCATCTGCTAGCTTTCTCTCCTGGCTTCCTGTTTTATGAAGTCCCCTTGGAGGCGTTTTCTTTCTTCATCTCCAAAGGTCCATGGCTCGTGGGTTCTCTGCTCTTTGGTGCTGCAACATTCTCTGTTCTCTCCAAAGCTCCCATTCTCCAAAACGTTTCCTCTTTTACAGGACTCCAGTAAACCAATCAAGACCCAGTCAAATGGGTGGAGACATATCTCCCCTAATCCAGTTTAACAACCACTGTTGATTGGATTACATCTCCAGGGAGATGATCAAATTACAGATTCAAACATACAGTATTGCATAGGGATTATTCTGCCTTTACAAAATGGGATTTTGATTAAAACATGGCTTTTCTAGGATCCATACATCCTTTCAAACCAGCACATATATATTGCCTTTAATTATAAAGTATATATGGAACTATTTTTAAGATTAATTACATAAAGCAGCAAGAAAGAAAATGTGGAAAAAATTGACGCATATGTGAGTGATGGCTGTGATAGAGTTTTCAATTTTTCCTGTTGGGAATACCCACCAAAACTGGCATGATCTTTTCAAGACAACTCAGAAATTGAACAATATCTTTGACAGTATGTTGTTAAACGTGGGTCTTGCTGTTTTTATGAATGGATAATAATATTCTCTACAAAATTAGCCCTTGGAAATTAAATATGCCCGCCATTGAAACTACACAAATCTGTCACAATATTATGTTTTTTGTTAGGAACACTTCTAATCAAATGAAACGGCTTTCTCGTCTTACCCAACTACCATAATTATGTCACTAAATTAATAGAGATGCTGAATTTAATTTCTGATAGAGTCACAGCAGCTACTATAAAAGGAATTAATTTACTTACAAGGGAGTAGAGGGAATACACGGCATTTTGGATATTGATATGTTATATCCTAACTTGAAATTATGTAAAAAATAAAATATATGAAAATTCCTATGAGAATAAATATAATATAGTAGACTTATAAAGGAAATTCCTAGCTGTGAATTGTAGTGATATGAAAAATCTATTCAAAACTTCCTTATAGAAGTCCTATTTGAGGAAAATTACAAAATGGAAGAAGCAATAACGTACAACTCAGACCAGGATTTGAAAGAAGCTTAAAGGGAAAATATTTTTACATAAATACAGGTCAAGAAACACAAATCTTTATTCTCTGGGTATTGTGCAAGCTACTCTGGGTAAAACAGTGATGATTCTGCTACAAAAGTTTCTGTTGTGCTTCACTGGTCTATTTGTATGTACTTGTGCCAAAATCACATTGTATTAATTAGCAATGCTTTAGAGTGAGTCTTGATATGTTACAGTAAACTCTTCTACTTCTTTAAGAGCATCATCTTTCCATATGAATTTTATATTTGGCTTTTCAATTTCCATAACCCATCTACTGAGATTTTGAGTGTGATTTCATTAAATTTATACATCAATTTGGGGACAGCCGACATTACATTATTATATTTTCAATCCATGAGCATAGCATACCTCTTATAAACCATATATTTTCTTCAATTGTTTTACACTGTATGCTTGCAAGTGTCCTATATATTTATTTTAAAATTTACTGCTTAGCATTTCAGTTTTCATATCATTCTAAATGGTATCTCCACAAATAGGGAGAAGAATATTTGTAACATATACACTCATGAAAGGACATATTTATGAAATATATAAAGAACTCCTATAACTCAGTAAGAAAAAAGGAGCTAAACCACTATAAAAAATGGACTCGATATTTGGACAGAATATTTGTTAAAGGCTATTCACATGTCCAGTAAAATTATGGAAAGGTACACAATCTCATTAGTCTTAAGGCAAATAAAAATTAAACCCAGTATATTTAATACCAGTATACCCTTGCTAGGACGGCTAAAACAAATAAGATATGTGATGACACATATTCGCAAGGACGTAGCGCAATGAGAGCTCTAATATGCTGCATGCCGAAGTGTAAATTTGTACAGTCTTTTGGTGGAGAATGATCTGGCGTGATATAGCAAAGTGGAACATATGCATATGGTTTATTAGCACCCCATTTCCCACTGGCAAGAAGCCCAGCACTGTGCTCACGCCTATGAACACAATCAAACTAATGCCAAAATGCCATCTTTTAGGGTCTATCTCCTGTATCCTTAATTTGTCAGAGCTGAATCAGGACTCTGTGAGTTGCTACATGCTGTGTCATGGGAACACAGCTCAGGCACAACAGAAACTTTCAGCAAATGACCACTTTACTATTTACACAGCACAATGAGTTCCAAAAGTGACTGTCTCCTGGGAAGCCCAAACTGCTCTGGTCAGGGATGAAGTATGGCAGCACCACATGCCCCATTTCACAACAAAGAGGACAGACAAGTTTGCGCTGCATGAGGTGGTTATTCATCCACCCCAGGGGGGTGGGAGCCCTGCCACTGAGAGTTTCCTGCCCTGATAAGCAGCTGTGCTGCTTGTTCCCAATTTCTGGGTTTAAGGTCTGGTCAGGCCTTTTCATTAGACCTAACAGCTCCCACTGGCTGGCTGTGGACTGGAAATAGGCTGAAACACTGTCATTGCACAATACAAGAGGAGACAGGGGTCGGCGAGGACTTGGGGGTGGCCCCCAAGCATGTGTCCAGGACTTCCCCAGCAGAAGCCACACCAGTAATTTTAATATGGAACATTTAATATAGAAATCATCAATTAGTAACAAGATAATACCTAATAGAAGAAGAAATCAAATAAAATTTTATAGAATATCCTAGGGCTAAGAGAACATACCCAAGGAAGAAACAAAATTGGAAAAGAGGCTCCCCACAAAAGCCAAAATTCAACCTTCCTTGAAAAGGGTGTGGCCACAGCTCACTAATGACAGATTCTATCCACAGCTTTATGACCGAGGCTGGCAAGTGGGAAACTGCATAGATAGTGAAGATAGTGTGCTGGATAATTTCCTGCTAAAACTAATCCATAGCTGGAGGATGAACCCTGCTGGGCAGGAAGACTCTTGCCTGCCTGGCTATGGGCAGTCTGAAGCTAGTGAAGAGTAAATCATGGGCTAGGGCTGGCAAGCAAGCCTTTCTGGAGGGCAACTTTTCCTGTGTGTGCAAACCACTGGCAGCTATACTGTAGGAGCATAGAGGTTAGCGCACCAGAACCAGGAGAGCCATTTCCTCCTACAGGATCCTTCTAGCATGCTTTACTGACAAAGTTTGACATTTTTTCCAACCAACATAAAAGAAATGTTTATGGATCTCACTCCAGTACCACAAAGCAAGGCAAATAAGGGTGGATTAACACATGGCATAAGGAGAAATTTGTTTCTTACCAAAAGAATTTCAAGAACAGACTAATATAATTAGAAGAAACCAAGTAAGTATGGATAAATATAGATTTTGAAAGTACTGTACCAAGATGAATATAGGTTTGATTATTGATAGGGAAATACTTTCTCAGGAGTTGGATTAAATTTCTTGTCAAGAACATCTAAAATTAGCTCAAATACATAACTGAGATGCAACCTTGAAGCCTGAATGCAATGAAGGCATAAAGAAGAGATACTTAAATTGCCTAAGTAGAATATTGAAAAAGGGTCAGAAAGCTGAGGAGGAGAATGATAGAGCTGATTCATGATATAAGATGAGACAAGTCACCACTTTACAATGTTCTCCAAGTAAAATTAATGTTCAAAGAGGCAACCTGGTACCTGATACAGAGATCTGTGGTGACGGCTGTACCTAGAGGTGGGATAGTAGCTTTCTGGAATGATGGCGAACCTCAGAATACTGGTATTTGTCACTGAACTGGAAAATCATGAGCTCTTATTTATTATCCAGATACTAGCAGCTCTAGACTCAGAGATTTTTGTTTGATTAAAATATCCCATGGATGAAAGTTGTAATGTCACTGCAAAAACATACTATAATTATTCTCCAGTTCTTCCTGGGATGGTTGATTTCATAAGTAAATTTGCTTAGATTATGGTGCTCAGTTGTTTGATCAAACATTGGCCTACATGATGCTGTGAAAGTATTTCATAGATGAGATTTGCATGTATAATCAGTTGCCTGCATCTACAATCAACAAAGATGATTGACCTCAGCAATGTGGGCAATTGCTCCTCATCAAACCAGAAGTTTTCAAAGCTAGAACTGAGGATTTCAGAAGCTGGAAGAAGAAGAATTTCTGCCTCAATTTTGGTTCTTGCCAGAATTTTCAGCCAGCGAGCTTCTGCTGGGGAATTCAGCCTAAGGACTTCAACATCACCTTTATTAGAATGTTCAACTTTGTGGCCTGTCCTATTTAGACTTGTCACCACTTGTGGTCATATGAACCAATTATGGTTCCTTATAATAAATCTCTCTCTATATATGTGTGTGTGTTCCTCTCTCTCTCTCTCTCTCTCTATATATATATATATATATATACACATACACACACACATTCACATACACATACATGCATGTAATATATCTTGTTGGTTCTGTTAGTCTAGAGAAACCTGGCTACCTGACACTTCCTTAAAGGGATTTGTAACAATTTAAGAGAGAACCACTTTCTGAAGAATGGAAAATAAACAGTTCTTTTGAAGTATATTTGACACATGATCAGAGTGGATACTCTGAAAATAACTTGGTATTCAAAACACCAGTACAGCCTTCCAATAATGGAAATTAGGTGATGAATTCAATCCCAGCCTAGGTCCATCTCACATTGAATTCAGCGAGTCTGGGGACACACCCCAGTTTTTTTACACTCTCTCTGACTGCACATTTGAAATGGGTAATACTTAATAGATGACATACGTTCACATTGGTTTTACTGTCCTTTAAAGTAAGAGACACTATAAGAAAACTTTGAAACTGCCGTTCCCCTGCTTCAAGCTAAGATAACAAGTGAGAAGCTTTATAGTAACCAGAGATGAAATGCAGTTTATCACCACTATCAAAGATTAAAGGATGCAGTGGTGGTAGTTGTCCTCACAGTCCAATTGAATTCATCTGTTTGGACCCTGCAAAAAAAGCAGATGGATTTGAGTAAGTGACAAAGAACAATATGAAATTTAGCTAAGTGATATTGCAGTTAATTGCCAGATATGATATCTTTAATTAAAGTGAACAGCATAGCCTCTGGCATTTAGGATATGGTTACTGATGTGGTGACAGATTATTTTTAATTCCCATCAGTATAGAGTTTCAAAAGCACTTCTCTTGGATATAAAAACGGACAGCAGTGAACATTTCACTGTCTTGAACTCAAGGCTATATTAAATTCTTCTCTGTCACAATTTAGTTTAAAGGGACCTTGACCACATTAATATTCTGCAGAATTCAGGTGGTTCTGAATATTGATGTATATTATAATTGGGAAAGAATTCTGTATGCCAAGATGTGAAAAAATAGGGGTCTGATTGAACAGGAGAATTCTGAGAGGTTGCTTCCAAAGCAAAGGGCAAATTTTGTACAATATAACTTATACGTTAAGAAATGAGTCAGAGTTTTGTGGAATAATTTAGGTGAAGAAACCAATCTGTATTTGATTGAATTATGTGCCCCCTCAAAAGACATATTCTTAATCATAATCGGCATTACTGTTGGTGTGAACCCATTTATAAATGGGATTTTTGAAGATGTTTTTAGTTTGTTGTGACCTAACTAAGCCACAGTGGGCCTTAATCTATATTACTTGAGTCCTTTATAAGCAGAAGAAATTTGGACACACTTGTCAAAGAAGGCCACACAGGAAAAAGCAGAAGTCAGTGGAAACTGGAAGAGCAGGCACAAGGAGAGAGCAGTTGTCATATGTAGGAGGCAGAAATGCAAGCCAAGGAATCTCAGAGAGTATGACCAGCCACCACCAGAATGCCAGAGACTCCTGGACAAAAGCATGATCTTACATATCCTTTGGTTTTGAACTTCTAGCCTTCAAAATCACACATCAAAAAATTCTTGTGGGTTAAGCCAACCTACTATATAGTACTTGTAATAGCAGCTTGGCAAACTAAGACCCCTTCTATCAGGTGACTGGGAAGACTTTCAGTTCTAAGTCAAGAACAAGAGAGGTATTTGTTGACATGGCAGTTTCGGTTTTAGCTGGCATGCCTCTTGGGCCATATTACCAGCAGATCTAATGAATGTAAAGGTGTCCGTAGTAGATAAGAATGCTATATGGAATCTCTGGAAAGCAATAAGAGGAGAGTTGTAGTTTAGGTCAACAGGATTCTGGAGCAAGGTTGAACTTTCGGCACCAGAGATGTACTTTTAAGGGATAGCTCGTAGCATGCTAATGGGTCCTAGTAGTCACAGAGGAACCAGCGATGGGACATCAAGTGACTATGCAATTGGAGCTATATTTCATAAGGTGGGTATTGTCAGATCCACCAAGTGGTCAGTCAAGAAGCCACTCATCATACAATGGAGATGGCACACGAGGTTAAAATGGAAGAGATATAAATGGTATAAGTATGTTTAATGTGCAAGTGGCACAACCTCCCTTATCATCTACCTTGGTGACACTGATACCACCTACTCAACTCACATATAAGTTTTTTTTATCTTAAGTACTTAAAATTTATTAAGTTTAAAGAAATAAAACTATGGCTTAAATTATTCCTGAGTTAACTATAATTTTAAATAAATAGAAAATTACTATGATGTACATTCCTAAAAACTGAGTTCAAACTACATATCATCACTATGATTTAAAAGGATCTTATTTTCATCTGCATTGTTTAATTACTAGTATTAGCAAAATACAACATGGGAATACTTAAAATAGTATATTAACTCTACCAATTATCTGCATATAATTTATGCAAAAATCTTAATTTTTCCCCCCACCATCACCCAATAAGGACACCTCTAAGCAACTTTTTTTATAAGTAGACAACACATATTCATATAATAGCAATTTTATTGGTCTTGAAGAAAACTAAGTGAAATCTAGCCAAAAATAATGACCATGAATTTAAAAAATAATATTCTATTTTCTGTGCCGAGACAACTAATATTTGTTGAGCACCTCTTATTTCCAGGACCAAAAACATATTAAAGAATTCTCAAATCTATCCTGAAAGATAGGTAATAGTATTTTTTACTTTATGGATGAGAAAACTAAGACTAAGACTCACAGGAACTTGCCCATAAACAATAGGACAACAATAGGTATTTAATTACACAGCTAGTTTTAAGAAAACATATCACTTATTTTTCACATTTGTGTTACTGCCACTAAATCTTTGCTTTTATATTCATTTTTCCTAAATTCTGTAGACTTAAGCATTGTTTTTATTTATATCACCATACTTTCCTCCCTAAGGTCTTTGTTACTTATCTGTAATTTTCTGCTCATAAATTTCATTAAAATAAGCATTAATGGGAATGTATACTATTAGATATTACTGTCTCATTCTGGAATTTAAAAATGACACATGCACAAACTTTTAAAAAGGTATAGCTATTAAGCAAAAGATGCAAACTGTGATTTCTAAAATATACTTCTATATATTTTTCATCTTTTTGATTTGTAAATATAACTTTATGAGGACAGAATGTTAAAAAGCTTAAATGACTATGTATTAAGATGGACAATCACATTTAAGGAACTGAAATATACATATACTGAAGTTTAAAGTACCTCTCCTAAGAACAAGATTAATGAGGTCAACTCACCCTTAAGATTTTAATGGAGGTTTCCATACAGTCAGCTAACAGAGAAATTAAGAACTCAAGCCTAATGTACAGAAGGATTAACTTGATATTCTGTGACAGTCAAACAAAGATTACTGCCTCATTATAGGGGTAAAGTGTAAGTGATAGTGATAAGAGAATATTTTCAATGAACACAGTCCAGAATAGTGTACGTCTTCATTCACTTTGTGTGCTAGAAAAGTGGCCTAAGATAAGGGTATACTCAGGCTTCCATGTAGTGTCCATATGGTTTGGTTGGTTGTAACAAGGGGCTAAAAGGTAAAATATTTGATCATTTGAAATAAGGAGGTCTAGGGAAATTACCTGCGTAAATGTTTATGGTCTTAGGGGCAGTGTGTCTGTATCTTTGCGCTCCATATTGTGGTTGATTTGAAAACATGCTGCTCATATCCCATTTTGAAGAAGAACTTAATAACCCAGTTGTTATCAGAGGGCACCTGGATGTCATTCCTTGAGGTTTTGCCTCACTCAGTAGCATAGTGCCTACCTAAGGCACACCCTTTCCAGAGAAACCCACATCCAGTGATCCATCAAGAGGAGGATGTAATGCCAAGAGATTTGGGTCCAGTGCAGGACAACTCTGACTGGTCATATGCTCTCTGGAACTCCCTAGGTTGGCCACATATTTTCGATCTCATATAACTGCCCAGGCCCATTCAAATTTGCTTCTTCCTCTCCTTTCCACAGGTTTTTTTTTTCTTTTTAAATAATTTTATTCCCCAATGATTTGACTCCTGGACAGGTTCTCACTTCACAGAATTTGCTTATAAAATTCCTTGCAGTTACAGTTTGTGTCTCCTTTACATTTTTTTAATTAATTAAAAAAAAATTAACTAACAACATTTAGAAATCATTCCATTCTACATATGCAATCAGTAATTCTTAATATCATCACATAGATGTATGATCATCATTTCTTAGTATATTTGCATCGATTCAGAAAAAGAAATAGCAAGACAACAGAAAAAGAAATAAAATGATAATATAGAGAAAAAAATAAAAATAAAAAATAAAAAATATATATAAACAAACAAACAAACAAAAAAACTATAGCTCAGATGCAGCTTCATTCAGTGTTTTAACATAATTACATTACACTTAGGTAGTATTGTGCTGTCCATTTTTGAGTTTTTGTATCTAGTCCTGTTGCACAGTCTGTATCCCTTCAGCTCCAATTACCCATTATCTTACCCTGTTTCTAACTCCTGATGGTCTCTATTACCAATGATATATTCCAAGTTTATTCTCTAATGTCGGTTCATATCACTGGGACCATACAGTATTTGTCCTTTAGTTTTTGGCTAGTCTCACTCAGCATAATGTTCTCTAGGTCCATCCATGTTATTACATGCTTCATAAGTTTATTCTGTCTTCAAGCTGCATAAGATTCCATCGTATGTATATACCACAGTTTGTTTAGCCACTCGTCTGTTGATGGACATTTTGGCTGTTTCCATCTCTTTGCAATTGTAAATAATGCTGCTATAAACATTGGTGTGCAAATGTCCGTTTGTGTCTTTGCCCTTAAGTCCTTTGAGTAGATACCTAGCAATGGCATTGCTGGGTCGTATGGCAATTCTATATTCAGTTTTTTGAGGAACCGCCAAAATGCCTTCCACAGTGGTTGCACCATTTGACATTCCCACCAACAGTGGATAAGTGTGCCTCTTTCTCCGCATCCTCTCCAGCACTTGTCATTTTCTGTTTTGTTGATAATGGCCATTCTGGTGGGTGTGAGATGATATCTCATTGTGGTTTTGATTTGCATTTCTCTAATGGCCAGGAACATTGAGCATCTCTTCATGTGCCTTTTGGCCATTTGTATTTCCTCTTCTGATAGGTGTCTGTTCAAGTCTTTTTGCCATTTTGTAATTGGGTTGGCTGTCTTTTTGTTGTTGAGTTGAACAATCTCTTTATAAATTCTGGATACTAGACCTTTATCTGATATATCGTTTCCAAATATTGTCTCCCATTGTGTAGGCTGTCTTTCTACTTTCTTGATGAAGTTCTTTGATGCACAAAAGTGTTTAATTTTGAGGAGCTCCATTTATTTATTTCTTTCTTCAGTGCTCTTGCTTTAGGTTTAAGGTCCATAAAACCGCCTCCAATTGTAAGTTTCATATCTCCCTACATTTTCCTCTAACTGTCTTATGGTCTTAGACCTAATGTTGAGATCTTTGATCCATTTTGAGTTAACTTTTGTATAGAGTGTGAGATATGGGTCCTCTTTCATTCTTTTGCATATGGATATCCAGTTCTCTAGGCACCATTTATTGAAGAGATTGTTCTGTCCCAGGTGAATTGGCTTGACTGCCTTATCAAAGATCAAATGTCCATAGATGAGAGGGTCTATATCTGAGCACTCTATTCGATTCCATTGGTCGATATATCTATCTTTATGCCAGTACCATGCTGTTTTGACTACTGTGGCTTCATAATATGCCTTAAAGTCCGACAGTGTGAGACCTCCAGCTTCGTTTTTTTTCCTCAAGATATGTTTAGCAATTCAGGGCACCCTGCCCTTTCAGATAAATTTGCTTATTGGTTTTTCTATTTCCGAAAAATAAGTTGTTGGGATTTTGATTAGTATTGCATTGAATCTGTAAATCAATTTAGGTAGGATTGACATCTGAACTATATTTAGTCTAGCAATCCATGAACATGGTATGCCCTTCCATCTATTTAGGTCTTCTGTGATTTCTTTTAACAGTTTTTTTAATTTTCTTTATATAGGTTTTTTGTCTCTTTAGTTAAATTTATTCCTAAGTACTTTATTCTTTTAGTTGCAATTGTAAATGGAATTCATTTCTTGATTTCCCCCTCAACTTGTTCATTGCTAGTGTATAGAAATGCTACAGATTTTTTGAATGTTGATCTTGTAACCTGCTACTTTGCTGTACTCATTTATTAGCTCTAGTAGTTTTGTTGTGGATTTTTCTGGATTTTTGACGTATAGTATCTTATCGTCTGCAAACAGTGATAGTTTTACTTTTTCCTTTCTAATTTTGATGCCTTGTATTTCTTTTTCTTGTCTAATTGCTCTGGCTAGAACCTCCAACACGATGTTGAATAATAGTGGTGATAATGGACATCCTTGTCTTGTTCCTGATCTTAGGGGGAAAGTTTTCAATTTTTCCCTGTTGAGGATGATATTAGCTGTGGGTTTTTCATATATTCCCTCTATCATTTTAAGGAAGTTCCCTTGTATTCCTATCCTTTGAAGTGTTTTCAACAGGAAAGGATGTTGAATCTTGTCAAATGCCTTCTCTGCATCAATTGAGATGATCATGTGATTTTTCTGCTTTGATTTGTTGATATGGTATACTACATTAATTGATTTTCTAATGTTGAACCATCCTTGCATACCTGGGATGAATCCTACTTGGTCATGATGAATAATTCTTTTAATGTGTTGCTGGATTCGATTTGCTAGAATTTTGTTGAGATTTTTGCATCTATATTCATCAGAGAGATTGGTCTGTAGTTTTCTTTTTTAGTAATATCTTTGCCTGGTTTTGGTATGAGGGTGATGTTGGCTTCATAGAATGAATTAAGTAGCTTTCCCTCCACTTCGATTTTTTTGAAGAGTTTGAGCAGAGTTGGTACTAATTCTTTCTGGAATGTTTGGTATAATTCACATGTGAAGCTGTCTGATCCTGGACTTTTCTTTTTGGGAAGCTTTTGAATGACTGATTCAATTTATTTTCTTGTGATTGGTTTGTTGATTTTGTCTATTTCTTCTTGAGTCAAAGTTGGTTGTTCATGCCTTTCTAGGAACTTGTCCATTTCATCTACATTGTTGTATTTATTAGCGTAAAGTTGTTCATAGTATCCTGTTATTACCTCCTTTATTTCTGTGAGATCAGTGGTTATGTCTCCTCTTCCATTTCTGATCTTATTTATTTGTGTCCTCTCTCTTCTTCTTTTTGTCAATCTTGTTAAGGGCTCATCAATCTTATTGATTTTCTCAAAGAACCAACTTCTGGTCTTATTGATTTTCTCTATTGTTTTCATGTTCTCAATTTCATTTATTTCTGCTCTAATCTTTGTTATTTCTTTCCTTTTGCTTGCTTTGGGGTTAGTTTGCTGTTCTTTCTCCAGTTCTTCCAAGTGGACAGTTAATTCCTGAATTTTTGCCTTTTCTTCTTTTTTGATATCTGCATTTAGGGCAATAAATTTCCCTCTTAGCACTGCCTTTGCTGTGTCCCATAGGTTTTGATATGTTGTGTTTTCATTTTCATTTGCCTCGAGATATTTACTAATTTCTTTTGTAATTTCTTCCTTGACCCACTTGTTGTTTAAGGCTGTGTTGTTGAGCCTCCACATATTTGTGGATTTTCTGGCACTCTGCCTATTATTGATTTCCAACTTCATTCCTTTGTGATCCGAGAAAGTGTTGTGTATGATTTCAATCTTTTTAAAATTGTTGAGACTTGCTTTGTGACCCAGCATATGGTCTATCTTTGAGAATGATCCATGAGCACTTGAGAAAAAGGTGTATCCTGCTGTTGTGGGGTGTAATGTCCTATAAATGTCTGTTAAGTTTAGCTCATTTTTTGTAATATTCAAGTTCTCTGTTTCTTTATTGATCTTCTGTCTAGATGTTCTGTCCATTGATGAGAGTGGGGAATTGAAGTCTCCAACTATTATGGTAGATGTGTGTATTTCCCTTTTCAGTGATGGCAGTGTATTCCTCACGTATTTTGGGGCATTTTGATTCAGTGCATAGATATTTATGATTGTTATGTCTTTTTGTTTAATTGTTCCTTTTATTAGTAGATAGTATCCTTCTTTGTCTCTTTTAATTGTTTTACATTTGAAGTCTAATTTGTTGGATATTGGTATAGCTACTCCTCGTCTTTTCTGGTTGTTATTTGCATGAAATATCTTTTCCCAACCTCTCACTTTCAATCTATGTTTATCTTTGGGTCTAAGATGTGTTTCCTGTAGACAGCATATAAAAGGATCCTGGTTTTTAATCCATTCTGCCAGTCTATGTGTTTTGATTAGGGAATTCAGTTCATTTACATTTATTGTTATTGCTGTTTGGATAATATTTTCCTCTAACATTTTGCCTTTTGTGTTATATATATCATATCTGATTTTCCTTCTTTCTACACTCTTCTCCATACCTCTCTCTTCTGTCTTTTCCTATCTGACTCTAGTGTTCCCTTTAGTATTTCTTGCAGAGTTGGTCTCTTGGTCACAAATTCTCAGTGACTTTTTTGTCTGAAAATGTTTTAATTTATCCCTCATTTTTGAAGGACAATTTTTCTGGATATAGAAGTCTTGGTTGGCAGTTTTTCTCTTTTAGTAATTTAAATATATCATCCCACTGTCTTCTAGCTTCCATGGTTTCTGTTGAGAAATCTACACATAGTCTTATTGGGTTTCCCTTGTATGTGATGGATTGTTTTTCTCTTGCTGCTTTCAAGATCCTCTCTTTCTCTTTGACCTCTGACATTCTAACTAGTAAGTGTCTTGGAGAACACCTATTGGGGTCTATTCTCTTTGGGGTGCGCTGCACTTCTTGGATCTGTAATTTTAGGTCTTTCATAAGAGTTGGGAAATTTTCAGTGAAAATTTCTTCCATTAGTTTTTCTCCTCCTTTTCCCTTCTCTTCTCCTTCTGGGACACCCACAACATGTATATTTGTGCGCTTCATATTATCATTCAATCCCCTCAGCCCCTACTCAAATTTTTCCATTCTTTTCCCAATAGTTTCTGTTTCTTTTTGGCTTTCAGATGTTCCATCCTCCAGTTCACTAATTCTATCCTCTGTCTCTTTAAGTTTACCATTGTAGGTTTCCATTGTTTTTTTCATCTCTTCTACTTTTTTTTTCAATCCCATAAGGTCTGTGATTTGTTTTCTCAGACTTTCCATTTCTTCTTTTTGTTGATCCCATGCCTTCTTCATGTCCTCCCTCAATTTATTGATTTGGTTTTTGAAGAGGTTTTCCATTTCTGTTCATATATTCAGAATTAGTTGTCTCAGCTCCTGTATCTCATTTGAGCTTTTGGTTTGTTCCTTTGACTGGGCCATATCTTCAATTTTCCTGGTGTGATTTGTTATTTTTTCCTGGCGTCTGGGCATTTAATCAGATTTCCCTGAGTGTGGGACCCAGCAGGTTGAAAGACTTTCCTGTGAAGTCTCTGGGCTCTGTTTTTCTTATCCTTCCCAGTATGTGGTGCTTGTCTGTCTGCGGGTCCCACCAGCAAAAGATGTTGTAGTTCCTTTAACTTTGGAAGACTCTCATTGCTGGGTGTGTGGTGGAGACAGAGGAAAGGTTGTTGGTTGGTTTTAATGGCTTCAAATTGTGAAGTCCTGGGATCTGAATTCCTTGAGAGAGGGATTCCACCTGAGTTGTGTTTCATCCCTCCCGCGGGGAAGGTTCAGGTGGTAGAGAGCCCTGAAAGCAGCCTGTTTGTGCGTTCGGGGCAGTTGCAACCTGTGTAATCCCAGTGCTGAGCCCAGAGGCAATGAAGCCTCTGTAGAAACAGCTGCAGAAGGCTCTGTTTTGCCCCCTTTCCTCTTTTTCAGTTAGCCCAATCGGCGACTTCTGCCTTGATCAGTTTCGCCTGAGCTGAGGGCTTATTTTTAGTAGTCAGAAGTTGTTCATTTATGCCACTATTGGTGTTAGGTTGGGCTCAGTCTCTACTACTGTTGGAGTCTCTTTCCTTTCCCTCCAGGAAGTTGCCTGTGGGGGAGGGTCGCCAGCTGCCGCAGCTTGGGGAACTGCTGTTCCGAGGCTCCCAGCTGGCCCGGGAAGCCACACGTGGGGGAGGGGCGCTGGCCACCGCGGCTTGAGGAACCACCAATCCAAAGCTCCCAGCCAGCCCAGGAAGGAGGGAGGGAGGGGCTCCAGCTGCCAGCCACCGCAGCCTGAGGAAGCACATACCTCTCAGGGACCTCACCGCAGCGGAGTCTCTTAGCTGGTCCAGCCGTTCCAGAATGGGGTACGCTGTGTGTCTGGTCGTGGCTCCAGGAGCTGTTCTGTCCTGTTTCTAGTTCTTTAGTAGTTGTTCTGGAGGAGGAACTAAGACCTGCGTGCCTTACTAAGCCGCCATCTTCTCCGGAAATCTCTCCACAGGTTTTAATCTCTAGTACACCACATCAAGCTCAGTGTCTGATACAGGAAAAGCTGTTATAATAAGCCACACCCAGATTTTACCAGATTTAAACAAAAATAATTTATTATGTTATGTATCTATACATGAACTATTTGGACCGAGTTCAGCTGAATCGTTCTGCTACTAGTCTGCGCTGAATTTTACTCTATGGCTGCAATCATCTGATGTCTTAGCTAGAGCTGTGTGGTCTAAAATAGGCTCACTCACATATCTAATGGTTGTTGTTGGCTACTTTCTTGTCAGTATATCTGTTGTAACAGCCTATCTTGCACTTCTCATAATGTCCGAATTCTAAAGACAGCAAGGGAAAGGTTAAACCTCAGTCACAAATCCTTTTCAAATCTCTGCTTGTATCCATTTGGTAAATGCCCCACTGGCCAAAGAAAGTCAAATGACCAAGCCCTCAGTTGTTTTAATGATAAATATTTGTTTCTGTAGACTTCCTAATACTTGTAACCAACACATCACTAAGTATCCATGGTGGAATGGATGGAGACTATGCAAGGGCTCCAGTGCTTTGGCTCTCTGTCATTAATGCTGCTGTAACTACTGCAGCGCAACACTCAATTTACTATCAGCAGAGATTCATATTGAGCATTCAGTGAAGTTTCATGGTTGAAAATATTAACCACCCATTCAGTGAAATATTAATTATAGAAGATTTCTTGCACTTAGTCAGAGACAATGATCTCTCATCTTTAGTTGACACCTATTCCCAGATATGGATTTTCCTTCCCTGATTTCACTGCCTCTGCCATAACCAATATCCAAGAACTCATAGACTCACTGATTCATTGACATGGAATCCCACATAACATTTCCTCAGAACAATTTTGCCAAGCTTGATGTCAATAAGCACATGACCACAGGACTCACTTGATCCTACTATATATATCATCAAAGGTATAATAGAACACTGGGTGCCTTAGGTAAGACATCTATTTAGGAATAGGAACTGGTAGGATTGGTAAACTATTTTCACAACTATAGTATATACACCAAATCAATGGCCAATATGAGGTGATACGTCATAATATCCAGAATACATGGGTATATGAACCAAAAGGTGACAGTAAAATTAGTTCTTATCATCATTCTCAATGAAGTCACTTGGAAAATATGCTTCTATTCCTAATATCTTTAGGGTCTGCTGGAAAGAATTGCTGAATCAGTGAATATCACCTGTTCATGTTCATGCAGTTCAGGAGTTAGTATATACTATAAGAAATGTGGATGGGGTGTGTGTAGGTAGCTCAGTGGTAGAATTCTTCCATGCCATGTGAGAAACCTAGGTTTGATTCCTGGCCCATGAAGTTCCCAAAACAAACAAACAACAAAAACAAACAAACAAAAAAACTCAACAAATGGTGCTGCAATAATGGGATACTCACATGGAAAAAGAATGAAATGTGACCCTGCCATTGAGCATACCAAAAAAAAAAAAAAAAGTGGATGGGGAGGTTTATGATTGAAACTCATGAACCACTATGCTATCTCTTGAAGCTTCCATTATCACTGGTAAATGTCAATAGTACAAGGGCAATTTCATAGCTAAAGAACTATGTCATCTCTTTAGTAAAACAGCCTAAAGAAATTAAGATGCTGAACAAGAATATAGGAAATCTAGAATGAGTGGTGGATGAGAGAAATAATGGATATCAATTATGGATTAGACACCACTTGCTGGAATGATTAACTGCAGCTTGCACAAACCCTTGTGTACTGACTTTTTACAGAAATTGTGACCACACACCAGCTTCAGGACTGGACTTAATGTTGGATACAAGAGCATTTGAGGTATATAAGGGTGGACAGTACTAGATAGCACTTGTGCTCCATCCAACATTTCGACAGCCTTTTCTCTCAATGTAGCAAAGGCTTTGTTGGCAAGTCTCATATGGTCTTTGACTCATGTCATGGTCAGGGAATTTTGCCTCAAATGAATGCCACATATCTTTGATTTTCTGCCTGGGGTTTTTTAAACATTACAAACCCTGGCAGGAGCCTCCTCAGAAACATGTATGAATAATTGAAATGTGTTAAAGATTTAATAATCATGGGAATAATCTTCAACCAATGCGGGATGGAACTCTTAATGGATAAAGAGTTCTCTTAGTTGATCCTTGGAAGGGAGGATGGGCAACATGAAAACAGTTCTGTATTCTCCTATGAAAAACCAGATTGGAAAAAAGCTCCAGTAACCCACATCATTTACTTTTATATTGCACTCAAATCTGTTTTTTCCTTTTTATGTCACTCTCCTCAGACCCTGCTATCTGGGATCATCTACCAAATAAACCACTTGTAACAAATTATTTTCTATTGTACTTCTTTCTCGGGGCAAACACAAAGTAGATCAAAAGATATTAATATAGGCAGATGTATATCTCAGTGTATAAAAAAAGAAGTATGTGACTAACTAGAAGGGAAGGACAGACTTGTTCCCCTGGAGTGTAAGTTCCTTGAGGAATCAAGTGTTAATTTTTTCTTTATAATCATCTAATACTAATCTCCTTATTCCACTGGGGTCAAACCACAATGGCTTCCTTGCTTTTCTACAAATATGTGATGCGTGTTCCAACTCCATAACTTTTACAAGTGCTATTCTTCTGCTTAAAAATTCTTTTTCCAGAAATCCACATGGCTTCTTCCCTCACCTCTTATGATATGAACACAAATGTCACCTTTTCTGTGAGGACTTCTCTATCTACTGAAACATAAAATCGAATACTCTCTTTTCCTCCCCTTTCCAGCTTTATTTCCCTTAGCATCTAACATACTATATATTTTACAATACATCTTATTTACCACTGCTTTAGACATTTATGTCTCTTTTCTCTCAAAAGGTAAAGGTTAACTTGTGACCCCTTGAAAGTTGGCCTATCTGAAAAGGAGTTGACTTTTTTCTGCAATTCTTTAGAATCAATCATAGTAAATGGCAACGCTTGTATTATAGCCTACGATCATATCATAATAAGATCTCTGCCCATCACTTTCCTTCCAGTCACTGGAAGGCCCTCATCTGGCAGGACAGAATTAGAGCTAAACTTATGCTATGTCAAATTGCTCTTATATTTTAGCTCATGATCATTCCATGGAGAAATGTCATGTTTCCTGAATCATGTATCTTAAAATCTCCATAGTCACATAGTTAGAGTCGATGCTGAGCTTGGGTAGATCCTCACACTTCCCTAAAATAAAATGTCCAAGAGGGCACCTGTGTCAGTTTGAAACTGTCACGTACCTCAGAAAAGCCATGTTCTTTAATCCTCATTCCATATCACAGGGTGGAATTCTTTTTATTGTTTCCATGGAGATATGACCCACCCAATTGTGGATGGTAACTACTGATTAGATGGTTTCCATGGACATGTGTCTCCACCCATTCGACATGAAGTTGCTTACTGGAGCTCTTTAAGAGGGAACCACTTTGGAAACAGAGCCAAGACAGCCCACAAGGCCAGAGACCTTTGAAGATGCAAAAGTGAAACACCCATGGGGAAACCTTATGAAATGAGAACAAAAAGCTAGCAGACTTCACCATGTGCTTTCCAAGCTGGCAGAGAAACCCTGGACTTCATCGACCTTTTCTATGGAGTTAAGTTATCTTTATCTGGATACCTTAGTTTGGACATTTTTATGGCCTTAACACTGTAAACTTACAACTTAATAAAATATCCTTTTAAAAGCCATTCTTTTCCTGGTATATTGCATTCTGGCAGCTTCAACAAATTAAAATAGCACACATTTACCCACTAATGATACTAGCCCTTTAGGTATGATGTGTACTGCTTGGCATCATTCTTTTTATAATATCCTTTAAGAATGAATTCATGGGGATTAATCAGTTTATACTCCCTGTTATATCCTCAGAACCTAGAAAATTTCCTGCCACTTAGAAAGGCTCAATAAAAAATTGTGGCTGCATGAATATATCTGTCTTCATTTCCCAGCTGTCTAAAACTAATATCATATAATAAGTTGGCTTAAAACAGGAATTTATTGGCTCATGGTTTTAAGGCCAGGAGAAGTCTATAATTGAGGCCATCAACAAGGAGATGCTTTTTCCCTGAAGACTGTGTTGCTGTAGGCCTGGCTGTTGATGATGCTTGAATCCCTGACTTTTCTGACACATGGCAATGTCCTTTCCTTTTTCTTAAAGTTTCCACTGATTTCCAACTTCTTCTAGTGTCCGTCTCTTGCTGTCTGAGTTTCATTCTGCTTTAAAGGACCCCAGTAACCCAGATTAAAGCCCGACTTAATTCTGTTGGCCATACTTTAACTAAAAATAACTTCTTGCAAAGATCCTGTTTGAAGTGCATTCACACTCAGAGAAATGGGTCAAGATTAAGAACATAGTTTTTTCTGGGGTACCTAATTTAACTGACCATGATATCCCACAGAGATAACATCCTACTGATGATGCATACTAAGCACAAGCTTAATAACACTTGGTGACTTGATAACTGGTTCATTTTAAGAGTACTACCAAAAAGACAAAAATAGGAGAGGTCAAAGAGAATGGTGAGGTAATAGTAAAAGACAGTGCAACACAAGTCAGGGAACAGTAAATTTTAAATGAAAGGGTAGTAAAAGTTCCAAAAATCTCTAAAGATCACAAAGAGAATAAGACTAAGGAAATACTTTAGGTTTGGACAAGAAATAAATCACTGATGTCTTTTAAGGAAAACTTTCAGTGTTAGATGTGAATTTCAGCCAAAACTCAGGTAACTAAAAAAGGAATGGTTGGAGGCTAGGTACCAAGAAAAACACATGGTAGATTGAAAAGAATCAGCATTCAGCACACACCTCTTAGAGCAGATGCTGTGTAAGCACTTTATTCACTATACGTAGTTTAATTCTCTTAATATCCTATAATAGCTATTATTATTCCCATTATACAGTTGAGTAAACTGAAGCTCAGAGAAGTTAACAGAATAGGCAAAAAAAGTTACGAAGTTCATATGAACCAGAGCCAGGATTTAACCTGAAATTGATTGAATTCCTGCTAGAGGGGATAAACAGATCAAATGAAAGTAAGATTTATTTTTAACATAGAGGCTGACTGTGACTCTTTAGATTTGAGATGGACAGAGTACATGGAGAAAATAATAATGAAGCTTCTAAAATTTGAAATATATATTCTTATTATAGAAAGTATTTGTAGTTTAAATAGTGCAAGATGAATTTAGAGCTTATCAAGACAAAACGACATACAACAGAGAGAGAGTATTTTCTATTAATTTAGATCTAGGACTCTATCATAGTCTGCTGAGTGTAGTATTCAATCTCTTCCTATATGTGTCATATTAGGCAAATTACTTAAGATTTCTTGTCTCTCAGTTTTTCTATCTATATAAATAATAATTATTATTTCACTGGGTTATTATGAAGATTAATAAATTTATACTTAGAACAGTGACTGGCACATAGTAACTGCTATATGTTTAGTGATTGTTATTACAGATATAGCAAATACAAATCCTAAAATAGTGTTTAAATTAATATATTAAATCTATTTGAGGAATAATCATTTCTTATAGATGAGTAATTAAGGAATACAAGAGTCATGATATCCTGTAGCCCAAATTAAAAGAGGAAACAAGAATCTTAAATTTCTAAGTATATTCCAGCCAGCATTCTTACCAAGAAATTAAAACAGAACAAATCCCACTTGCTTCCTCAAAACTCTCCTGGCCTTCATTAAGAGCTGGCTTACCACTTTTCTCTACTGATATTCATCAAAAAACTACCTTATATTATTTGTAATAGCTACCTATTACTGCATGACAAATGACCCCCAAATCTAGCAGCAATAAACAGATATTTATTATCTGAGTCTCCCGTGGGTCAGGAATCAGAGAGTAGCTTAGCTATGTCCTCTGGCTCTATGTCACTCACAATAGGCTTGCTAAATTCAGCAGATAAAACACAGGGCATCCAGTTAAAATGAAATTTCAGACAAACAATGAAAACTTTCTTAGTTTAAATTACAAATGCAGCATACTTACACTAGAAGAAATCAATATTTATTTGAAATTCAGTTTGAGATGAGCATCCCTTTATCTGACAACACTACAAAACCAGTCATCTCAGTGCTCAACAAGGAAGCATACACTTCCTAGGTCACTCACATCACTGTTGGTAGGATTCAGTTTTTCATGGATTATCGGACTACAGCCTAAGTTCATCATGAGCTGTTGGCCAGTGGTTTCTTTCAATTTCTTTCCATGTGGGTCTCTCCATGGTACATCTAAAAGCATGACAGCTGGCTACATCAAATCAAGCAAGCAAGATAAAGAGAGCTCCAGGAAAAGAGGGATCCAGAAAGATGGATATCACCATCTTTAGTAAACTGATCCCAGGCGTCTCATCACTTTTGCTATATTTCATTGGCCAGAAGGAGGTAAGTAGGTCCTGTCCACACTCATGGGAAAGAGATAACATAGGGCATGGATACAGGGAGGTAAGGATCATTGGGGGCATGTTAGAAGCAGCCTATCATATCATTAATCCATCCCTCTCTCCCTTCACCTCTCCTCACACACATGCTCACTCAGAAACAAAATATTATTCAGACTTTTGTTCCAACAACTGTAGTAAAATTGCTCTGTCACAGTCTCTAGTGCTCATCATGTTGACAAACCCAAACTTCAAGCCTTAGTACTAATTTCATCTGAACTATCACAAATTCTTAAAACAATTGATAGGTTCTTCCTACTTGATAAACTTTCCTCACCTTTTACAACATCATATCCTCCTTCCTTATTAGTTCCTCCTTATTAACCTCCTCATTTGTAACAACCTCCTCTTTCCATCCTTAAATGTTGTAGTTCCTCTGGATGAGGTCCTCGGTTGAACCCTTCCAAATTTACATTTCAAGTTTAGACATTGACTCCAGACTTACTTATCTGACTACCTCTTACCTGCACTCAGTGTTTGAATGGATATAATATTATCAAGTCCAAATCTGAACTTTTGATTTTTCTCCCACCAAAAAGTGTTCCGCCGATTTTCTTCCCCATATCAGTTAGTAACTCTTCTATCTTTCTGTTGTGCATACCAAAAATCTTAAAGTCATCTTTAACACATCTCTTTGAGGGTTTCTGCTCAAATGCTCTCTCTAAGGAAATCTTGTTTCTACATTGAAAATGAGTGGAAAGTTTGACCACCACTTCTCACCATTTCCTCTACTATCATTCTGATCCAAAGCACCATCATTTCTGCCCTGAGTTAGATTAATAGTCTCCTAACTGGTTACCATATTGTCTCTTCCAGTCTCTTATCAACATACCAGACAAAAAAGTCCTTTAAAAATATGAATCGGGTAGGCCACGGTGGCTCAGCAGGCAGAGTTCTTGCTTGCCATGCCAGAGACCCGGGTTTGATTCCTGGTGCCTGTCCATGAAAAAAAATATATATATATCAAATAATATTACTCAGCATGCTTCAAATATAACTAAGAGTAAAAGACAAATTCCTTACAATGGTCTACAAAATCTCCCATAACTTTTCTTACCTTGTTTCCTACTCTTTCCTCAATAGTTTATTCTTCTCCAACTTCATGGCCCCCTATCTATTCCCTGAACATATTGGACATGTATATTTTGGAGGGTTTTTCCATCAGCTATTCCTCTGTCTTAAATGCTTTGTGTCCAAGAGATCTGCATGAGTAACTCCATAACATCTTTGAAATATTTTTCTTAAATGCAAATGAGGTTTACACTGATTATCCAATATTAAAATAGCATCCTTTTCCCACTTCTATAATCTAGACTCCTACTTTACTATCCATAATCCTATACAGAAACCACATTCTAGAATATCGTTCAACTTATCTTTTTATATTGTTTATTGTCTGCCCGTTACTTAACAATGCAAACTTCATGAGGCAAGAATGTTTATATGTTTTGCTATCAAATGCCAAGCACATTTATCAATATTTGTTTAATAAATGATAGATGAATGCATGAATGAATATTACATTTCTTTTCTGGCCTATATGATTTTAAACTCTCTAAGAGCAGTTTCGGGATCTTCACTTGTAAGTGTTTTCCTTAATACTTAGAACAGTGAAATGAAAATGTCCATATCAAATTACAAACTTTTAAGATCATATATTGACCTTAATTTGCAAGCACTGCAATACCAATTTTTTTTTGGGGGGGGGGGGGGACATGGGCAGGCACAGGGAATTAAACCCAGGTCTCCAGCATGGCATGTGAGAACTCTGTCACTGCACTACCATCACCCGCCCAGTACCATTTGTGTCTGTAATAATCCCATTGACTTCAAAAGTTAGTTTATCAAAGTAGTTCTATAATGGAAAAAATGGGGCTATCAAGTGTTTTGGTGTATCAGCTGGAAAAAGCTAATTTAGAAAGCCATCATAAAATGAATGAATTGAATTTGAAATTCAAAGTCATGGGTTATTAATTCAATTATTAAGGAAAGGAACTCTTTTGATTTATACTTCATTTCTGGTATATTATCTAATTTCAGTCTTAGGTTTTATGGCATCACTTAATTCAGGCCTTGCTTCAATTCAAATATATAACATTTCTCCATAAGAAAAAGAATAACTTTCAGGCTTAGAAAAGAAAAATCATCCAAAATCAGGCCTAAGTGAAAATCAATATATTTTGCATAGTTCTTACCTTTCTTATTCTTTTTTTCTACCTTTGATATCTGCTCATTGGGGGGAGGCAATTTTTCTTTTAATTTTTTGATGCACTTTTTTTAAGATAAATTCACAAACCATGTTTTCATATGAGAGTGCCTGCATGTCTTCTCATATGTGTATTAATAAATTTTCTACATGCTTAAAAAAATCTGAAATGTACAATCACTGGCTCCCAGTACCTTTACATAGTTATGCATAAATCCCCTGATCAATTTTAGAACATTTTCATTATTCCAGAAAAAAGTAAAAATGAAAAAAAGAGGTGGGCCACAGTGGCTCAGCAGGCAGAGTTCTCGCCTGCCATGCTGGAGACCCAGGTTTGATTCCCAGTGCCTGTACATGCAAAACAAACAAACAAACAAACAAACAAAAAAATCCAAATATCCTATATCCTTCATTCCCCCATTATTTAGCTATAGTATGATGTGGTACATTTGTTACTACTGATGAAAGAATATTAAATATTACTGTTAACTACAATTCATAGTTTACAATAGATACATTTCCCCCATCTACCCCTTTATTACTAACTCCTTGTAATAATGTTATGCATTTGTTCTAGTTCATGGAAGAACTTTTTTATATTTGTACTGTTAATCATAGGCATTGTCCATCACAAGGTTCACTGTGTTATATTTTCCTATGTTTTAACCTTCAACTTTCCTTCTGGTTACCTACATGACTCTTAAGTTCCCTTTCCACCACATTCACATACCATTTAGCACTGTTAATTATTCTCACAATAACATGGTACCATCACCTTTGTCCATTTCCAAATGTTTAAAATCAACCTAGTTAAACATTCTTCACATATTAAGCAACCACTTCCCATTCTTTAGCTTTATTCTATATCCTAGTAACCTATATTCTACAGTTTATGTCTATGAATTTACAGTTATAATTAGTTCATATTAGTGAGATCATGCAATATGAAATCTGTCCATTTTTAATTGTCAGCATGTTGAATCTTGATGTGTATTAGCTAAGGTTCTCTGGAGAAACAGAATCAGCAGGAAATATCCATAGATATAAAATTTAAAAGTGTCTCACCTAACTGTGGGAATGGAAAAGCCCAAAATCTGTTCTTGGGCAGGCCGCAAGCTTGCAACTCCAATGAAGGATCTGGATGAACACCACAAGAGAGGCTCACCAGCTGAAGCAGGAAGAGTGATTGTCCCTCTTGAATCCTCTTTAAAAGCCTTCCAGTGATTAGATTAAATATCACTCATTGCAGAAGACTACTCCTCTTAGCTGATTACAAAGGCATACAGTCAGCATAATCATGATTTAAGTCCATGAAATGTCTTCATAGCCACATACAGGCCAGTGTTTGCCCAACAAATGACAGGGCATCATCACCTGGCCAAGTTGACACATCAGCCTAACCATGACAGTCCACCCCTTGTCAACTTGGCAGCTATCACATCACCTTAAACCATATTAAATCTCTAAAAAGAAAACAATAACAGACACATTTCTCCCTTGTCTAACAATACTCAACTGTTCTGTTTACAACCAGTAACACACTAAATCTCCCTATAATGGGGTGCAAGCCCATGGGTAATATTCAAGCTCAAACTTGATATCTTACAACTTAAATACTAAAACATGAACAAAACAGTATTACAGTCCTCATTTCTGTAACTCATCACATGGTCATAGTTCATAATTATCACTACCTTCTTCTACTACCCATTCTAGGTTCCCTTTAACCTAAGCAAGCATTTCAATTGGTCACAGTTCTTTGCCTGGTGAGGTAACCCCAATCTTCATTCCTGAAGTTTCAGAGCCATTGGTAATCCCGCCTAGATTGGATTGCTGCAGTTTTCCATTGATTTTAATCACAGGGCATGATAGTACTAAAAGATGCCCTAGAGGATCTCCTATATTCCAAGAAAACTCTTCTTTACCTCTATTGTGTAGTTGCAGTTTTATTTCCCCCAATAGTCAGGGTCAATCACCCTAGCCAGTAAAATAATCTCCTTCTTGGCTTATTGATCCAGGGGAATGAGTAGCCCAAATGACCAGGTAGCAGTCTTAAATTCCAGTTCAATGGAATCATTGTTGTTTCTCCTTGTATTAATAGGGTTCTCTAGAGAAACAGAATCAACAGGGAATACTCACAAATATAAAATTTGCAAAAGTGTCTCACATGACCACAGGAACACAGAGTCCAAAATCCACAGGGCAGGCTGTGAAGCTGGCAACTCTGATGTATGGTCTGGGTGAACTCCACAGAAGAGGCTTGCCAGCTGAAGCAGGAATAGAACCTATCTCTTCTGAATCCCCCTTGAAAGGCTTCCCATGATTAGATTAAGCATCACTCATTGCAGAAGACACTCCCCTTTGGCTGCTTACAAATAGAATCAGCTGTGGATACAGCTGATGTGATCATGATCTAATTCTATGAAATGTCCTCATTGCAACAGACAGGCCAGCATTTGTACAACCAGACAAACAGGTACCACAACTTGGCCAAGTTGACACTTGAACCTGACCATGACACTCCTGATGGAAGCACTCTGGAATTTTAATTCTGGAATTAAAACCTATAGACCAGCAGAGCTCAAGGTCACAGGGACAGGAAGCAAAAAGTTTCCTAGTGGATCACTAGGAGTAATAGTGAGTGGTGCCACTCCCATTTCAACCACTTGGTTCTGGGACCCATGGATTCTGGCTACAGGAGAAACAGAATACAGTGGATGCTGACTCAGAGCATACACATACACTGGAGAACATTACCCCAGCCCTGCAAGATATTGCCATCTAGTTGGCACTGTAATTGAGTTTTCAAAGGTCTATTCCACCATTCTATCAATCCAGCTGTCTCTGGATGATGGGAAACATAGAAAGACCAGAGAATTTCCTGAGCCTATGCCCATTCTTGCACTTCATTTGTTGTTAAGTGGGTTCCTTGATCAGAAGCTATGCTATGTGTAATACCATGATGATGGATAAGGCATTCTGTCAGTCCATGGATGGTAGCTTTGGCAAAAGCACTGAATGCAGGGAAAGCAAACCCATATCCAGAGGAGGTGTCTATTTCAGTTAGAACAAATTGCTGCCCCTTCCATGATGGGAGGAGTCCACTGTAATCAACCTGCCACCATGTAGCAGACTGATCATCAGGGGGAATGTTGCCATACTGGGGGCTGAGTGTGGGTCTTTGCTGTTGGCAAATTGGGCACTCAGCAGTGGCTGTAGCCAGGTCAGCCTTTGTGAGTGGAAGTCCATGGTTCTGACCCCATGCATAACCTCCATCTCTACCACCATGACTACTTTGTTCATTGGTCAATGACAGGAGTTGCTAGGGAGAAAAGCTGACTGGTGTCCATGGAACAGGTCATCTTATCCACTTGATTACTGAACTTTCCTCTGCTGAAGTCACCCTTTGGTGCACATTCACATGGTATGCAAATATTTTCATGTTTTTACCCACTCAGAAAGGTCTATCTACATACCTCTTCCCCAGACCTCTTTTCTACCAATTTTCCAGTCATGCACTTTCCAAGTCCCTGACCATCCAGCCAAACCATTAGCAACAGCCCATGAGTCAGTATACAAATGCATCTCTGGCCAGTTCTCCTTCCAAGCAAAATGAACAACCAGGTGCACTGCTCAAAGTTCTGACCACTGGGAGGATTTTCTCTCACCACTGTCCTTCAGGGACATCCTAAAAAGGAGTTGTAGTGCTACAGCTATCCACTTTCGGGTGATAGCTGCTTATCGTGCTGAACCATTTGTAAACCAAGCCTGAGTTTTCTCTTCCTCAGTCAATTCACTGCAAGGAACTCCCCAAGAGGTCATAGTTCTGGTCTGGGATAGAGAAGGTTATGTGGCAGGAGTATAGACCATGGGTATTTGGGCCACTTCCTCATGTAACTGACTTGTGCCTTCAGGACCTGCTCTGGCCCTATCTTGTTATACCATTTCCATATTATGATGGAATGCTGTTGCACACACCCAACTTTATGACTTGGTGGGTCAGATAACACCCAGCTCATGATAGACAACTCAGGTCTCATGTTAACTTGGTGGCCCATGGTTGAGTGGTCAGTCTCTACTAAGGCCCAGTAGCAGGCCAAAAGCTGTTTCTCAAAAGGAGAGGAGTTTTCTGCAGCAGATGGTTAAGCATTGCTCCAAAATTTTAAGGATTAGCATTGTGATTCTCCTATAAGGGCCTGCCAAAGTCTCCAGAGAGCATCGCTATTTGCCACTGACATTTCCAGCAGCATTGGATATCCTGGCTCATATGGTCCAAGTGGCAGAGTAGCTTATACAGCAGCCTGGATCTGTTGCAGAGCTTACTCTCTTTCATGTCCCCACTCAAAATTAGCTGCTTTTATGGTCACTCAATAAATGGGCCAGAGTAGCACACCTAAATGAGGATATGTTGTCATCAAAATCCAAAGAGACCAACTAAGCACTGTGTCTCTTCTTTGTTTATAAGAGGGGCCAGATGCAGTAACTTACCCTTCACCTTAGAAGGGATATCTCAACATGCCCCATACCACTGGACACCTAGAAATTTCACTGAGGTGGAAGGCCCCTGCATTTTCGTTGGATTTGTCTCTCATTATCTGACACACAAATGGCTGACCAATAAGTCTAGAATAGTTGCTACTTCTTGCTCACTAGGTCCAATCAACATGATATCATCAATATAATGGACAAATGCAATATCTTGTGGGAAGGAGAAATGCTTAAGGTCCTTGTGGACAAGATTATGACATAAAGGCTGGAGAGTTGATATACCCTGAGGTAGGACTGTGAGGGTATATTGTTGACCTTGCCAGCTGAAAGCAAACTGTTTCTGGTGGTCCTTACTAACAGCTATCGAAATAAAAGTGTTTGCCAGATCAATAGCTGCATACCAGGTACCAGAGGATGTATTGATCTGCTCAAGCAATAATACCCCATCTGGAATAGCAGCAGGAATTAGAGTTGCCACCTGGTTGAGCTTACAATAATCCACTGTCATCTTCCAAAGCTCATCTGTTTTCTGCACAGGCCAAATAGGAGAGCTGAAAGGGGACGTGGTAGGAATCACTTGCATTCTTCAAGTCCTTAAGAGTGGCACTTATCTCTGCAATCCCCTCAGGAATCTGGTATTGCTTATTATTTACTATTTTGCTAGGTATGAGCAGTTCTAGTGGCTTCCACTTGGCCTTTTCTACCACAGTAGTCCTCATTCCATGAGTTAGAGAGCCAATGTGGGGATTCTGCCAACTGCTCAGTATGTCTACTTCAAATATGCATTCTGGAACTGGTGAAATAACTACAGAATGGGTCTCAGGGCCCAGTGAACCCACTGAACCCACTGTGAGACAGACCTGAGTTAAAACTCTATCGATCATCTGACCTCCATAAGTCCTCCCTCTGACTGGTGGACCAGGGTGATGTTTTCAGTCTCCTGGAATTAACGTCACTTCTGAACCAGTATCTAACAATCCCCCAAATATCTGATCATTTCCTTTTTTCCAATGCACACTAACCCTGGTAAAGGGTCATAGGTCTCCTTGGGGAAGGCTGAGAGGAAGATTAACAGTGTAAATTTGTGCATTGTAACAGGGTCCTCCCCCAAAGGGACTTGGTCTCTCCCTCATTCATAGGACTCTGAGTTTCTAAACTGTCTCAAGTCTGGAAACTAAGAGAGTGTGACTCTCTGTTCTTGTAATTCAAGTTAAACTTCTGTTTACTTGACATAGAACTCTTTTGCTTATACAGCTCAAACAAGAATTTAGTAGATTGTCCATCTATTGTACTTCTAGGTACCCCACAATCTACTAGCCAATGCTACAAGTCTCTGTGAGCTTGATTATTTTGACTCCTGCTTTGAGTCTGCTGTCTCTTATGATAGCTATGTCCACCTTGTCTTTTATGATTAAGTGCTGTCACGTGGTTTCTGCCAACTTGGGATCCAATCATCTCCATTGCATTTAAGGATTCCAGCTCAGTGACAGCATTTCCCACAATAGTATCTGTGGGAACTACAGAGTTTTTCAGGGATGATGGAGCTCATCTCACAAATGTATTTCTCATGGTTCTGGTAAAAGGTGAATCTTCCAGACATTTCTGGGGGTGTGAGCAGGTTTTCCCATGATAAATCCACTCTGGCATTCCAATCTCTCTAAGCCATTGGATCCCCTCATCTACATTATACCAGGGCAGTTCTGGGATTTTTAACCTCAGGTAATGTCGGCTACTTTTTGATCCATGTTTCAGCCAATCATGCAAACAAACTGTTAATGCCTTTTCTAACCCCTCAAGCTATAATATTGAATGCAGAATCTCTGCTTAGTGGGCCCATACAATCAATTCAGCCTGATCCAGCCTTATTTTCCTCCCACCATTTTCTCACACCCTTAAAATCCATTGCCATACATATTCCCCTGATTTCTTTATATAAAATTGGAAAACTTATGCAGTTCTTTTGGAGTATAACATATTTTCTCATGGGTGACACTTTATATCTCACCTTTTGGGACCTGTTAGGGCTTTAGTTTAGTTACAGGTCTGGAAGAAATGAGGGGTGGTAGGGGTGGGTCATGTAAAGAATTAGAAGTATCTTCCAAACCAATTGTTTCGGGGCATTCATTTGCAGTTTCCTGTGGTGAAACAGGATTAATCACTCTAGGGTTAATCCCTTCATGTGGAGGTTGGGTGACCAAATCCTCAGTTCCAGCTGGAGGTGGTACAGCTGTGTCCTCAGGGCAGACTATTATAGGTTTATCTAGAATTGACTCAGGAGATAACATTTTCCTTTAGAGCACTCATAGAAATGTTTACATCTGAAACAGGATGCATAAACTTCTCATTTGAAGCCTTCAGCTCATTCATTTCCCTCATTAATTATATAGCATATCTAACAACAACAAGCCAACATCTGTACACCTCCTATTTCCAAAAAACTCCACAAAGGTATCAAAAACATTATCCTCCAGAGCCTGGCTTTGTACAAGCAAAGCATTAGAAAAATCCAATGGTGATATTTAACTATCTTTTTTGCCAACTCACTGCATGAATTGGTAGTGCTATTCTGATTATGGGAAACAGAGTCCTTAGTGACTTTGAGTACAGTCAGAGTAGAAGACCGTCACAAAAACCCATTTTTAGGATTCAGTTTCTTAAGAACCACTCCTGGTACCAAACTTTATTAACTAGGGTTCTCTAGAGATATAGAATCAGCAGGAGATATCCATAGACATAAAATTTATAAAAGTATCTCATATAACCATGGGAATGTAGAGTGCAAGGTCTGTAGGGCAGGCCACAAGCTGGTAAATCCAATGAAGTTCATTAGTAAACTCTTAGGACAGGCTGGCAGGGCAACTGTGGGAACAGAAGCATCCAAAATCTGCTGTGAAGTTGGCAACTCTGCTGAAGTGTCTGGACAAATTCCACATGAGAGGCTCACCAGGGGAAGCAGGAAAAGTGACTGTCTCTTCTAAATCTTCCTTAAAAGTGATTAGATTGCCACTCATTGCAGAAGACACTCCTCTTTGCTGATTAAAAATGTAATCATCTGTGAATGCAGCCAGCATAAGTATGATTTAAGTCCATGAAATGTCCTCATAGCAATAGACAGGCCAGTGCTTGCCTGGCCAGATAATTGGGCATCACCACCTGGCCAAGTTGACACATGTATCTGACCATGATATGCTGGTACTAATGTCATAATCCTAGTACTCTCCTTAAAAACTGACCTATAACTAGTAGAGAACCAGAATTCTTTTGCCTTCTCATCCTTTTGCCCCATTTGCCTTCTTCCTTGAGGTAATATGAATATTTCAGAGATTTTATAGTCACTATATCCTGCAGTCATATAATTTCAATAATCTTATCCAGTTTCTTCAAGGAGAACATTGTACACTTAACAAAATTTTAAGCAACATGAAGGTGACAAGGATAGTAAACATAGATTCAACACAGAGTGAAATATGATGGCATTTATAGGGACGTGAATGTAAATGTGAAGTATAAGAGGCCAAAGCATGACTTAACAACATGATTCATGGAAAGAAACAGGAAATTGCTGGGCTTCATATTAAATATAAGTCCAAAATATGGAACTGAGAAAAACTAATGATTGGAGCACTTTAAATATTATAATACATATAAGAAGAAAAATAGTATTCACTTCTCCTTTTGACTGCTTAGACCCTATTTATTCGTTTAGGCTTATAGGCCACATTCTTTATGGATTGCTTAGTAAATATAGAAGATTCAGAATATGAGAATGAGTTAAGTGAGGAAATTTGAAATGATAAATTAAAAATAGCTGAAGAAATGGGAAAGATTTATCTTGAAAAAGAAGACAATGTTCTAAAAAATGCTAAAATCTTTATAACATGAGGTAAAGAGTAATGAATTCTGTATTGGTCTAGAAAAAAATTACATTCAAAAAATGGAAATAACAGGAAAACAAATACAGCTTAATATAAAGAAGAACTAGGTCCATATCAATTGGGATTTTTAAAACTGTGAGATAAGATCAACCATCAATTGTTTCAATTGTGCCAGTTTGAAAGTATTATGTACCTCAGAAAAGCCATGTTTAAATCCTGATCCAATCTCATGGGAGCAGTCATTTCTTTTCTTTTCTTTTTTTTGTATGCTGTATGGTGGGGTCACATTTCATTATTTTTCCATGTGAGTATCCCATTATTGCAATACCATTTGTTGATTTTTTTTGTATTGCTTGCTTGTTTTTTTGCTTGTGTGTTTGTTTTTTGGGAAATGCATGGACTAGGAATTGAACCTTGTCTCCTGCATGGCAGGTGAGAATTCTATCACTGAACTACCCTTGCACCTTCAAGCCATTTCTTTTAATCCTGATTCAGTACTGTAGGTTGGAAGCTTTTGACTAGATTATCTCCACTGAGATGTGACACACCCAATTGTGGGTGTGACCATTTTATTACATGGAGATGTGACTCCACCCATTCTAGGTGGGCCTTGATTAGTTTGCTGGAATCCTTTAAATGAGGAAATATTTTGGAAAGAGTCAAAATGGCAGAGCTGAAAGAAAGGACAGAACCCTGAGAGCTAAAAGAAATTTCAGAACAGAGCTGACACAGATACAGACATGTGCAGAACAGAAAGATGGCTGTTTGGAGATGCTTGCAGTCCAGCAGACATTGCTATGAGATATTAAGGAAGCCAGAACCTGGAGAAAGCCAAGGGAAGCAAAGAGATGAAAGCAAGCCCTGGAGAAAAAAAGTGAGGAACTCCCACAGTGACAGACGCTTAAAGCAATGGAGCCCAGGAGCAAGGGACAAGCAGATGTCAGCTATATGACTTCCCAAGCTGATAGGTGTTCTAGACCCATTGGCCTCTCTTGAATGAAGGTGACCTCATGATAGTGCCTTAGTTTGGGCACTTTCCCTTCTTTAGAACTATAAACTTGTAACTTATTAAATTTCCCTTTTGTAAAAGCCATTCCAGTTCTGGTATATTGCATTCTGGCAGCTAGCAAACTGACACAATCCCTCAAAGTGTTAACAAAAGTATAAATGGTCATTTGTTTAGAGGTGATTTTTTACAACAGAATGAAATGGACTAGTAACTCTTTAAGAGTCTTGTAACACTAATGTACTACCATAACCATGATGTCATACTGAAAACTTAACTTTGACCATAAAGCTCTACATCCTAAGGTTTTCTACTCCACTGAGTCTATGACATGTATTCTTTTCATTTCACTGGGGCTTCATTTTTCTTGGCACTGCCATAATTTTCTCCCTCCTTTAGCTTTCCCCAATATCTAGGATAGACGATCAGAAATTCATACTCCACCCTAACTAACTATGCTAGAATATTTTGCTCTTTTAATTTTCTTTATTATACTTATAAATTCTCAACCCCAACCATGCTGATAATGTTTTGGGGGTAAGGATAACTGAAAAAGAATTTGTTACAGAATATGAGATGATTTGAAAGAACACATATTTTCCTTCCATTTAATTAGAATACAAACCATGTCTCAAGTAAAGTCAACAGAAAAAGCTTTCATAAAAATGTCAGATCCAAAATAAATATAGCTTACTAAGTAATTCTGCACAAAGTTCTACCCTTTTCAACCTTACACTTGGACCTCTACTATCCATCATGGAATTGCAGAAGAAACTTGATGGTGTTAGACAAGTTTTGTCTTTCTGCTGCCAGTTTTGTCTTTGTGCTTCAAATTGTTGGGTCCTCTCTGGTCTCCATTTCATGTAGTCCATAATCACTTTTTTTTCTAGAAACATGCCAAATCTTAAAACTCCTAAATATATTTATCATATGGGGTACAAATAATAAACAAATAATTCACATTGTACCAATTTTTAAAATGTCTGAAAATTATCCAATTATGACATTGTTCTTGGTTTGTTTTGCTTTAATTAACAGAAAATTTCTATTATTCACATAAAAAAAAGAAATTTCACCATGCTGACAAGTGATAACTGGAAGCTTTTCTATCATTACATATTCTTCAGTAATAAATGGGATAGGAAAAATATCTAAAATTTTTACCCTACCAAATTTATTACTAATATTCCTTTGACCAAAGACTTTTAAATGATTAAAAATTCTGTATTTTAGATTATGCATCAATTTTACCAGTCCCTATGCCAGAACTTAGCAAATCAACTTGCTCCTCTCTCTTGCCTACTTTGGACTTCTGAGCTCTGAAAAATGTTTTTTTTTTTTTTAATAACAATATTGAACGACTCCAACACCTCTGGCATATTTTTATACTAATTTACCTCTGCTCTTACCTTTGTCTTTGCTCTCAATGAATATTGGTGCATGCTTCATGGTCTTATTGATCTCTTGTTGATTTTGCATTGCTGTCCCTAATTGGTCTGCCTGTCTCACCTGCTGCCACCATCTCTCTCTCCTCCATCTTGCAGGCTTCCAGGCCTGTGCCCTGCCTTCCACACTCTCCTGACACCCTCCAACCTCTGATCACAGATCAAACTTGAGGATCTACTAAGTTTAAGCATACTAGTCAGTGGAGGAAAAGAAACTAAGACAGATTCCTTAAGTAACTGCCAGTGAACAGGGAAGAGCTCAGCACTAAATCTCATTTCAGTTTGTGCTTTGGGTGTAAATTCTAAGAGAAACCATTGCCTAACACAAGAGCTTCAAGATGCGTCCCTAAATTTTCTTCTAGAAGTTTATAGTCCTAGTTCTCGTATTTAGATTTTTGACCCATTTTGAGTTTATTTATATATGGTCAGATATAAGAATCTTCTCTCATTCTCTTTTATATGAATATCCAGTTCTTCCAATACCACTTGTTAAAGAGAATATTCTTACCCAGTAGAGTGGACTTGACAGCCTTTTCAAAAATCAATTGGCCATAGATGTGAGTGTCTATTTTTGAACTCTCAATTCAATTTCTTTGGCATGTCTATCCACTGGCATATCTATCCTTACACTGGTACCGTGCTGTATTGATTACTGTATGCTTTAAATGTGTTTTAAAATCAAGAAGCATGTGTCCTCCAACTTTGTTCTTTTTCAAGATGTTTTTGGCTATTTGGGGCCACTTACACTTCCAAATAAATTGATAATTGGGTTTTCTATTTCTGCGAAATAGGCTGTTGAGATTTTGATTGCGATTGCATTGAATCTGAAAATCAATTCGGATAGAATTGACATCTTGCCAATATTTAGTCTTCCAATCCATGAATACAGAATGTCTGCCCAAATGTTTAGATCTTCTTTAAATTTTTTAGCAATGTTTTGTTGTTTTCTGTGTACAGTCCTTTACATCCTTGCTTAAATTTACTCCTAGATGTTTGATTTTATTAGTTGTTATTGTAAATATTGTTTTCTCTTGATTTCCTCCTCAGATTCCTCACTACTAGTGTATAGAAACATTATTGATTTTGCATGTTGATCTTGTCTCACACCACTTTGCTGATCTTGTTTGTTAGTTATAGTAGCATTGTTGTACATGCTACTATATATATATATATATATATATATAGTACTTCTATATAAAGTTCATGTCATTTGTAAGTAAAGTTTACTTCTTACTTTTCAATTTGGATGCCTTTCATTTCTTTTGCTTCCTAGAACTTCCAATACAATGTCAAATAACAGTGGGGGGTGACATTGGGCCACCTTGTCTTTTTCCATATCTTAGAGGGAAAGTTTTCAGTTTTTTGCCATTGTGTTTGATGTTAGCTGAGGGTTTTTCATATATGCCCTTTACCATGTTGAGGAAGTTTCCTTCTATTCCTGTTTTCTGAAGTGTTTTTATCAAGAAAAGATGCTGGATTTTGTTTACTGCTTTTTGGATATCAATCCACATCATCATGTGCTTTTTTTCCCCTTCATTTTTTAAATGTGGTGTCTAACATTAACTTATTTTCTTGTATTAAGTCACCCTTGCATCCCTAGAATAAAACCCACTTGATCATGGTATAGAATTATTTTATTGTGCTGTTGGATTTGATTTACAAGTAATTTGTTGAGGATTTTTCATCTATATTCATTAAAGAAGTTGGTATGTAATTTTCTTTTCTGATCATAGCATTATTTGGCTTTGGAATTAGGATGATGTTGGCCTCAGAATGGGTCAGTGTTCCCTCCTTGCCAATATTTTGGAAGAGTTTGAGCAGAAATGGTATAAATTCTTCTTGGAATGATTAATAGAATTCACCTGTGAAGGCATCTGGGCCTGGATTTTCTTTGTTGGGAGGGTTTTGATGACTGATTCAATCTCCGGTTGTAATTGGCCTGTTGAGGTCTTTGATTTTTTTCTAAAGTTAGTGGAGGTTTATTTTGTGTTTCTAGGAATTTGCCTATTTTCTCTGGGTTGTGTAATTTGTTGGCATAATTGTTCATAGTATCCTCTTATGATTCTTTTTATTTCTGTGTGATTATTAGTAATGGCCCCCTTTAATTTTTTATTTTATTTACTTGCATCTTCTCTCTCTTTGTCTTTGTCAGTCTAGTTAAGTGTTTTCGTTCGCAAGCTTTTGGAACGCAATATACTAGAAATGGAATGGCTCTTAAAAAGGGAATTTAATATGCTGCAAATATATTTCTAAGCCTATAAAATGGCCTGACTAAGGCATCCATGGAATGTACCTTAATGCGAGGAGGCTGATGGGTCTGCAACAACTCTGTTATCTGGGAAGTCATGTGTCTGGCATCTGCTTGTCCCTTGCTGCTAGGCTCCATTCCTTTCAGTTTCTGTTCCTGTGAGGGTTTCTCTCTCTGCGTCTCTGGGGATGGCTTTCATTTCTTGGTTTCCCTTGGCTCTCTCCAGGTTCTGGTTTGCTTAACATCTCATGGCAAGATATACTAGGCTCCAAGTGTTTCCAAAAATCTATTTCTTTTTTCTCCAAGGGTTGGCATCTGTGTCAGCTCTGATCTGAAGTTTCTGTTGGTTCTATCATTTCTGAGGTTTCTCCAAAATATTTCCCATTTTAAAAAACTCTAGTAAACTAATGAAGACCCTCTTCGAATAGGTGGAGTCACATTTCCATGAAGGTACTCTAATAAAAAGTTTCTGTCCTACAGTATTAAAAGAATCAGCTGTTCCCACAAGATTGGATCAGGATTAAAACATGGCTTTTCTGGGGTACATGATACTTTCAAACAGACACATTAAGGGTGTGTCAATTTTATTGGTCTTCTCAAAGAACAAAATTTTGGTTTTGTTAATTCTTTCTATTGTTTTATTTTATTCTCAATTTCACTTATTCTGCTATACTCTGTTATTTATTTCCTTCTACTTGGTTTGGGATTAGTTTGCTGTTCTTTTTTTTTAGTTCTTCCAGGTGTGCAATTAGGTTTTTGATTTTAGTACTTTCTTCTTTTTTAATGTTAGCACTGAGGGCTATAAATTTCACTCTCAGCAATGCCTACACAGCATCCCATAAGTGTTTAGATGTTTTGTTCTCATTTTCACTTGTCTCAAGACATTTACTGACATCCTATGCAATTTCTTCTTTGACTCACTGATTGTTTAAGAATGTGTTGTTAAATATCCATTTATTTATGAATTTTCCTGTCCTCCACCTGTTATTGACTTCCAGCTTTATTCTGTTATGTTCAGTGAAAGTGCTTTGTATGATTTTAACCTTTTAAAATTTACTGAGACTTGTTTTGTGAACCAACATGCAATCTATTCTGGAGAATGACCCATGGGCCCTTGAGAAAAATATATATCCTGCTGTTTTGGGTGCAATATTTATATATATGTCTTTTAGGTCTAGTTCAGTTATAATATTATTTAGGTTCTCAGTTTCCTTATTGCTTCTTTGTCTAAATACTATATTAATGAGAGTGGTTTATTGAAGTCTCCAACTATTATTGCAGAGATGTCTATTTTTTCCTTCAGTTTTGCCAGTGTTCGCTCTTTATATTTGGAACTCCATTGTTAGTTGCATAAATATCTATGATTGTCATTTCTTCTTGGTGGATTGTCCCTTTTATTAATATATAGTATCCATCTTTGTCACCTAATAGTTTTACAATTAAAGTCTATTTTACCTGATATTAGCATAGCTTTTGTTTACTCTTTTTCATGGAATATTTTCATTTTACTTTTCACTTTCAACCTTTTTGTGCCTTTGAGTCTAAGGTGAGTCTCTTTTAAACAGCATGTAGTTGGATCATACTTGTTTTTATCCATTCTTCTAATCTCTATGTTTTGATTGTGGTGTTCAATCCATTAACATTCACTGTTATGACCATAAAGGTGGTGCTTATGTCCACCATTTTATCCTCTGATTTTTATACATATTATCTCTTTTTTGGGTCTCTGTTTTTACCCTTTTATTTACCCTAACTGATAATTTTCATTTCTTTACCCTACTGCAAGCCACTCTTTTTTTTTTTTTAAATTTATCAAGCATTTATTCTTTTTTTTTTTTACAGTTGAAGTCTTTTTTTTTTATTAATGGGAAGAAAAAAAAAGAAATTAACACAACATTTAAAAATCATACCATTCTACATATGCACTCAGTAATTCTTAACATCATCACATAGATGCATGATCATCATTTCTTAGTACATTTGCATCGGTTTAGAGGAACTAGCAACACAACAGAAAAAGATATAAAATGTTAATATAGAGAAAAGAAATAAAAGTAGTAATAATAGTAAAAAACAAACAAACAAACAAACAAACAAAAAACAAAAAAAATCCCTATAGCTCAGATGCAGCTTCATTCAGTGTTTTAACATGATTACTTTACAATTAGGTATTATTGTGCTGTCCATTTTTGAGTTTTTGTATCTAGTCCTGTTGCACAGTCTGTATCCCTTCAGCCTCAATTACCAATTGTCTTACCCTGTTTCTAACTCCTGCTGGACTCTGTTACCAATTACATATTTCAAGTTTATTCTCAAATGTCCGTTCACATCAGTGGGACCATACAGTATTTGTCCTTTAGTTTTTGGCTGGACTCACTCAGCATAATATTCTCTAGGTCCATCCATGTTATTACATGTTTCATAAGATTATCTTGTCTTAAAGCTGCATAATATTCCATCGTATGTATATACCACAGTTTGTTTAGCCATTCTTCTGTTGATGGACATTTTGGCTGTTTCCATCTCTTTGCAATTGTAAATAACGCTGCTATAAACATTGGTGTGCAAATGTCCGTTTGTGTCTTTGCCCTTAAGTCCTTCGAGTAGATACCTAGCAATGGTATTGCTGGGTCGTATGGCAATTCTATATTCAGCTTTTTGAGGAACCGCCAAATTGCCTTCCACAGTGGTTGCACCCTTTGACATTCCCACCAACAGTGAATAAGTGTGCCTCTTTCTCCGCATCCTCTCCAGCACTTGTCATTTTCTGTTTTGTTGATAATGGCCATTCTGGTGGGTGTGAGATGATATCTCGTTGTGGTTTTGATTTGCATTTCTCTAATGGCCGGGGACATTGATTCAATGCAATACCAATCAAAATCCCAACAACTTATTTTTCAGAATTAGAAAAACCAATAAGCAAATTTATCTGGAAGGGCAGGTTGTCCCGAATTGCTAAAAACATCTTGAGGAAAAAAAACGAAGCTGGAGGTCTGGCGATGCCGGACTTTAAGGCATATTATGAAGCCACAGTGGTCAAAACAGCATGGTATTGGCATAAAGATAGATATATCGACCAATGGAATCGAATAGAGTGCTCAGATATAGACCCTCTCATCTATGGACATTTGATCTTTGATAAGGCAGTCAAGCCAACTCACCTGGGACAGAACAGTCTCTTCAATAAATCGTGCCTAGAGAACTGGATATCCATATGTAAAAGAATGAAAGAAGACCCGTATCTCACACCTTATACAAAAGTTAACTCAAAATGGATCAAAGATCTAAACATTAGGTCTAAGACCATAAAACAGTTAGAGGAAAATGTAGGGAGATATCTTATGAATCTTACAACTGGAGGCGGTTTTATGGACCTTAAACCTAAAGCAAGAGCACTGAAGAAATAAATAAATAAATGGGAGCTCCTCAAAATTAAACACTTTTGTGCATCGAAGAACTTCATCAAGAAAGTAGAAAGACAGCCTACACAATGGGAGGTAATATTTGGAAATGACATATCAGATAAAGGTCTAGTATCCAGAATTTATAAAGAGATTGTTCAACTCAACAACAAAAAGACAGCCAAGCCAATTACAAAATGGCAAAAAGACTTGAACAGACACCTACCAGAAGAGGAAATATGGATGGCCAAGAGGCACATGAAGAGATACAAGCCACTCTTTACTGTCTTTTCATTTCAGCCTGCAGGGCTCCCTTTAATATTTCTTGTACGGCTGGTCTCTTGTTGATGAAATCTCTCAGTTTCTGTATATTTGTGAATGCTTTAAACTCTCTCTCTTTTTTTTTTACATGGGCAAAGCACCAGGAATTGAACCCAGGTCTCCAGTATGGCTGGTGAGTATTTTACCACTGAGCCACCATCTCAACACCCTCCCTCATTTTTTAAGGACAGTTTTGCTGGATAAAGAATTCTTGGCTGAAAGTTTTTTTTTTTTGGTACTTTAAATACATCATGCCACTGTCTTCTTGCCTCCATGGTTTCTAAAGAGAAATTAGCACTGTGTCTTAATAAGGATCCCTTGTATATAAGGAATCATTTTTGTCTTTCTGCTTTCAGAATTCTCTTTTTGTCATGGCATTTGAAATTCTCATAAGTATGTGTCTTGGAGGAAGTCTGTTAGGATTTATTTTATTTAGAGTACAGTGTATATTTTGTACATGTATATTTATGTCTTTTATAAGAGTTGGGAAATGTATAGCCATCATTTCCTTAAATATTCTTTCTGTCCTTTTTCCCTTCTCTTCTCCTTCTGGGACACCTATGATGCATATGTCTATATGCTTTGTGCTGTCATTTAAATCCTAGAGACCACACTCAATTTTTTCCATTATTTTCTCTAGTTTTTCTTCTGTCTGTCTGTAAGATTTTAATTTTCTGGTCCTCTAGCTTGCTGATTCTTTTTCCTGCCTGTTCAGATTTGCTGTTGTAGTTCTGTAGCATATTTTTAATCACTTCTCTTGTGACTTTCATCCCCATAATTTCTGCTATGTTTCTTTCTGTACTTTCAAATTCTTCTTTATACTCACACATTGTCTTTATATTTTTCACCTTTTTAGGCATATGTTCTAGTTTACTAGCTGCTGGAATGTAATATACTAGAAACAGAATGACTGTTAAAAAGGGGAATTTAAGAAGTTGCTAGTTTACAATTCTAAGGCCAAGAAAATGTCCTAATTGAAACAATTCTATAGAAATGTCCAATCTAAGGCATCCAGGGAAAGATACCTAGGTTCAAGAAGGCCAGTGAAGTTCATGGTTTCTCTCTCAAGTGGAAGGGCACATGGCTAACACAGTCAGAGTTTTTCTATCATCTGGAAAGGCACATGGTGAACACGGTCAGGGTTCCTCTCTCATCTGGAAGGGCATATGGTGAAAACAGCATCATCTGCTAGCTTCTTCTGCTGGCTTCCTGTTTCATGAAGCTCCCTGGGAGACATTTTCCTTCTTCATCTCCAAAGGTCACTGTCTGGTGGACTCTGCTTCTCATGGCTATGTTGTTCTGCTCTGCTCTCTCTGAATTTCCTTCCATTCTCCAAAATATTTCCTCTTTTATAGGACTCCAGAAATGTATCAAGACCCACCCAAAGAGGTGAAGACATGTCGTCACCTAATCCATCTTAACAACACTCTTGATTAAATCACATCTCCAGGGAGATGATCTGATTACAGTTTCAAATATATAGTATTGAATAGGGATTATTTTGCATATATGAAATGGGATTTAGATTAAAATATGGGTTTTCTAGGGGACATACATCCTTTCAAACCAGCACAGAGTATTTTCCGTCATCTCCTTGTATTGATTTAAGACATTTGTTTGAAGATCTTTTATAAGTTTTTCCAAATTCTGTATCTTCTTCAAAGTTTTAATTTGCTCCTTTGATTGGGCCACATCTTCCAGTTTCTTAGTATGGCATAAATTTTTGCTGATATCTAGGTTCTGAAAGTCAATTTCTCTTTCTTCCCTATGGTTTTATTATTGATTGGCTTTTGTGTTAAGGTTCTTTTATTATTTTTTATTTTGACATATGTAGGCTCCAAGAATCAAACCTGGGTCTCTGGCATGCAGGAGAATTCTGCCACTGAGCCACCATTATACCACCCTTGAGGCTCTTCTTTGATGCTCATTCTACCATATTTTAAACCTTTAGATCAGACTTTTTCTGCTCTTCCTCAGATTTTTGCCCTGGATATGTGATTCAATTTTTAGGATTGTAATTATTGTGCAATTGTTCTATTTCCAGGAGGAAGTATCCTTTCCTCTCTTCGTTCTCTATGAATCATTGTTTTCCTTGCTTTTGTTTTCATCTATAGTTTTTTATACTACTTTCTTTGTCTCTAGCTGCTTTTGCCCGGAGGACAAATTCTGGGAAGCTATGTCACTCCATAAAGGACTTTCCCAAGTCAATATTTAATAGCCGAAGCAGGTTCAGGGCCCCAGGAAAGGAACACAGACAAGCTCCTTGGTGCCTGGGGAGGACTCAAGAAAGGCACTAAAATCTGCTTTGATAGTTCCCCAAATCTGTGCTTTTCTGGCCTGCCCAATAAATGTAACCTTTAAGCTAACCATCACCCAGAGCCCTGAAGGACCATTATATCTTTAAATCTCCACCACATCCATCCCAGTTTGGGATGGTGTTGAAACACTTGTTGCTGCTGTCTTTGTTCAGGTTAGATTGACACACTAGCTCAGAGCTGGGGTCCAGGGATCTGAATTCACTAATTAAAAGCTGTGATCAATGAAACAATGTGCCCTTCCCTATTCTTCTGGATGCCAGTTTGAAAGGATTATGTACGCTAGAAAAGCTATGTTTAATCCTATCCATGCAGGCAGCCGATTCTTTTAATCCCAATGTAGATTGGACATTTGATTAGATTATCTACACAGAGATGTGACACCCAATTTGAGGTATTAATCTTTGATTAGAGGAAGATGTGGCTTCACCCATTCCAGGTGGGTCTTGATTAGTTTACTGGAATCCTTTAAAAGAGGAAAATTTTGGAAAGAGCTACAAACCATGAGAGAGCCACAAGGGAGACACAAAACAACAAGAGCCCACACAGCCAGAGACCTCTGGAGATGAAGAAGGAAAATGCTTGGAGAGAAAGCTAGCCATGTTCACCATGTGTCTTTCCAGTAGAGAGAGAAACCCTGAAATTCATCAACCTTCTTGAACCAAGGTATTTTTTCCTGGATGCCTTGGAATGGACATTTCTATATCCTTGCTTTAATTTGGACATTGTCACAGTCTTAGAACTGTAAACTAGCAATTTATTGAATTCTCCTTTTTAAAAGCCATTCCATTTCTGGTATATTGCATTCTAGCAGCAAGCAAACTAGAATACCAGTTAATCATGGATGGGACACCAAGCCAGTCTGCCATGTGAGTGGACTATGGATACCAGCAACTGCAGAAAGAGTCAGAAACTCATTGTTCTCTAAGATAGTTTATCAGGCTCTTCCTCCTGCTCATCGCTGGATGCTATCCAGAGTTCTTTTGACCTCCAAGGTTCC
This sequence comes from Tamandua tetradactyla, assembly GCF_023851605.1. Classification (NCBI taxonomy): domain Eukaryota; kingdom Metazoa; phylum Chordata; class Mammalia; order Pilosa; family Myrmecophagidae; genus Tamandua; species Tamandua tetradactyla. Next base: position 189,650,586 of record NC_135327.1, read on the forward strand.
CAGAGATGTGTTTAAGGCAGATCCTGCCTGTTTAATAGCTGTTTTGGTGGAAGGACTGAGACCTGGAGCTCCCTACTCTTCCCTGGAAGTTGTCTAAGCTTTGTTTCTTTCCTGCTATTAATTCCACTTAATGAAAGCTTTTACTCTGTTGAGATAATATGACTTTGTTCAGTAAGATATCATTTAGCCTCTCTTCTTTCCTCAGCAATATTGGTCTATATCTCAATCCTTCTTTTCCTCATTAACTCACTCCCATGTAAGGAAAACTTTTCCACTCTTGATTTTCATTTTCACACTTCAAGGACTTTCTTCTATTGATTGTTTTATGTCTCAAAGTCTCTTGGATCACTTTATTTTAAAAATGTGGCCATTTCTTACTTATATTAATGCACACCTTCTCATTATACTTCACTCTGGCCCAGTTGCAAGGTAAAAAAATATATTTTATTCTGACTCCCTTTAGTGTGATAGAATAAGGAACATAGGGTATATTGTTGTGTTTTCTATTTCAATCCCAACTCTGCTACACTCTGTTTGTTCCTAGTTACTTTAATTCATGGAGATACATTCTTCTTATTGTAATTTGAGATAATAATAACATCTATCTCATAAGGTTATTTTGAGGATTGAATCAATTAATATATGCAGGGATCTTAAAAATGTATGAAACATGAAGGACTGAGAGTGTGTAAACCATTGTTATATTTGTTAAAGTTTTTTTTATTATTTTGCACTTCCATTATGTCTAATGGAAATTGATATATGCCCTTGTAACTACTAATCATTTCTTCCAAAAATCGAATTTCCAGGAGGAAATCCAGACATAGAGAAATTTGGCTTTTTTTTATCCTACTTACCTTGCCCTTTATGATTACATATCTGATTATATAAGAGAAATGTATTCATTAGGGAAATTCTTCTTTCAGTGTGTTCAGTAATGAGTATTATTGGAACATTGATGAAGAATTTCTAACTCTGAAGTGGAATTAAAATATCAAAGAGGGTGGCACAATGGTGGCGCATTGGCAGAATTTTCACCTGCCATACCAGAGACCTGGGTTTGATTCCTGGAGCTTGCCCATGCCATAAAAAAATAATAATAATAATAATAAAAAAATCAAAGAGTCACTATTTTCTAGGCATCTACCTCTTTAAAACTTTAATGTTATTTTCTAGTTCCCAGTAAACAATTTAAACTATAGCTGGTAAATGCGTAGATAGCAGAAAATAGGCTATCTGAATAAAGATTTTAAAATTTATATAAAAAGGAAAAGCCTTTTTCTATAATCTGTTGAAGTGAAAATACAAAAGCTAAATGAATATACTTATATGTAGACATATACATGTTTGTTTTCCCATGCATCATTTACAAAGCATAGTACCTGAATTATACTTTAAAATTATTTCAAAATGCATTGAAAAGAAACATATAAAACAAAATTATTAGTTAAAAAATAATAATTAGATGAACACACACACTTCTCTATTATTTATATATGGTATTAGTAATTTTCTACCACCTTTCAATTTAATCTTTGAACCTTAATTAATTTAGGTACACTTTAAAAAAAGGTTCTATGTATTTATATTTTGTTGTTGATATTATCTCTTATTTAATTATATTAGTCCATTTGCATTTTATAAGAATTGCATTGAATGATATCAATTAAACATATTATCTGCATGTTATAATTTTCCAGTATTTCAATCACATAATGAATGTTATTATTGTTTTATATGGTTTTAAATATATTTTATATATTTATATTTTATATATTGTTCAGGTTTATCCATATGTTTATCATTTCTTCTCTCCCTGCTTTTTTTTTTATATTTCATTTCACACCTTATAAAAACATTTTCTTCTTAAAGTACTTTTTATAAAATTTTGATTAATAAGCCTTGGAAGATTTAACTTTCCTCTGTTGCATACAATATTTGAGAATGTCATTGTCTTACACTTATTCTTAAAAATGTGCTTTACTGGTTGAAAGCAACTGTCTACAAAAATTTTAGTGGCCATTTTGTGGCTTCATTTGTTTCTATGGAAAAGTCAACTTTCTGTCTAATAATAAGTAGTTTTTCTAGCTTTTCTGTCTAGCCATTCTTATGATCTTCTTTTCAGTTTTTGGTGGCCTACACTTTCACAAACAAATATGTAGGTATGTTTTTTTATGTTTCTTCTTTGAATTTGTGTGTTTCCTGAATCTGAGAATTCATATATTTATAGATTCTAGGAAATTGTCAATCATATTCTTAAGTTGCTTTTCTCTTAGTCTCAATTGTTTTTCTTCTCCAAATTTTATTTGCTCAATTGGTAATACTGATTTTCCTATCCATCAGGAATCTTGGAATTTTGTCACATTTCATTCAGTGCTTCACATGGGGTAATTTCTTGAGATTCACCTGATATACTATATTTTCCAGCTGGGCTTATCCTGTTGTTTCATTCATTCACTGAGTTTTCAATGTCAAAGACTTTTTTTTCTTACTTTAAGTACTATTTGATTCTTTTAAAAAATATTTTCTCTCATGCTTTGTTTGTTTTTATGTCACTTTTATTTATTTAGATACAATTAAAATATTTATTTTGTATTTTCCATTTGAATATCTTAATGCCTGAATTCTTTAGGGAATAATCCAGTTCCTTGTTGGGCTTTTTCATTCTTGCTCAAAGGGGTTTATTTTCCTCACATATTGTGATTTTGAGCATATATGCATGCATGTGAGACAAATTAATTGTATAAGAGCCAGAAGAATAAATGTGTAAATTTCTTTATACCATAGGAGTAAGGAAGTTATTTCTAACAAAACCAAAAATGTCATATAGTCAGCTATGTAAAAATGAAGAAATTTGCACAACAAAACACCATAAAGAAAGCCAAAAAAAAAAAACAAGAGAAAAACTGGAAAAAAATATTTGCAGCATAGTTAAAAGACAAAGTCTCAACATACCTAAAATATAAGGAAATATCAAAAATCAAGAACTAAGAAAACAACTGTTTTAATAAAATAAGGTGATGAAAAGATAGTCTCAGAAGATCAAGAAAAATGTACCTCAAGCTACTCTAAGCATATTTCAACATCTTGTCTATAATACAAAAGTTTGACAGTACATTTTGTTGACAAGATGGAAATGTGAATGTTTTAACATTGCTGGTGGGAGTAAAATTATTATTATTATCGTAAATGGATGGAAATATAACAATATGTAGCATAATTACTTACGCATGTATCCTTTACCCATGCACCAGTCATTTATCATCACAATAAAACTGCTTAGCAAAACAATGCAAACTCAGCAGTTTAAAGCAATAAACATTTATCTCTCTCATTTATTTATTTTTTCACCCACTACCTGTGCATTAGCATGGGAATTCTGCCTTGGGCTAATGATTATCTTGGTTTCACTGTGGATTGGTTTTAGGGTTGCACTGGAGTCTATTCAAGACATATTCTCATGGTGGTTCACCATGAGACAATAGACAAGCCAATGGCAATCAACAAGCCAACCATGGAAGCATATCTAAAGCTTTTACTTGTAGCTGCTCACATTCTATTCACCATCACAAATTTCATGATTAATACCAAGGTAACAGGGGCAGGAAATAACTTCCCCCAAAGGAGATAGAGAGAGAAAGAGGTTAATGGATATTTGCTTAGGAATCATTAAATGCATCACAATATTCCCTCTTGTTTACAAATATTCACATCTGCCCTACAGGCAAAAATTCTAAGACTGAAGCACGTCAGCTTGGGACATCTTATACTGCCAAGAAGTAAGGAAGTTCTAGAAGATGAGGCTATATTAAAAGGATATAGGAGCCAACATGAGTTTCCCCACTAGGCCTCAGAAATAATACAACATCATCTATAAGTTTTTCTTGTCCAAGGCTTAACCTAAATATAATCAATGGTGATAGATGACAAAAATGATATTGCTTGTTATGAGAAAACCATTCTGAGCTCTTAAAAAAAAAAAGCCAATATTATTTATTAAAATTTGAGACTATGGGCGTATTTCCAGATTTAAAAATGATAGCAACCAAATATAATAAATATCCTTGTTGGGTGGGGGCAATAAAAGTAACTTTGGGGAGCAATATAAAAAATTTTAAAATTGACTATTAGACAGTATTAGTGAATTAATATAAAAATTTTAGTTAAAAAATAGTATTCTGATTATAGGAGAATATTATATTCTTAAGAAATGTATGCCAAAGTATTTATGGTTGAAGTATCCTAATGTCTGAAAAATTATTTTAAAATGATTTTGTACATGTTTTTAGAGAGGGATAAAAATAATTGCAGCAAAATCTTAACCCTTCTTAAACCTAGATGGAAGGAAAACATGTATTTATTGTATGAATTATTTCAGTTTTCCGTATTTTTTAAATTTTTAAAATAAAAAGTATGGGAAAAAAGAAAAATAGTCCAGTCAAAATATCATCAAAGCAATCTAAGTAATTCTTTTGAAGGAATTAGAAACTCAGAACAAACAAAAATAAACAGCCAATCTGTTCCACATCATTGTTTTAAACAACTATATCCTCCTTGGTTGCTTATAAAATACTTTGAAGAGTTAGAAAAATGTGGGCCTAGTGTAGACCATGCTGCTCATGAAACAATGTCCTGTTCTACTTAAAATGTGTACATAAATATATAGGATATTTCCATCAACACAGATTTTCTTAGAGAATTTCCTTAGGGTTTGTTTTACCAATATATTTTACTTTAAGCTTAGAGAAGAATCTCAAAAAGCTTTTAATTTCTTTTCCTTTCTCATTCCATGCATCATGATTATCTGTAGAAATATTGATTTAGTTTTCTCAACTGTTTAATTAAATCTTTCTTATTTATCTTGATTTTGCTATTTATTTTGGAAATTCTACACCAATGAAAAAGGGAATTTTTCTCTGTGCCTTCAAGGAAATGGGAATCTCACATTTCAGTCAATCCTGATATTTCTTTTGATTTTCTTAGTGAACATGTGGATTCTGCAGTATTTTGTTTCAAGAAAAAAATTAAAATAGTATTCACTGATAGGAGTTTATTTTTTCCATTCAAGTTCTTATTACTTGGAATTTCTTTTCTTTGCAAAGAAAAATAAAAGATTGATTGTGATTGGGCTCCCTGACACATATATTAACTAATGAGTCATATAAAAATATATACCCTGAAATGTAGGATAATATTGTTTCATTAATCATAATTGCTAGATGTGCAGATATTAACAAAAAAGAAATGCATAAACACAAAAAGTCCTAAGCATTTTACATACTATGAAATACATTCTCCCGATGAAATTAACTGAAATAATTCTGTCCAAAAACTGATCATTAGTCATCTTCAAATATGAAAAAGACATTTTATTTAATTCAACACCTTCATTATGATTAAAGTCTGTAATAGAATACACTAACAAAAATTAAGTCTGTTCTAAAACAAAACTAAACATAAACTCTGAATATGGAAATGAACAAAGTGTACAAATTAATATCTGAATGTATAAATTATTTAACAACATAAGTGTGTTGTAATTTCTGTGCACAATTTGCCTAGTAAAATTATAGGAACTCTCTGTAGTCTATAAGTGAAATTACTAAATTAACATAAAATGAAATAAAAATATTTTATTTAAACCAGCAACTCTATGAATGTAGATGCAAAAAACCTTCAACAAAGCACTAGGAAAACAGATTCAACAAATCATTAAAAGAATTATATACCATGATCAAACGGGATTTGTCCAGGTATTCAAGAGTGGTTCAACATAAGAAAATCCAATTAATGTAACATACCATGTTAACAAAATGAAGGAAAAAAATAAACAAATACATGATAGTTTCAATTGATACAGAAAAAGCATTTGAAAATATACAGCACCCTTTCTTCATAAAAACGCTTAGAAAACTAGGGATAAAAGAAAACTTCCGCAACATGATAAAGAGAATATATGAAAAACCCATAGCTAACCCTCTAATTTCATGAACGAGAAAAGGATACTTTCTGTCACCGCTGTGATTCAACATTATACTGGAAGTTCTAGCCAGAGCAATTAGGCAAGAAAAAGAAATAAAAGGCATCCAAATTAGAAAGCAAAAAGTAAATGTTTCACTGTTTGCAGATGACAAGATCCTATATATAGAAGGTCCTGAAAAGTCCACAACAAGTTCATAGATCTAATAAATGAATTCAGCAAAGTGATGAGATACAAGACCCACACCCACAAATCTGTAGTGTTTCTAAATACTTTCAATGAACCACAGGAAGAAATCAAGAAAAACAATCCATTTACAATAGCCAGATAGAATCAAATATACAGAAATAACTCTAACCAGGTATGTAAAGGACTTGTGCACAAAAAAAAACTATAAAACATTGCTAACAGAAAGCAAAGAAGTCCTAAGTAAATGGAAAGACACTCTGTGTTCATGGATGGGAAGACTAAATATTGTTAAGAAATCAATTCTACTCAAAGCAATTTACAGATTCAATGCAACTTCAGTCAAAATTCCAACAGCCTTCTTGGAGAAATGGAAAAGCCAATCATCAACTATATATGGTAGGGAAATGAGTCTCAAATAGCCAAAGATATCTTGATAAAGAGGGCATTGAAGGACTCACATTTCTCAAACTTAAAACTTATTACAAAGCCATAGAAATCAAAACAGCATGATTTCCAGAGCCTGCCCATGCCAAAAAAACAAAACAAAACAAAACACAAGGACAGACATACAGACCAATGGAATAAAATTGAGAGTTCATAAAGCAACAATCACATTTATGACCAACTTACTTTTGACAAGGGGGCAAGACCTCTCAATTGGGAAAGAATAGTCAATTCAACAAATGGTGATAGAGAAATTGAATCTCCATGTGCAAAAAAATAGAAAGGAAAAAAGAAGGACTCCCATGTCACAATATATTAAAAAACAAACCCCAAATGGAACAAAGACTTAAATATACGAGTCAGAACCATCAGTCCTAGAAGAAAAGAAAAGGAAGCATCTTCACGCCCTTATGTTAGGCAATGTTTTTCTAGACTTTACACCCAAAATAAAAGCATAAAAAGAAAAAAAATAGGTAAATGAGGCCTCATCAGAATTTAAAAGATTTGCTCCTCAAAGGACTTTATTATGGAAGTAAAATGACAAACTCCCCAGTGGGAGAGAATATTTGGAAACCACATATCCAATAAGGTTTTGCTATCCAGAATATGTAAAGAAATCCTACAGCTCAACCACAGAAATACAAGCAATTCAATTAAAAACTGGAGAAAAGGCTTAAAGAGAAATTTCTCCAATCAAAGAAATGCAATTATCAAAAACCACATGAAAAGAGACTCAACATCATTAGCCATCAGAGAAATATAAATCAAAACTACAATATGATACCCTTTCACACCTAGTGGAATGGTTACTATTTAAAAAAAAATTGGAAAATTGCAAGTGTTGGAGAGGATGTGGAGAAATAGGATCACTGACTTTATTGGTGGGGATATAAAATGGTACAACCACTGTTGAAGCCAGTTTGACAGTCCTTCATATAGTTAAGAATAGAATTACCATTTGACCCAGCAATCCTAGCTCTAGGTACATACCCAAAATCATTGAAAGCAGGCTGTTCAACAAATATTTGCACACCAATGCTCTTAGATGCATTATCCTTAATTGTTAAAAAGTGAAAACAAACCAAGTGTCCATCAGTTGATGATTGTATATACATGCGGTATATAAATGCAATGGAATATTATCCATTCCTTGAAAGAAATGAAGTTCTGATATAGGTGAATCTTGAAGACATCATTTTGAGTGAAATAAGCCAGACACCAAAGGTCAAGCCTTGTATGAACTCACTATTTGAAACAATTAAAATAAAAAAACTCATAGAGTCAGAATCTAGAATATGGGTTACCAGGGGACAGGACAGTGATAGGAAATAGAAAGTTATGTCTTAAAATGTACAGCACTTCAATTTGAAATGATGGAAATGTTTTAGTAATGGATAGTCGTGATGATAGCACATCACTGTGAACGTAATTAACAGCACTGAATATTTATCTGAATATAGTTAAAAGAGGAGATGTTAGATTGTATATGTGGTACTAGAATAAAAATTAAATAAAACAAATTCATGGATCTGTACAACACAGTGAATCTTAAGTTAAACTATGGACTTTAATTATGCTGGCTTGAAATTGTTGCGTACCCCAGAAAAGTCATGTTCTTTTAAACCAATCTTGTAGGGCAGACCTATTGATGGGTGGGACCCTTAGATTAGATTGTCTCCATGGAAAAGTGAGCCTGCCCATTCAAGGTAGGTCTTTTTTGAAAATACTTTTATTGGTAAATCTTCATACATGTACATTCTATAAATTGATGTATAATCAGTGGCTTACAATATCTTCACATAGTGTATATTCATCACCATGATAATTTTTTAGAACATTTGTATCACTCCAGAAAAAGAGATAAAAAAGGGAAAGAAAAAAACTCATACATACCATACCCCCTACCTCTCTCTCTTCATTGACCACTAGTATTTCCATCTACCCAATTTATTTCATCCTTTGTCCCCCCATTATTTATTCCTTATCCATACATTTTTTTAACTCATCTGCACATACCCTGTATCAAAGAAGCAATACACACAAGGTTTTCACAATCCCACAGTCACATTGTAAAAGTTCTGTCTTTACACAATCACCTTCAAGAATCAAAGTTACTGGAACACAGCTCAGCAGTTTCAGCTATTTCCCTCCATCTGCTTCACTACATCATAAACAAAAAAGGGATATCTATATAATGCATAAGAATAACCTGTTTGAAATCTCCTAGCCATTGAAACTTCATTTTGTCTCATTTCTCTCTTCCCCCTTCTTTCTCAATCCTTTGATGCCAGGTCCCACCTCATCCAGGGATTTCTTTCCCACATTGTCAGGGAGATTTACAACACTGGGAGTAAGGTCCCTCAAGGTAGGTCTTAATTTGCTTACTGGAGTCCTATAAGATGGTGACCTTTTGGAGAAAGCACTGATTTTGTGAAAATACATTGTCTCTACTTCCTAATTTCTGGAGTATATAGACTGTAATAGATCTGACCAATCAGTTGTTATTCCATAGCTGTATTGAAAGGATTAATAAAGTTTAGATTTGGAAAGAAATCTGAGCTCCTTGAGAGTCAGAATATATAAAATATTGCCATGAGGTCTGTCTTATATTTCACTAAAAAACTTTAAAATTTTCTTTAAATTCAATTTTTTAATTAAGCTCATAGGTGCTTAAATCATGTATTTGTTCTTCCAACTGTCTTTTATTGATAAAGGAGAAAAGTTCAAAGAGTTTCAAAGGAACTAAATGTGTTAATATCCACTAATACCATGATTTATTCTTTAATTGTAATTTTAATTATCTGACTTCATAGGGTGAAGAGAAAATAGCATGAAAGATCAAAGGAACAACTGAAAAACAATAGCTATATTTTTATTGTTGGAATAATGTTAAAACGCATCTAATCAAATCTCCTTATTTAATAGTTATTAATAATGAGGCCCAGAGAACCTGAAACTTGGACATGCTCATGTGATTGGAAGAAGAAATTCAATAAGTGTCTTTGCACTTAACCAGGTTTTCTTTAAAAAGGAATTACATTTCTTGAAAAAGGAAAAAGAAAGTCCTACTTTTACATTAGAACTATGCCTGGGATACAAAAATGTTCCAACATGCAAAATTCTTATAGTTTAAGGGGGAGCAGGCCCATAAAGAATAGGTTAAAGTATGATAACTGTTTTATGTATATGTGTTTGAAGTGCCACTGTAACAATGTTGTAGTTCTGTCTAGAAAATGGAGACAATCATTTCCATATCTCCACAAAGGTTTTAGCAATATAATTGCACCTTGAAGGAAGAAGAGTCAGCAAGTGATTGATGATGGGAAATCACTCAGACAAAAAAGCCATATCTGCGAGAGTGCAAGTCATACTCAGGAATATAAGGCCAAGACTGAGATAAGACAGGGATTAAATTATGAGATTTCTTGAACGTTATTAAGAAGAATTTTTCCTTCATTTTTTACTCAATGGAAAGCCACAAGATTTTTGCATAGAATAACATGGCTAGACTTGAATTTGGATGACAGTTTTAATATCAGGAAGGAAAATGGGCTCAATAGCAGATGAGAAGAATAAGACATCATTAGGAATAGATAGGATAATGAAAGCTTTCATTAGAGCAATAAAGATAAGACAAAAAATAAGATTTAACAAACAATTTGGAGGAACGGACTAACCAATTGTTAATGTAAAGGAGAAGGAAGAAGAGTCACACAGTTTTATACTGATTGACTAGGTAAATAACTGAGATAGAAATAAAGTAGGAGAGACAAATTTGACTGCAAAGTTAGGCTTTCAATACTAAATATGTCGTTCTTGAAATTTCTGTGTCACTTCATTCAGGAAAATTTGTTAGGAAGCTAAAAATGTACATCTAGAACACACACACACACAACGCACACACACAAGAGTTGCAGGAATATATTTGTAAGATATTACAATATACTAAGAGATGAGAGTCCTTTTAAGAAAAGAACAAGAGAAGGAGGGAGGAAGACTAGAAGAGAAGGAGAGATAGAAGAAAAACTAGACCTACATTAAAAAAAATTTATATGATAGAAGTTATGGAAAACTTCATTTTTGTTAAAATCCTTCACATTAGGGTTTTCAAATTAAAACCAATGATTGTGTCTGTCTTCACATCTTCTCACTAAATTTAATGCTAAATCTAACAAAGGGGAAATTATGGTATACAATATGCATTTGAAAAGCATAAAAGCGAATTGAGTATGCTATTAAACATTTTGGCTTATGCACCTTAATTTTACACTTAGATATTTTAAGAAAAATATTCATTTACTCATATTTCTCCCAAGAAAATATATCCCAACCCAGCACAACAGAAAATATTTTCATGAGAAAGAAGTACATCTTAGAAAGGGGAGACAATTATTATTAGAGTGCCTTAAGCAGTTAAATTCACTACCCAACAAAAAATAACAATTTCCTTTCAACAATGTATCATATAGTGAATCATTACTATAAAATATCTTTTGTGGAAGGATAGATGTCAAAATCTCATTAAAATGCATGAAAAAATAGAACAAGATTGTCACATCAGATATTCCTTTCTCTATGAGTAACATAAATGAGTAACTTTAAGAAGAAGCAGTATTAAGTCATATTTTGCATTATATGTCCATAAATATTCCCAAGGTTAAAAAAAAACTTTTTATTCCCCAAATATCTCACAGTTAAAGTTACAAATAATGTTTTATCTATTTCTAATGGAAACTTCTACTTAATTTCTCCTTGTAAATTTCTCATTAATTTTTTAGGTATAAACAATCGCCTTACCCATGTTGTCTTTGAAGGAACTCTTATAAAATGAATTTGAAAATTACAGAAAAATTGCTAATGGAATTGATAGGATTTCTGATTCTGAACTTATTTTTGTCACATATTATAGGAGCTTGCTACCACCACTTTCCTCCTCACTTTGAAGATCAAATCAAACAGAAAGCGTACTATGATGAGAGTCCAGGGATGTGAATTTTTTATACCTGGATAACCAATTTTTCAACTGGATTTTAATTAAAATGAGAGAAGAAAATGCATTTTTTTCTTTTTGTTCTGCTCTCTTCCCATAATATAACACTACTATGGCTGATAGTTTTGAGTATGCATGCACCAACTGAATGAATGCAGAAATTAATGAACTGTTAAGCAACTCGGCAATGGGGAATCCTGATAATTTCTCTGGATCTCAAGTACAAGTTTGTCAAAGAAGGAGGCTGGATTTATTTTAAATGGGAAAAGCATCTCCTCATCCTCATCAGTAATTTAATTATAACTTTATGTATGAATTCCCTAAAAGTGAAAAATTTAATATACAAATTTAAAGAAAATTACAATTTAAATTTCCTTCTCTATGGGAAATACAATCTTCTATAAAGTGAAGAATGAAGGTTAGGGAAAAATACATCCATGAATAAAGTAGCCATATTATTTATTTCTCATTTCTTATGTTTCTCTTTTTTTCAAAACTTTGAAAATATAAATACCTATATATCTATATCTACATCTTTATCTGTATCCATCTACATATCTATATCCATAAAGAATAACATAAATATAATTCATCCTTCTACTTAAAACCACATTTAATAATCTCATCTACTTGTAACATATGTCACTGAAAGTGTTTAAGTATCTAAAATAGAAAGAACATCAAGAAGTAGAACAGTCAATAAATCAATACCCTTCCCAAATGGGAAAAATAGAGATAAAACTAGTATGCACACAAGCACACCCACTCAAAAGACAGATTACCATTAAATTTAAGATAAAATGTTTAACCGTATTACAATAAGATAAACAAAATTTAAAACTACCCTGAGACCATTATCATCAAAAAGATTAGCAAAAATCCAAAACCCTAGCCAATATACTTGTTTGCAAAAGGTTAATGCAAACAAATAGGCATTCTCAAACAATGCTGGTGGGATTTAAAAAGTGCTGCAAACTCTCAAGAGAGGACTTTGGTAATATCTGGCAATATTAAATATGCGGTTAGCCTTTAATCCAGCAGTCAGTCACACTTCATGGAATTTATTCTAAAGACACACTGGCCAATGAAATGATACATGTGGAAGCTGTTCATTGTGGCATTACTTTTAATACAAAAGACTAGAAGCAATCCAAATGTCTATTGATATGGGATTAATTGAACAATTACTGTACAGCAAAGCGATCATTACTAGGCAGCTTTAAAAAGGAATGAGGGGTGGTGTGACGGTGGCTCAGTGGCAGAATTCTTGCCTGCCATGCCAGAGACCCAGGGTTTTTTGTCTGTTTGGTTTTTTAAATTATTTTATTTGTTTTTAAATACCAAAAAATACCAAACAACCACAGACATTCCTATTTTGATCATTCTGTTCTACATATATAATCAGTAATTCACAATATCATCACATAGTTGCATATTTATCATTGTGATCATTTCTTGGAACATTTGCATCTACTCAGGAAAAGAAATAAAATGAAAACAGAAAAATAATTTATACATACCATACCCCTTACCCCTCCCTTTCATTGATCATTAGCATTTCAAACTAAATTTATTTTAACATTTATTTCCCCCATTATTTATTTTTATTCCATATGTTCTACTCGTCTGTTGACAAGGTAGATAAAAGGAGCATCAGACACAAGGTTTCATGATCACACAGTCACATTGTGAAAGCTATATCATTACACAGTCATCTTCAAGAAATATGGCTACTGGAACACAGCTCTACATTTTCAGGCAGTTCCCTCCAGCCTCTCCATTACATTTGGCTAACAAGGTGAGATTTACTTAATGCATAAGAATAACCTCCAAGATAACCTCTAGACTCTGTTTGGAATCTTTTAGTCATTGACACTTTGTCTCATTTCACTCTTCCCCCTTTTGGCCAAGAAGGTTTTCTCAATCCCTTGATGCTGACTCTCAGCTCATTCTAGGGGTTTTCCCAATCCTTTGATGCTGAGTCTCAGCTCATTCTAGCATTTCTGTCCCACATTGCCAGGAAGGTCCACACCCCTGGGAGTCATGTCCCACATAGACAGGGGGAGGGTGGTGAGTTTGCTTGTTGTATTGGCTGGAGAGAGAGACCACATCTGAGCAACAAAAGAGGTTCTCTTGGGGGTGACTCTTAGGCCTAATTTTAAGTAGACTTGACCTATTCTTTGCGGGGTTAAGTTTCATATGAACAAACTCTAAGACTGGGGGCTCAGTCTATAGCTTTGGTTGTCCACATTGCTTGTGAGAATATCAAGAATTCAACTTGGGGAAGTTGAATTTTTCCCTGTTCTCACCATTCCCCGAAGGGGACTTTGCAAATACTTTTTAATTCACTGTTCAAATCACTCTGGGATTTATTGGGGCATCACTCTGGACAAACCAACAAAATCTCATGTCCTACTCAAGATTCTATGTACTTATGGTGTTCAATTAAGTTGTCTACAAAGTTATATTAGCAAATGCACTAGTCAAAATATAAATTTTGTACCAAATAAGCATTTTTTGCTTTAGTCTCACACATAAGTTGAAATTTTAAAATATTAATTACCATCTATTTTCAGCACCCTGCAGTAGTGACATTCCTTTATTCTTCCTCATGTAAAAACATTTTTAAAATTTGTACATTTAGTCACAATCATTATACACTCTAGGCATTCCTAGATTATACCATCTCAGTCTTTATCATATATCTTTCTTTCTGATGTCATTTGCACCCCCAGCCCTCCTCCCTCTATCATTCTCACATTCAGCTTCATTCAGTGTTTAAACATAATTGTATTACAATTAGATAGTATAGTGCCATCCATTTCTGAGTTTTTTTGCATTCAGTTCTGTTGCAAAATCTGTATCCCTTCAGCTCCAATTACCCAATATCTTACCCTATTTCTATCTTCTGATGGTCTCTGTTACCAATGAAATACAGACCCAGGTTTGATTCTGGTACTTGCTCATGCAAAAAAAAAAAAAAAGAATGACAACTATCATTATGTATTGCTGTAGAGATCACTCCATACCATATTGCTTAGTAAAAAAGAAATTGAAGTGCTTGCTTCGGTGGCACATATACTAAAATTGGAACGATACAGAGAAGATTAGCATGGCCCCTGTGCAAGGATGACATGCAAATTCGTGAAGCGTTCCATATTTAAAAAAAAAAAAAAAAAAGAAATTGAAGAAAAATATGATAATTTTAAATAAAACAATGGAAGATTGAAACAAAAATAATTTTAACAAATGGCTGCTAATATGGGGAGGGAGAAAAGACAGTGAAATATAATAGAGGTAGAAGCTATACTTCTTTAAATACACTGGTTTCATTGACTTGTGTTTAGAAATATGTAACTGTTTTACATAATTATAACAAAATTAAGTTTAATCAACAAGTCCTTAAAAATCTGAGTAAAATGAAGCAAGTGAATCTGCTTATTGAACTGAAGATACAGCAAATTCAGAAAATATTTCAAATGAATTTAAAGTACAATTTTCATACAATCCAAATAACAACCACAAAAAATTAACAAGAACTCTAACAAAAATAAAATCTTTTGATTACTGATATCATTGGTGCTAATATTCTCTGAGTCTAGTTTTAATGACAGAAATTCTAAAATAAATGTTTCTGCTATTATGGTCTTAGCAATTAAAAAGGATTTGCCCAAGTCTTAATTGCTCAATGGGCAGACCTTGAATTTAGATCTGCTGGGTCATGAAACTGGACATGTTTCTCTGTTTTGTTTTTTAAGAAGCAATGAGGATCTGGTAGACTATCTGAAAGTGAAAGTATGATATTTTGCATGGTATATTGTTGACAGTAATGTTCTATACATGGAACACAGGATGTGGCTCTAATGACTAAAAAGATACTTGTTTCTTTCAATTTCTCTTCTTGAATTAGATATAATTTTACTATCAAATTGTTTTTCATTTATTTTTCTCTGTTTAATTCATTGTCTTTTCTCCTACCATGTCTAAGATATAAAGTGTATCATATCTTCTTTTTGTTTACTAGTTTCTTAATATTTTTGTTTGTTTTATATTTTAGATGGGTAAAATTATTGTTTGTTTTGTCTAAACTATGACTTTTTTGCCTATTTTACTCTATATTTTAAATTTTTTTCTAATTTATTTCATTGATTTGCAAGCACTCATTCACTTGAAAAGTCTTCATTTGAGACCTTAAAAGACACAATGTAAAAAAAATAGAGAAAATAATCAGTGTAAATTTGATTACATAAATTTACATATTTGAAAAAAAAGCA
Organism: Tamandua tetradactyla; assembly: GCF_023851605.1. Taxonomy (NCBI): domain Eukaryota; kingdom Metazoa; phylum Chordata; class Mammalia; order Pilosa; family Myrmecophagidae; genus Tamandua; species Tamandua tetradactyla. The sequence continues at coordinate 189,666,463 of NC_135327.1, forward strand.
TGAACATAAAAGGTAACACATGTCAATGCAAAAATTTTTCTAATAAAAATAACTGCTATAAATCTAAAAGAAAGTATTTTAATGTATATTATAGGATATAAAAATAGATCAATAATTTCTTTTTGATAGGTGAATTTTATTATAAAATTTTCTTATAAAATTTCTATGAGCTCATAGAAAAAGAACCAAAAAATAATAAAAAGAAATGCCATGACAGTTTTGACCAGCACCTGTGTGCCAGACAATGTTTCAAACCTGTGCTGTTATTAGCTTATCTAGTGCTCATGAGAGGTGGCCTTAGTTGTGAGTTTCCAGAATGCTATATGCAGGAACTGAAATCGCTTTTAAAAAGGGGAATTTAATAAGTTACAAGTTTACAGTTGTAAGCCTATAAAAATTTCCACACATTCAGGAGAGATACCTTAACTCAAGAAAGGTTGAAGGGTCAGGAACACCTCTGTCAGCTGGGTAGTCACATGGCTGGCATCTGCTGGTCCCTTGCTCCTGAACTCTGATGCTTTCAGCTTCTGTTCCTGTGGGGTTCCTCACTTTGCTTCCCCAAGGCTGGATTTCATCGCTTGGCTTCCCTTGGCTCTCTCCAAGTCCTGGCTTGCTTAAAAATCTCATGGCAACATCTGTTGGGCCCCAAACATCTGTGTCAGCTCTCTCTTTCTGTCAGCTCTGAGGCTTCTGTTGTTTCTAATTATCTCCAAACTGTTTCCTTTTTAAAGGATCCCAGTAAAGTAATCAAAACTCCCCTAGAAAGGGCAGAGTCACATCTTGATCTAATCAAAAGGTCATACCCATAATGGGCATGTCACATCTCCCTGGAGATAATCTAATCAAAAGTTTCCACCTACAATATTGAATCAGGATTAAATGAAATGGCTGACTCTAAAATACTGAATCAGGATTAAAATATGGCTTTTCTGGAGTACATAACAGATTCAAGCCAACACACAGGCCAATGTAATAGAGACATATATTTTCCAATATGTAATAAAACAAGACACAGTAAAAGTCAAACACTTAAAATTTTGTGGAAGGTAGATGAAATTCTATGAATTATAAGCTGAAGCAGATGGAATGAACAATGTAAGCTATACAAAAAGAGACAAATGATTTCAGAGCAGAAGGAAAACCTGGTATCTTTTTGATGCACATGATGAATAGCTAAGACAGCTGTGCCTCTCCCCTTAAAATTAGTCAATAGCCTCACTCTGATCAAGGTTGCAGATTGAGATGCTTCAGAGCTCTGGGTCTTCACAGAAGCACTGAACAACCAGAAAGAACTTGTAGAAACATCTTTCTCAAAACTACAGAAAATAGTTAAAAGGTTGCAGAAACAGGGTGACTGTTGAATAAATAAAAGGCCACTTAAAAGCAGTAGGATCTTGTATCACCCTGGCTTGCCCCTCTCCCATATTCTCACCAATTCAGTGCTCCAGTGTAGATCTCTCGTCCCAGTTCCAGAGGGAGTAGAGTAAATCTCATGCACATAATGGGAGCATTTATGTCAGCCTGTGGCTGCGTAAGGTACTTGCCATCCCAGAGTTTGCCCTGTGTGTAGTGTTGAAGGTGGCTCACCAAACTCATCTGCAGAATTCAGTGGGAGGTCAGTGAAATTGAAACCAGAGGCCTGCTGACATTAGAGTAAGCCAAGTCCCATCCAGGTTCAGGGGTCTTGTCACAGAAAGAATTCAAAGATGGGAGGGGCCAGTAGGAATAAATAGTAGAGTTTATTAAGGAGAGAGAGAGAAAGTACACATTAAAGATGTTAATGCACATGTGTTCAAGGGAGAAACATGTGAAGTGGCAGTGGATTAGGTTGTAATTCAGGGAAAGATTTTTTGAGTGATTTTTCCATCTCCATCAATGTCTTCTTTATTCTAGGAGGAGATAGCTATCAGAAATTGTGGCCCACCATCATGTTGCCAAAACTTATCTTTAGGTAGATGTTTAATAATCTTTATGGCCCCATGCTTTCTGCTAATAATTAAGAGTCCACTTTGGCCCATGATTTTTAAAACTTTTCTGGTTTTTTTGAGGTTTTAATGGTTTGGGAGGTTGAGAGACCTTATGGGAAATTTTTGTCCCATAAAGTTTGTACCTGTGCATTACTTTTTTGGAGCTGGTTAGAAGACCAGGGATCATAGCCTAAATGCCCTATTCTATTCAGCCTCAAAAACTTTAGGACATACTGTGCAGTTTCAGGGACATGAGGAAACTGTTTCCTATGAGAAAGAAGACATTTGATACTATGCAAATAGAGAAATTCCTTGGGTCACTTGTGTGTGCTCAAGAAGAAACATATGCAAAAAGGATCAGGGAGGCACCTAGGCTTTGATCTAGAACTATTCATCGAAATCATTGTATGGATAAACCTGGAAGGATAGCATCACACAAATTAATCTGCAAAGACTGGGAAATGTGTTTTCCTTTCACTTTTTTTTCTGTTAGTTTCTGGCATTCCAGGAGGGGACTGTGAAAACAATAGCTATATACAAGTTTAAAAAACAGACACTTCAGAGTTTAAATTCTAGTGATAGCACATTGAAATATCAAAATATCCAGGTTTCAACAAAAGATTATAAAACATACAAAGAGACAGGAAGTTATGGCCCAGGGAAAGGAGAAATTCAAACCATTAGAAACCATCAATGCAGAGCATCAAACCTGGGACATTCCTGAAAAAAGATTTTTAACAAATGTTGTTCAATAGGCTCAAAATGCTAAATAAAAATATGAATAAATAATGAAAGGAAATCAGAAAGTAATAGATGAACACAAAGAGATTATCAAAAGAGAAATAGAAATTAGAAAAAAAAAAAAAAAAGAGCTGAGTTCACATTAAGAGAAATAAAAAATTCCCTAAAGAGATTGTCTCAGTTGACTGTAGGGATGGGAAAGTCCAGATTCCATATGGCAGGCTACAAGCTGAGAACTGATGAAGGTTTTTGATGAATTCCCCAAGAGAAGCTGCTGGTTGAAGTAGAGATGGAAATTCTCTCTTCTGACTGCTGAAATCATCACTTCCACTTTTAAAGCCTTCAACTGATTGGATAAGACTTCTCATTCTTGAAGACAATCCCTTCAGTTGATTGAAGATATAGTCAGCCATAGATTCCATAAACTGACTGATGAGTTAGGTGCACAAAATGTCCTCACAGTAACAATCAGACAAATACTTGCTTGACCAAACAACTGGGCACCATAACTTGACCAAGTTGATACATGAACATAGTCATTACAGCCCACCTCTTGTTAACTTGGCAGTCATACACATCTCTTCAAATCATAGTTAATCTCTAAATAAAAATAATAAGTCACATTTTTGCCTAACAATGCTCAACTTTCCTAAGTACAACTGGAAACACACTATTTCCCCAGAATAGGGTGCAAGAGTTGAGTAATAGTCACTCTTAAAGTTGATATCCTATAACTTAAATATAGTTATATGAAGTTAATACAACTGTCATATGATAAGGGGATGAGAGAGGGAAGAAACTAAAGATATTGCTTTATGTACATATACAACAATATAATAAAACAAGGAAGAAACATTCATAACCAGTACAGCCTTGACTTTTGTAACTGGTCTTATGGATATATAGCTCATATTTATGACAATCTGAAAGTAAATAAATTAAGTAAAGCATAGCTAAGGCAGCTGAAAACCCCTTTCTCTGTACTTATCCTTATTTGTCTCTGTGTGTATACTGAAATCTTGAGAGTTTCTTACTACTAAAATAGACTACCTACCTGTGCTGATTTGAAAGGATATGTACCCTAGAAAAACCATGTTTTAATCTTCTCCAATCTTATGGGAGCAACAATTTCTTCTAATCCCTATTCAGCACTGTAGGTTGGAAACTTGATTGGGTTATCTCCATAGAGAGGGGATTCAATCAATTGTGGGCACTAAACTTGATTAGTACATGGGTCTTAATTAGTTTACTGGAATCCTATAGAAGAGGAGACATTTTGGAGAGAGCTCCTTTTGAGAATTAGTGTAGAACCATGACAGAATGGTGAGAGAACCACAGAGTGCACCAGCCAGTGACCTTTGGAGATGAATACCACTGGGGAATTCATGTAGCCTGCGGCCTGGAAAGGAAGCTAGTAGACATCACCATGCTTGCCACATGCCTTTCCAGTGGAGAGAAGCCCTGAACTTCATCAGCCTTTCCTGAGTGAAGGAAACCTCTTGCTGGTGTTTTAATTTGGACATTTTTATAGAATTGCTTTAAAAGGGACATTTTCTCAGCCTTAGAACTATAAACTAGCAACTTATTAAATTCCCCCTTTTGAAAGCCATTCTGTTTCTGGTATATTGCATTCCAGCAGCTAGCAAACTGAAACATTACCTTAGGAAGCTTAATATCTTACATATTAAAGAGTTAAGAGTTCAATAGATAAAAATTGATGTTAAAAAAGAGTGAGATGGGCGGGCCGCGGTGGCTCAGCGGGCAGGAGTGCTTGCCTGCCGTGCCGGAGGACCCCGGTTCGATTCCCGGCCCCAGCCCATGTAAAAAACAAACAAACAAACAAAATATAATAAAACAAGAAAATGTTTAAAAATGTTTCCCTTTCTTCCTTCCATCCTTCCTTCCTTCTCTGTCTTTCCTTCCTTTCCTCCCTCTCAAAAAATAAAAAAAAAAAAAAAAAAAAAAAAAAAAAGAGTGAGATTAGTTGATGTTCTATATTTGAAAGTTGGCTTCATTTCTCTACTCCTCATCTATGTGGTGGCTTGGAGCTATGTACTCCAGGAAAAAACATATTCTTAACTTAATCCATTCCTGTATATGTGAACCTATTATAAATAGTACCTCATGATGAAGTTTCTTCAGGTAAGTGGTGGCCCAACTCAATTCAGACGGGTATTAATCTTTATAAATGATTAGAGCCTTTAGAAGCAGAATGAAGCTCAGATAGAGAAAAAAACAACACAGGAACCCAGAGAGCTAGAAGAGTTCAACATGTGCATTGTCATGTGACAGAAAAGTCAGACCTACAATGCCATTGCCTTCTGAGAGAAAGCATCATCTTGATGATGCTGGATTTTAGCTCAAATCAAATGTTTGAATTTTCCTAGCCTGAAAACTATGAGCCATAAATCCCCATTGTTTAATCCTCTACATTGCATAGCATTCATTTTAGCACTAAAGAAACTAAAACAAATTCCTACAATCAAAATACTTCAGTGCTTTAAAGTGATATAAAGTATAGGAATAGAAATCCAATCATCACAATCTATTTGAGAAAAGTCTCCAACATGATAGAACAAAACATGAATTAATAAAGAAAGAAGGTGGAAAAAACCTGAAGATGATTCAGGATAAGAAAAAGAAAAAAAACTTCTAAGACAAGAAAACCATGGAAACATAATAACTAGAATCTTCAGTAACAGTGAAAAAAATTGCATTCTTTAAGCACAACAAACAAATACCCTCTTAAAAGATAATCTTAGAACAAGACAGAATTATTGAAATTAAAATATACAGTTAAAAAATATATAAATAAAACACCAGCAATATAGTGTAAAGTATCTCTCTGAAATCTATAAACAAAAGTAAAAGAGATAGAGACTGAGAGAAAAATAATAGAAGCTTATATATTTAATCAAATGGGATGGGGAAACTTTCAAATAATGGGAGAAATAATATAGAAGAGGAGAAATCATAAAAGGTATAAAATAACAGCAGAAAATTCCCAGAGCTTAAGGGATATACCTGTGTTCCAACTCACATCTGAATGGCAGTCAAGAAAGATAAAGGAAAAAACAAACAAATTTCACTTGGAAATATCAAGTAGTCATAAATAAATTGAATAATTAATAGCTTCCATAGAAAACAAACAAGCAAACAAAATAATACAAAACAAAGACATGAATGAGAATCAGAATGGTATCAAGTTTCTCAACGTCAGAATATAGGGGACAACTGAAAAAATGCCCTTTATTTATACAAAAATTTACTTACAATGGGTATTACTACATAAAGCCAAATGCCATCAATTGTTTGGATAATCACCTATTTTAGTTTCCTAGGGTTACTATAGCAACGTACCACAAACTTTGTGGTTTAAAACTACAGAAAGTTCTTGTCTCACAGTTCTGGAGGATAGGCACTCAAAATCAATGTGTCAGTAGGGCCATGCTCCATCTGAAATCTGAGTGAAGAATCCTTCCTTTCATCTTCTGACATTCCTTGGCTTGTATATGGCTCACTCCAATCTTTGCATCTTGTGTCTTCACATGACTTCTCCCTGTGTTTCTCTGCTTGACTCTCTGCCAAATGTCCTTCTGTTTTGTAAGGACACCAGTCATATTGAGGATTAGCCTGCACTCTATTCAAGTATGACCTCATGTTACTAATTCCATCAATTACTCTTTCTCCAAATAAGGTCATATTCACAGGGACCAGGTGTTGGGACATCAACACAACACTCACATTTGCAAACTTGCAAATATTTAGAAGGGTAACCTTCCAAGCAATTCTTCTGAAGAAATAATTGATGAATATATTTTCCCAGGACAAAACCAAAGAAGGAGAAGATGGAGAGGGATAGGATAAGGGAAGGAGAAAGAGAATGAAAAGGTGGTGGAGGAGGAGAACAAAGAAAATAAGAAGGCAGATAAGGAGAAGATGAGGAAGGAGAAGGGGAAGGAGGAGGAGAAGAGAATACTTCAAGAAAGAGGAAGATATGAGATAAAGAAAACAGATTAGGCGGGCCGCGGTGGCTCAGCGGGCAAGAGTGCTTGCCTGCCATGCCGGAGGACCCCGGTTCGATTCCCGGCCCCAGCCCATGTAAAAAACAAACAAACAAACAAAATATAATAAAACAAGAAAATGTTTAAAAGATGTTTCCCTTTCTTCCTCCCTTCCTTCCTTCCATCCTTCCTTCCTTCTCTGTCTTTCCTTCCTTTCCTCCCTCTCTCTTTAAAAAAAAAAAAAAAAAAAAAGAAAACAGATTAATTCAGAAATGCAGGGAAGAAAATGATTTTAAAGTAACAATTACACATTTATACAGAATGTTTGTGGAACTTAAAAAAAATGGAAAGAAAGGCATAGTTTCAAACACTTGATTAGAAGGGAATGGGCTACACATGAAACAAATTTCAGGCTGTGGCATCATTTCAAGGAACCAGTGGCATTAAGATAGTATTATACATTTATTTTTAATTGACACAAGGAACACATTCTGCCATGTGGTATAAAGGCTTTGAAAATAGAGGCAAATAATAGCATCAACATTTGAGAATGTCTTTACAGATTCCCAGCTATTACAATCAACCTAAAGACAACCCATGAAGGACTTAATTTTTGTTAAAGATAAAAATGTAAATTATATCAACTTAAATTATGTAAATACATCACTCACAAAGGTAAAAGATAAAAGATGATGAAGAAAAACAAAGGTAAGCATGGGGGCACTGAAGACCACAACTTAAAAGGTGGGCAGTGAAAAGATACACTCTAAATTTTCATATAACAAAAATAGGACTTTATGAATTACTTAAAATTATAATAATAAAAATAATGATAGGTCTATAATTATACTGGTAGATGAGATGGTTATAGTTGGGTTCAGTTGTCAACTTGACCAGGTGATACTGCCCAGTTTTCTGGTCAGACAAGCACTGGCCTCACCATTACTGCAATGTTTTCTGGCTGGTTAATAAACTAGAAGATGCTAGTTGCATCTGTGGCTGATTACATCTACAATCAACTAAGGGTGTGTTTCGGCAAGGAGAGAATCCAATCACCCATATTTAATCCAATCAGCTGAATACTTTTAAGGGGTAAGAAACAAAGGAGAAAATAAGAAAAAATCTTGTTGGGAACTCAGTAAAGAGAGAGAAAAGAGTGAAGATGATGGAAGCAATCAAGCAAAATGCCTGAGAAGGAAGAAGGAATAAAAGCTTAAGCATCTAAGCAGATCCAATATCTGATGAAAGAAGAGAAATTTACTCTACCATAGAAGAGGTAGGAAGAAAGGATGAATACATTAAGTAAGTAGCAAGAAGATAAAAGAGTACCATTCTAATAGCTTTTAATTTAAAGTATAAGAATTGAAGGGAAGATCATGAGTACATTTTGAGAGCAAAGGAAAAAGAAGGGTAAATTAAGTTCAGTGGATATGTATTTTATAATTCTTGATGAAAATAAAAGAACAACTTTATTAGAGATTTGTAGTATAAAGTTTGCCATGCAATTTTAGGCTCAGTCTTTCATGCTCTTGAAAAAAATAACAAGGATTATGAAAAATTGCTGAAATTGAGATTAGCTATAAGAATGATTATTCCCTTATTTGAATTTACAGTACTTCCAGACCAAAGGTACTAATGTTACTCTTTTCATTTCTCTTTTCTTTTCTATTTCCTCTTGAACGCACTATATAGTTTTATTCATTTCTGACTGGCACAAAGAAATCTTTATAAATTATGATTGCCACTTTATGAATTTTTAGAACATCTGAGTAATGTAAAATGATATATTTCAACAGAGAAAAATGTTTCAGGTACTGTGGAGACATTTTCAATAGGTTTAGAGGGTGGATGAAAAATGATACTTCAAAGACTTTTCAGTATGAAATATCCTTCAGAAAATGACTGCTCGAGTGAAAATTTCTCTCTATATAACTAAGATAACTTTCTGCAGGGGTCATCTAGAGAAAAAAGATTAGCTGGAAAAAACTAGTTTGAGATGTAAATGTTAACTACTCTTTAATGGTTTTTAATACAATAAAAGTCGTAGAAGAGAAAAATGGTCCTACTTTGCTTTGCATGATAATGGGTGTAAGCTATTATTATTCCCATGATTTTTCAGAAGGGAAATATAGGAGACAGGATGAAGCTCAATACTTCTCCCTTATTTTACTGTGTTCATTTTGAGGATGAATGTCTTGTGTGACCATAATTAGAGATGACCCAGTAATTGTATGATATTTTCTTAACTAAAAAATTACTGGAGAATATTACACTGCACTTTCCAGACTAATTGAAGATTATACATCACAACTAGCACCAAGAAAGAATAAAGAAAAAAACAACAGAGGGAGATTTTGACAAGTACCTGACTTTATTATGAACTTATTTTTTAATGCATCATAAAGAAGTCAATTGCAATAGCAGCAAATTTATAAGAAACCTGTTTTTTATTGAAAATCTAGCTTAAATGAACAGAAAAATCCATACTGTATCCATGACAGAGAACAAATACTTAGATTAGCTCTGACTTAGAATTTCACAAATGCAGTGACAAAAATGTGAATTTTAGCTTTTATAATAATTTCCCAATGAATAGGTAATTCTCAAAATTATGCACAGTCTTCTAAAGTCCACTACAAATCATGGTAAATGTTTAATTATATTGCAAATAAACCTTCTTATATGAAATTAGAATGATTTTTTTTTACCTCCCAAGCATTTTTAAATAGGATAATTTAAAATTAAGGAAAAACCAATAGAGAATTGTGATGGTTAGTTTCATGTGTCATTTTGGCCAGGTAGTAATGCCCAGCAGAATGATCAGGCAAACACTAGCCTAATAATTACTGTGAGAACATTTCATGGACTTAAATCATTACTCAATTGATAGCACCTATGGCTGATTACATCTATGATTAACTGAGGGGAGTGCCTTCTACAATGAAGGAATTCAATCAGTTTGACCCAACACAATCAATTGCATTTAATACAATCATTTTGGATCTGATCTGGTCATCTGGGGGTAATCCAATCCAGTTGAACACTTTTAAGGAAGTGTGTGACAATTTCAGCTGTCTGAAGAGAGAACTTTCATCTCTACCTCAACCAGTCAGCCTTTCCTGGAAAATTCATGAAAAACCTTCAGCATTATTGCCAGTTTAGATTTCTGTTACAGATTTTGGATGCATGCATCCTCACAGTTGCTTGAGATATTTTTATAAAATCTCATCTTTACAGATATCCCCTGTTGGTTCTGTTTCTCTAGAGAACCCTGACTAATACAACTTGGTGTCAGAAGTGGGGTGGTTCTTGAGAAACAGAATTTTTTAAAAATGGGTTTTTGCAATTGGTTTTCTACTCTGATTAGATTCAAAGGTGCTAATGACTATAATTCCAATAACCAAGATATCCTGAACAGTCTATGGTGTGAGTTGGAAAAACAAGATATGCAAAATATTGCAATTTGATTCTCCTAATCATACTCTTATATGAAGCAAAGTTCTGGGTAACAGTGCTTTTGACCTAAAAAACCTTAACAGAGTTTTTTGGATTTATGAGATATAATGATATTGGCTGATTGTTCTTAGATATCTTGGATAAAGTCATGATGAAAGGAATGAGCTGAAGTTTTCAAATTTTCAACTTATATATGTATGTATGATGTAAAAATTTCTATGGGTGCCCTGAAAGAAAATCTTATTTCATGTGGTAACAGATTTGAGAGCTTTGAAAACCAGACCCAGAGTCTCATTGTGTGAGTAGCATATTTACAGCATAAACTAAATTCTCAACCTTGTAAGATGCTGCTGTTAATGTAAGGGCTTTGACTGAAAAAGAATAAGATCCTGAAACTTGGGATGGGGATATATGGGTTTATAATGATGGCAGTAGGGACATGGAAACCCTGGATTCTACTGAATCTTTGCTAGATAGACTTGTAATAGTCTGTCTTGAGGAAGCAGCCATGTCACCTCCACTTGCCCAGAAGACACAGCCACCCAGTCTCCAGCCTGCCTTGAAGAAACAGCTCTCTGATCATCAGTCTACCCTGAGGAATTTGCCATCCAAACCCCCATCTACAGTTATTATCCCTTCAGTTCCCACCAAATGTGTAACCACTTACCCTGAGGAAACAGCCCCACTCCTCTCTGTCTGGAGAGATTAATCCTGCTTTCCCAGGAGAAATTGCAATGGAATGCTCTGAGGCAACTGGCTTGAAAGATAGCTCTAATTCTTTTCAAGACACATTCCAACCAATCCCCTTTTCTTCAAGGCCTATACCTAGACTAAAGTTTTGGTAGGCCAAAAAGGTGAGGTACAAATTGTGACCCACGGGAAGGTATGTGCAGTAGATAAATTCAGTTGTCAACTTGGCCAGGTGAAGATGCCTTGTTATATGGCTGTGGACATGAGCTGATGGCATGTGAACATCATCTGTTCCTGATTATATCTGCAGTCAGCTAGGAGGTATGCCTGCTGCAATGAATGATGTTTGATTTAATTGGCTGGTGCTTAAATGAGAGAGTGCAATGTAGTACAGCTCAAGAAGCTCAGCATACCTCATCTCAGCACTCATAGCTCAGCCCAGGCCCTTGGAGATGAAGAAAGAAATCACCCTGGGGAAAGTTATTGGAACCCAGAGGCCTAGAGAGAAGGCCAGCAGAGATTACCCTGTGCCTTCCCACATAAGAAAGAACCTCAGTTGAAAGCTGCCTTTCCTCTGAAGAACTAACGAACAAATTCCCTTTTGTTAAAAGCCAATCCATCTCTGATGTGTTGAATTCCAGTAGCTAGCAAATTAGAACAGTATGCTATATACCAAAAAAAAAAAAAAAAAAGAAAAAGAAAAAAGAAAAAAAAACTGCATGTTTTCCAATTTATATAGACAAAAATCTGGGGAATATGTGTGGGAATGGATATTAAGGTTGTGGGATAATTGTGAAAGGAATATAAAGTTGGATCAGGTTTAATTTATTGAAAGGAGCAGAGATTCTGCATTCAATGCTGTATTTCGAGGGATTAGGAAGGGCATTAAGTTTGGGTGATTGGCTGAAAAGTAGACCAAAAGGTGGTGGGCATTATCTGAGGTTTAAATCACAGAGCTTCCCTGATATAATGCAGATGAGGGGATCCAAAGACTTAGAGAGATTGGAATGCTAGAGTGGATTTATCATGGAAGACCTTCTCATACACCCCAGGAATGTCCAGAGGACACATCTTTTACCAGGACTTTGAGGAATAAATTTGTGAGACTAGCTCCATCAACCCTGATGATGAGTTACCCTTCTCTGTCAGTAAGATATTACTGTGGGGAATACTGTCACTGAGCTGGAATCCTTAACTACAATGGGGGTGATCTGATCCCAAGTTGGCAGAAGTCAGGCAGCACAGTTAATCACCATTGACAAAGTAGGCATGGCTACTCTAATGGGCACCAGATTCAAAGTAGTGCTCAAAATTATCTGACTCACAGAGACTAATGGCATTGCTCTAGTAGATCATTGGGTATCTAGAAGTAAAATAGATGGGAAGTCTAGTAAATTCTTGCTTCATCTGCATAAGCAAAAGTGTTGTAGGTCAAGTGAACAAAAATATAACTTGAATTACACAAACAGAGAATCATGGCCCCTTAATCAATTCCCAGACTTGAGAGTTTACAGACCCAGAAACCATTGAGTGAGGATGTGTTGTTTTGTTAATGTTGTTAGAAATGCAATATGCCTGAAATGGGTTGGCTTTTAATAAGGGAATTTATTAAATTAGAAGTTTACAATCCTAAAGCCATATAATATCCAAACCAAGGCATCCAGGGAAAGATACCTTCACACAGGAAAGGACTGAAGATGATCAGCATTTCTTTGTCAGCTGGGAAGGCATCTGGCAATGTCTGCTAGCTTTCCCTCCTGGCTTTTCATTTCAAACAGCTTCCCAAGGGGCATTTTCTTTCTGAATCTTGAAACATCTCACTCTGTATTGGATCTGAAGCTTTTCCCAAAATAGTTCCCTTTTAACAAACTCCAGTAAACAATCCCATCTTGAATATGTGCAGACACATCTTTATGGAAACCACCCAATCAGAAGGTTGTACACCCAACTGAGAGGGTCACATCTCCACAGAAACACCTTAATCAAAAGATCTCACCCACCAATGTTGAATCCAGATTGCAGAATATTGTTTTTCTGGGGTACACAACAGTTTTGAACCAGCACACAGGGAAAGGCCAATTACCCTTGGGGAAGGACCCTGTTACACTGCTTAAAATGTATACTGTTAATCTTCCTTCCAGCCTTCCTTTTACCAGGGTAACTGTGCATTGGGGAAAAAGAAATGATCAGACATCTTGTGAATTACTAGACACTGGCTCAGGAGTGATACTAATTATAGGAGAACCAAAACATTACTCTGGTCCACCAGTCAGAACAGGGGCTTTATGGAGGTCAAGTGATCTATGGAGTCTCAGGTATATCTCAGAGTGGATCCCCAGATCCATTCTGTGGTTATTTCCGCAGTTCTGGAATGTATAATTGGAATTGATGTACTCAGTATATCACTTCATTCCTTGACTTGTGGAATGAGGGCTATTATGGTGAGAAAGGCAAATGGAAGCCACTAGAACTGCCCCTGCCCAGCATAATAATAAATCAGCAAGACTGGATTCCTGGAAGGATTACAGAGATCAGTTTCACTCTTAAGGACTTGATGCAAGGATGGTGATTCCCATCATATCCCAATTCAACTCTCTTATTTGGCTTGTGCAGAAACAGATGGGTCATAGAGAACGACAGAAGATTATTGTAAACTTAACCAGTTGGTAACTCCAAATGCAGCTACTATTCCAGATATGGTATCATTGCCTCAGCAAATCAACATATCCCTTGGTACCTGGTATGCTGCTTTGATCTGGCAAATGCTTTTTTCTTAATAGCTGTTAGTAAAGACCATCAGAAGCAGTTTGCTTTCAGTTGACAAGGCCAGCAGTATACCTTCACTATTCTACCTCGGGGTTGTATCAACTCTCCAATACAACATCATAATCTTGTTCAGAGGGAACTTTATAATTTTTTCCTCCCACAAGTCATCATGCTTGTCCATTATATTGATGATATCATGTTGATTGGACCTGCTGAGCAAGAAGTAGCAATAACTCCAGACTTATTGGTAAGGCATTTGTGTATTAGGGAATGGGAGACAAATCCAACAAAAATACAGAGGACGTCCACCTCAGTGAAATTTCTAGGTGTCCAGTGGTTTGGAGCATGTTGAGAAATCCCTTCTAAGGTGAGGGATATGCTATCTGGCCCCTCCTATGACCAAAAATCTACAGCACATAGTTGACTTCTTTGGATTTTGGAGACAACTTAGTCCTCATTTGGGTGTACTAATCAGGCCCTTTTATGAGTGACAAAAAAAGCTATTAGTTTAAAGTGGGGACCAGAACAAGAGGAGGCTATGAAACAGGTCCATGCTGCTTTGCAAGCTGCTCTGCCACTTGGACTATATAATCCAGCAGATCCAATGATGCTGGAAGTGGCAAATAGAGATGTTGTCTGAGCCTTTAGCAGCTATAAGAGAAACACAACTCATCCCCTTAGGATTTTGGAGCAAAGCCTTTCCATCCTCTACAGAAAACTACTCTCCTTTAGAGAAACAGCTTTTGGTCTGCTGCTGGACCTTAGTAGAAACTGAACACTTAACCATGGGCCACCAAGTTACCATGAGGCCTAAGCAGCCTATCATGAGCTGAGTGTTGTCTGACTTGTCAAGCCATAAAATTGGGCATGCACAGCAGCATTCCAACATAAAGTGGAAATGGTAGATATGACATAGATTTCAAGCAGGTTCTAAAGGCACAAGTAAGTTACATGAAGAAGTAGCTCAAATGCCCATGGACCCCATTCTAGTCACATTGTCTTTTCTTTCCCAGCCAGAGCTATGGTCTCTTGGGGAGTCTCCTACAATCAGTTGACTAAGGAAGAGAAAATTTGAGCCTGGATTACAGATGGTTCTGCACAATATATAGATACCACTGAAAAGTAGGCAACTGCAGCACTGCAGCCCCTTTCTGAGATGTTCCTGGTGGACAGTGTTGAGGGGAAATCTCCCCAGTGGGCACAACTTTGAGAAGTTCACCTGGTTGTTCATTTTCTTTGGAAAGAGAATTGACAAGAGGTGTATTTGTATACTGACTTGGGCTGTTGATAATTGTTTGGCTGGATGGTCAGTGACTTGGATGGAACATATTTGGAAAATCATTGACAAAGAAGTCTGTGGAAGAGGCACATGGATAAACTTTTCCCAGTGGGCAAAAAATATGAAGATATTTGTGTCCCATGTGAATGCTTACCAGGGGGTGACTGCAGCAGAGGAAACTTTTAATCATCAAGTGGATAAGATGACCCATTCTGTGGATACCAGTCAATCTCTCTCCAGCCCCTTCTGTCATTCCCCAATGGGATCATGAACAAAGTGGTCATGGTGGTAGGGATTGAGGTTATACATGGGCTCAACAATAGGAACTTCCACTCACATAGGCCAACCTGGCTACAGCCACTGTTGAGTTCCCAATTTTCCAGCAGTAGGGACTCACACTAAGTCCCTGATATGGCACCATTCTGTGAGGTGATGAGTTTGCTGACTGGTGGCAAGTTGATTACATTAGACCATGCCTTTCACGGTATGGGCATTAATTTGTTCTAACTGGCATAAAAACATACTCCTTGTGCTGGTTTGAAGCTATTATGTACCCCAGTAAACCATGTCCTTTAATCCTTATTCAATATTGCTGGGTGGGATCTTTTTTATTGTTTCCATGAAGATGTGACCTACCCAATTTTGGGTAGTAACTTTTGATTAGGGAGTTTTCATGGAGATGTGTTTCCATCCATTCAAGTTGGGGTTGCTTACTGGAGTCTTTTAAGAGGGAACCATTTTAGAAAAGCTTTAGAGCCAAAAGCGCCCACACAGTCAGAGACCTTTGGAGATGCATATTGAAAATACCTGTGGGGAAGCCATTGAAGAAGCCTGGAGAGAAAGCTGGCAGATCAGACATCATCATGTGCCTTTCCAGCTGAGAGAGGGAACCCCAAACATCATTGGCCTTCCTGAACCACTGTGTCTTTCCCTGGATGAATTAGTTTGGACATGTTTATAGACTAGTCCTAATTTGGACATTTTCATGGCCTTAGAATTGTAAACGTGTAACTTAATAAATTCCCCTTTCTAAAAGCCATTCTGTCTCTGATGAATTGCATTCTGGCAGCTTTTACAAACTAAAACACTCCAGATATGGTTTTGCCTTCCCTGAACTCACTCCTTCTGCCAAAACTACCATTCATGGACTTACAGAATACCTTATTGACTGTCATGGAATTCCACATAGAATTGCTTCTGATCTAGGAAGCCAGTTCACAGCAAATAAAGTTCGGGAATGGGTACATGCTCACAGAATCGTCTTGTCTTACCATGTTCCCCATCATCCAGAGGCAGTTGGGTTGATCGAATGGTGAAATAGGCTTTTGAAGTCCCAGTTGTGGCTCCAAGTAGGTGGCAATACCCAGAAGGGCTGGAGAAATGTTCTCCAGGAGGCTGTATATGCTCTGAATCCACATCTGCTCTATGGTGCTGTTACTCCCCTAGCCAGGATTCACAGGTTTAGGAATCAAGGGGTGAAAATAAGAGTGGTTGCACTCACTATCACCCCTGCTGATCCACTAGAAAAAATTCTGCTTCCTGTCTCTGAACCCTTAAGGCCTGCTGGCCTATAAGTTTTAGTTTCAAAGGGAAGAGTGCTCCCACCAGGAAATACAATAATGACTCCATTGAACTGGAAGTTATAGCTACCACCTGGCTACTTTGGGCTTCTCATCCCACTGAATCAACAGGCAAGGAAGGAGATTACTGTATTGGCTTGGGTAATTGATACTGATTCTCAAGGGGAAATAGAACTACAACTACACAATGGAGGTTAAAAGAGCTTTCCTGGAATACAGGAGATCCCCTAAGATGTCCCTTAGTACTACCATGCTCTGTGATTACAGTCAATTGTAAATTGCAACAACCCAGTACAGGCAGAACTATAAATGGCCCAGAATCTTCAGGAATGAAGGCTTGGGTCACACCACCAGACAAAGAATCTGGCCAGCTGAAGTGTTTGCTGAGGTTAAAGGAAATATGGAATGGGTAGTAGAAAAAGTTAGTGATGAATATGACCTACAATCACATGACCAGTTACAGAAATGAGGACTGTGATTGCATGAATATTTCCTCCCTGTTTGTTATGCATATATTTGTATTTGTACATAAGCAAATATCTTGTTTAACTCTTATCGTATGATGTAAGTTGTATTTTTCATGTTATAGTATTTAAGTTACAGTATATCAAGTTTAAGAGTGAATGTTACCCAAGAACTTGCACCCCATTCTGGAGGGATGTAGTGTGCTTCCAGTTGTATACAGGACAGTTGAGTATTGTTAGATGAAAAATATGTCCATTACTGTGTTCTATTTAGAGATTAAGTATGGTTTAAGGTGGCATGTATTGCTGCCAAGTTGACAAGGTGGGGAACTGTGATGTAAGTTCATGTGTCAACTTGGCCAGGTGATGGTGCCCAGCTGTCTGTTCAGACAAGCCTGGCCTAACCGATACTCTGAGGACATTTTGTGGGCTTAAATCATCAGTTAGTTGATTGCACCTATGGCTGACATACATTGAGAGCTGTGTCTTCAGCACTGAAAGAATCCATTCAACTGGCTTTAATCCAATCAGTGGAAGACTTTCAAGGGAGAGGTTACAATTTCAACAATCAAAAGATAGAACTTTCATCTCTGCTTCAGCCAGCCAGGCTTTCTGAGGAATTCATCAAAAACCTTCATAGTTGTTGTCAGCTCACATGCTGCCCTATGGAATTTAGACTCATGCATTCCCATAGTTGCCTGAGACACTTATATAAAATCTCATCTTTACAAGTTTCTCCCACTGGTGTGTTTCCCTAGAAAACCTTCATACAAGTATGGTTACTATTATTTAACTATCTGTCTAATAAATTATTTCATAGTTTAACAAATCAATTGACAAACCAGCAATATATGTGTCAAACGGAGTGGTTTTGGTATGTAAAGAAAAAATGAAGTATATATATGTTTATTAAGCATTAAGCTTGCTGACCACCTGCTATAATCCCTTATGCTACCTGGGAATAATTGCCTTTTTTTCAATAAATTCAAGAAATCTGCTTGAACATACTATGCTGGACTTCTTGAATACTAAAATGTGCTTATAATATAGACAATTTTTAAGAAAAACATAAATTCACTTTATTACATTTTCCAAGTTCTGACCTTGTAACTTGTTTCAGAATCATAATCTGTCTATTTCTTTAGAGCAGGAAGTTTCAAATAAAACAAGCAAATGTCTATGGTGACTTTTATGTTTTATCAAATTATCAGTGGAAAAGTTATCATATGGATTTTTTTCTTAATTCTATACAATTATTAAAAAAAAAGGACTCCTCATGTAGCTCATTAAATCTCTTTGATTCCTCCTTAAGAGAAGGAATGTGTTGGGTCAAATAATGGCAGAAAAGCTGAAAATTTCTAGAACTAAATTTAATTAAAAACCAAGAAACGAGATTCCCAGATTCTTAAACTATATAAAGCATATGGTTCATTAAATATCAGAGAATATTTAAAAGGAACAGTGCTAGAAATTTTTAAGAGAGATAAAAATACTTGATTTGCCTCTCTGACAAGCTGAATGACAAATATATTTTGAGATATGAGAATTGGTGGGAATGTGTCATGCTGTCATTTTGAGAAATTATTTCCTCTTATTTATGCATATAAATTAAAAGCACTAAACTAAAGAAAATCTAGGCCAGAACTTGAAAAATAATTCTAAAACTATGGCATACAGAATATAAATCATTAAGTCTTTGTCCTCAATTTTTGTGGAGTTGAAATCATCTCATGAGAACAGAAAGGCTGTCCAAATTCAGAATAAAAACACTGAATCAAAGAACATTACCATTGCATTGGTCTCTAACTTGTATTATTAAAGTGAAAAGATGACAGTTATTTTCTTAAAAGAGAAATTGAATTCCACACTGAGAAATAATTTTCATAAAATTATAATGTGTGAGATCCTTTAAAGGTAATTAATTAAACAAAAATAACACCTACAACAGGCAGGATTTTGAGACAGTAACAACTACTACATATCTATCCCTTTTATCCCAATTATCTCTGAAGTAACCCAAAACCCAGAAGTGGTAAAGTCTGCTAGTTGAATAGGTATGCTTGCTGTGGGAGAGAGGAGATTATTAAAGGGAAAGGAGGTCTGCTGTTTTTTTGAGCATTAGTTCTATTGGTTCTCATACTTTGCTGCACATTAGAACCACCTGGGGAGCCTGAAAAATTACTGAAAGCCTGGGTTCCAGGCTTGGATATTCTAATTTAATAGGTCTTGTGTGTGACCTGAACATTGGGAATTTCAAATGATCCCTGCCTTAGTTTAATGGGCAACAAAGTTAAAGAACCACTACTTCAAGCAGAGTTTTGCTTTCCTGGCTCTCTGTAGTCAAGAAACAGAATCTCATAAATCTTCTTTAGAAAAGATTCTATCAGTCACTTTAATGCCAGTGCTTCTAAGACAACAGGCCACAGCTACCAATCCTGGGATGGGAACTTCCCAGAAAGACCAGATTGCTCTCAAAATAAGAATAAAACAATCAGGAACAAAATATAACTGGGAACTTATATTAATTGATTTATAGAACAAGAAAAAACATAATGATAACCTATTAGATAGTGTTTTAGTTTCCTAGGCTGCTTAAGACAGATACCATGAAGTGGGTTGGCTTAAACAATGGAAATTTATTAGCTTACAGCTTGAGGCCAGGAAAATGTCCAAATCAAGGCATGATTGTGGTGATGCTTTCTTTCTGAATACCAGATGCTGGTGATCTTTGGCTCTTCTACCATAAAGGGAAAGCAAATGATGACATCTGTGGGTCTCTCCCTTCTCTTTCAGATTTCATGGCTTTCGACTTCTTACTTCAGTGGCTTTCTCTCTCTTTCTCTTCATTCATGCTATTTTAAAGGACTCCAGTGATAGAATTAAAACCTTTAAGGTATGAGGTGATCATACCTTAACTGAAACCTCATTAAGAGGTCCTGTTTACAAAGGGTTCACACCTATAGGAATGGACTAGATTTAACAACATGGTTTTCCGGGGCACAGACAGCTCCAAATGACCACAAGTAGTAAGGAATTCGGCCTCACCTAAACAGAGGTCTGGTCTTTGTCCTCACTCCTTTAAACCGTTAGAATTTCCTGAGAGGAGTGTCTTTGTTATTCATGGTGGGCCCCTCAGATCACTCCTGTTAATTTATACTAAAAAGGCCATTTCTGGTGTGTACTTGATGGTTTATGCTAACAAGATGATTCAGGGTTGGACAAGCAACACCTGTAGCCTTAACATAGAGGCTGGTCAAACCATAAAAAACAACCAGGTGATTGCAGGGTTAGGGCTTTGGGCCACTGGCTATATATAACTCAACTTCTGGGGAAGGATTAGAGCTGGTGACTGAGATCAACCTTGCAGGCAATAATCCAATCAATCATAGCTACAAAATGATGTCTCAATAAAACTCTGGTCATTGATGCTTGAGTGAGTTTCCTGGGTCGGTAATGTTCTGTGATTATTTCTGCACGTTGACGCCAGAAAGGTAACATGTCCCTGAGGAAGAAACTTCCAGCATGTGTACCTACAGATCTGGCTTATGTGTACTTTCACTTGGCTGGTTCTAGTTTGCATCTTTTCACTAAAGTAAGACTATAATGCTAAGTAACTCATTTTCCTGAGTTCTGTGAGTCCTAGCAAATTATAGAACCTGAGTTGATTTCGGGAAATGCCTGAACTTGCATCTATTCAAAAACAATTAAGTAATCTCATTAATCCTTGGAGTTGGAAATTAAGGATCTGAGGAAAGAGAAGCATTTCCAGAGTTTTCAAGTGGTGGCCAGAGAGTGGGAGAATTTGATGGTGCCAGGTAGGGATTACAGGTATTTACTGAAATAAGTTTTTTTCTTTTACGAGGGCAGGCACCGGGAATCAAACCTGGGTCTCCAGCATGGCAGGCAAGAACTCTGCCAGTGAGCCACAGCGGCCCACCCTGAAATAACTTTTAAAAATCACTTTAAATATCAAAAAAAGTATAATTTATCACTAAATAGAGCTTTGAAAGAATAGTGAGTTTTAAAAACCAATCAGAAAAGTATGATTTTTTTCTGGAGGGAAGAGGAAATTATCCTTTTGAGCAAGCACCAAAATTTCAATTATTTTAACTATATCATCACAGTGCAATACAAATTTGTAAAATGGACACAATTGTTATTATCATTTTGCCAAAGAGGATACTATAATATTATAGGTTAAATAACTTTATAAATATCAGAAAAGTTAATACCTAACAGCCCAAAAATTTATACCCAATTCCATATATCATTCAAGCTCTTGTTCTCTCTATTTACTACTCCTTCTAGGTGGCCCTAGAAGATGCAATACTATATTTACTGAGAGCAAAGGAAATTAGGAAAAGTTTGATGCATATAACCACTTGTTCTAGTTTGCTAACTGCCGGATGCAACATACTAGAAATGAAATGGCTTTGTAAAAAGAGGAATTTAATAAGTTGCAAGTTTACATTTCTAAGGCCAAGAAAATGTCTCAATTAAAGTAAGTCTATAAAAATGTCCACATTAAGGCATCAATGAGAAGTTACCTTCACTCAAGAAAGGCCAAAGAAGCCAGGTTTCTGTCTGAACTGGAAAGGCATATGGTGAACATGGCAATGTCTGCTGGCTTCCTCTCCAGGCCTCTTGCTTCATGAAGCTTCTCTGGGGGTGCATTCCTTCTTCTTATCCAAAAGTCTCTGGCTGCATGGGTTCTGTGACTTTGGCTCTCTTGTCATTCTCATGGCTCCAAAAGGGACTCTTTCCAAAATCCTTCCTCTTTTAAAGGATTCCAGTAAACTAATCAAGACCCACCTGCAATGGATGGAGTCACATCTCCCTGGAAACCATCTAATCAAAATTTACCACCTACAGTTGAGTGGGTCACATCTCCATGGGAACAATAAAAAAGCTCCCAGCCAGCAACATTGAATGAGGATTAAAGGACATGGCTTTTCTGGGGTCCACCACAGGTTCAAACTGGCACAAACCAAGTTTCTCAGAAAGGAGACATAACAGATAAATGTACCACACATTTAGCCTGAAAAGAACATTGGATAAATGTTCTTGCCCTGCCTCTTTTGATTCTGACTTAATCTATAATAATTAACTATTCTTGTTCTTTGAGATATTTCAGAAGCATTGATCCCAAACCCAACACTTGACATGTTCACGGAGATAACCCTCCAGTTGCTCTCTGAATCAAGTTTAGAACCACCAAACTATCATTCCCTAGAATAAGGGTCTGCAAACTTTTTATGCAAAAGACTAGATAGGAAATATTTTTGGCTTTGTGGTCACATCAATCAGTGACAACTACTCATCCCTACTATAGTATTGTGAAAGCAGCTATAGGCAATACGTGAGCAAAGGGGTAAAACTGTGTTTCAATAAAACTTTATTTACAAAACTGGCAGTAGCTAAGT
The DNA here is from genome assembly GCF_023851605.1 of Tamandua tetradactyla. Classification (NCBI taxonomy): domain Eukaryota; kingdom Metazoa; phylum Chordata; class Mammalia; order Pilosa; family Myrmecophagidae; genus Tamandua; species Tamandua tetradactyla. Next base: position 189,688,833 of record NC_135327.1, read on the forward strand.
CTGTTGTTTTCTGACTCTGCACACAAAGCAACTCTTGGTAATCATGTCTTGAGTCAAAATGTACCTCCAAGTTTGCTTCTGGCAGACATCTGGAATGTCAGTCTGAATATTACCAAGGGAACTTGCATGTTTTATCACCAATGAAGAGTGAGTGAAACTGAAAGACCCTAAACATTTCATTGTGTTCTTGTTTGCTGAAGCTGTTCTTTTGCACCTTCTGTTTTACATGACTGTACACCTAATCATTTTCCTACAAAATGTCCTAAGAATGACTGCTAATCCACAAGTACAATTTCTCCCTCTTTTAATCTTTTTTTTTTTTTTTTTCCACATGGGCTGGTACCAGGAATCAAACCTGGGTCTTCGGCATGGCAGGCAAGAACTCTGCCTGTTGAGTCACCGTGGCCTGCCCTAATTTCTCCCTCTTTTGACAACCATCCTACCCGAATATGTACACAATAACTTGAACTTGGGCTGACCCCCTATTTCTAAAGCTGTTTAAAGTATTCTGCATACCTTCCCAAGTTAGAATGCTCCTTCAGACCTTTCTCATGCCCAACATTTTTGAAAAGGCTTTAAAATCTAATACTAACTGTACTCTGGTGATAAAAAGTCCCACAAAATTTCTTGCAGCAACAATATTAGGTCCAGTCTAACTCTAATTCTACTTCAGCACTCTCAAATCCCCATGTATGTAATCTGGACTGGGACAGATTGGCAGAGCCAGCACCGTAGGAAAAGCTAGAATTGGGAAATACCGATTTTTTTTGTATAGGTTAATAGTGCCTATTATAGATGCCTAATTCTACAAACTTCCTCGCCATAAATCATCATAGACCATACCATCCCTCAATAAATATGCACTGAATGAATGACTTGGAAACAAATTTCATGTTTAAATGATATAAATTCTGTAGTACAGAAAAGATTACTTTGTACCTTGAAATAACTCATAGACAATTGTTTCTGTAAATAGGAATTCTTACACAGAGAGCATTACTGTCAGCCATAAATATATATGGTTTGTCTGATACCTTTCCACTAATGTTTATAAATCAATGATCTTATTATTAGTAACAATGCCACAATGAATAATCTTCTATATGTTTCATATAATTCACAGACAGACAGGTATAGTTTCCAACTCCTTACTTCCTCTCTGTAATAGGATTGGACACCCAGCCCCTTTCCAGATTGACTTTACAATGATTTCCTGTAGACTGAGTATACATCACTTCCCTGATGACTTTGACCTTAGCCATGTGACTTGCTTTGTCCACTGGAATTGGGGTATAAATGACAGGGTACTAGCTCTGAGCAGAGACTTTCCACTAAGCCTCTTGATTTTCTGTCCCCTACCAGCACACCAGCTTGCCCCATCCAGCAGCTTTTGGACCCAGACTAACCAAAAGCTGACCTGCAGGACTTATTAATATGAGAAATAAATATTTTGTTATAAGTCACTGAGATTTGGGGGTGGTTTATTGCTGCCACCAAAGCTGACCAGTTGAGCTGGGATAAATTTCCAAAACTGAAATTGCTCAGTCAAAAGGTAAATGCAGTTTTTATTTTGATAGAGACTGGTAAATTTTATGCCATAGGAATGACTTGTATCATTTTGCACTCCAGCAAAGTATCAGTCTGTCTGTTTCTCCACAGCTTCGGCAACAGCTCATGATGTTGTTAAACATTTGGTATTTGCTTATCTGGTAAGTGAGAAATTATGTCTTAGTGTAGTTTTAATTTGCATATTTCCAGTTACGACAGAATATCTTCATAGTTTAAGTCCCCTGTATTTTGGAAAGTTCACTATTAATGACCCATGCCCATTTTTCTGTTGGTTTGATAGTATTTTCTCCTCAATTTCTGAATCCTCTAGGTATAGTAAGAAAATTAACCCTATGTAGTTTGATTGTCAAATATCTTCCCTATTTGTCTGTTGACATTTGACTTAGCTGATAATTTTTTTTTTGCCATTAAATTCTGCTATATTTTTTCTTTTACTTCAAATACCTAAAAATGAGCCTCTTCCTGTGGTTGAAATTGAGCAAAAAAAATATCAATGGGTAAAGAATGTTGAGCCACTTGTCTCTGTTCTATGTTGGTATTCTATGAAGTTCAGTTCATTTAATAAATGAGTTACATATATTTTTCTGTATAGAGATACCAGGGTTTGAATTACACTTGAAACCTAAAATAAAGATTCCTTGTCTTTAAAAGGTCAAACTCAAGTAAAATGCCTTGCTTGTAGAGTTGATTACTAAGGAATCATGGTACTGGCTGATGGTAAAAATAATTAAATGGAATATGAATCATTTTATATGGATAAATAAATAAGAACTACCTCTATAATAATCAATAAAAAATCACTAAAATAATGCTCCAAGAAACGCATTGTGGCAAAATAACCTGATTAATGTCAAAACAATATCTCATTTTCTGCATTAGATGCATCACAAAGGAATGAGAAGTATTTTAGATAATTTCACCAAATGCTTCCCCTTTTATATCCAAACTTTCAAAAGACAACAGCCCAGAATAATGTTTTTTCAAGTAACTTTGTCAGTTTGTACTAAAAGAGAATTTGTACTGTTTACTCTCTCACATATTTTTAAGTTGGGATCCTAAATTACTTTTCAGCAGTTTAAATAGTTGCAAAATATTACTAGTTTTTAATAAAAAACTAGTTTAAATAGTTAGAAATAATTTTTAGATACCTGTATCTTACCTGCAAATAGATTTATTACTGTAATTAGTCATTCAGCTCTCAAATTCTTGAGAATATGCAAAAGCAAAAACAAGACCCACAAACAAACACAAATTTTACTGAGACTTATCAAACACCTCTTAATTTTAATGTTAATCTTTCACTTGACCCAACTTTATAAACTCAACATACTCATAAAGGTTTAGGAAAATTTAGATATTCTTCATTTCAATAGCCTTGGCAATAAACATTTTGACCAAAAATTTTTAATCTCATCACATTTTATTTTATATGTTTGTCAAAACCTGGGCCCACAGATTTACCTTTTTCAATTTGAAAAATGTCAGCCATATAACCTAATTGAAAAATCCAGCCAATATTTTCAAACTAATCAGCCAGATCAGAATTCTTTCTGTCAGAGAAAGTCTGACTTCATTTTTCAATTCAAATAAACATATTAATATGTATTCCTATGACAACCATCTCATTTCTGGATTCTAGTTCTAAGATAGATAAGATGGAGACTTGCATGAATATCTTGCAGGGATGAAATAGAGTACTGCCATCCTCAATATTTCTTACTGAAGCTCTCTTGCTTTGCTCTCATGTGACTCTCTCAGGAGTGATTAATTTTTTGACAATATTTGTGGAATGGAAAAGACAAGGTCTCCAAATTAAAATTGTCATTGCTTCTCCCTTGTCTTACTCTAAAATATACTTAAAGCCCAACAAAATACCCTGTTTTTAAGGCCACTTTACCCTTAACAGAAATGTATGTAAGCCAGGGGCACGCAATGGTGCTTTAATTAAAAGGAGTCTTTCTGGGAAAGAATCCTTACTTGAAGCTCTCTCTTTGTTTTATAACCTAGCTAAAACTTTCTTTTGTTAAACAGGAAGAGAGGGAATAAAATCAACATTACTCCTCTTTGAATAGCACACTCTTAGGGCAACAAGTTTTAGGAAAAAGAAGGTATAAAGTTTGAAGTTCTGGAATCAGATTCACTTAAAATAATCATGTCAAATATCTTTTGAAATGTGTTTGTGTACCACAAAGAATTATCTGCACCCTAATTTTAAGGCCACTACTATAGAGGGTGATATTTCCTTTGTCCTAGAGGAAATTTAACAGGACTATAAAAACCTTAATTTACTGGAGAAAACCAGATTATTTGAGAAGGTGAAGATATCCAATCTTGAGCAAACAAAGTCTGGGCAGTCCAATCTTGTACAGTAGATACTCTGAAATGAGATCGCTTTTATCAGACAAGTTATTGGGTTTTGAATGTGGTGGCCATCTGCATATTTGGAAGTGTCATGATTTCTGATAGCTTGGTTGGCCTTGAGAAGCAGGAAATGCTCCAGGTGAGAAAGGATTTAGTGTATGTGCTTTGAGCAGCATAGTTACTGGCTTTGAATAGACTTTGAGGATTTAGAAAAAATAAGTGGTTTAATAGCATTCATGGTAGGCAGTATAACTCTCTAGGAATAGTAGGAAAGTAAAGTCCCCAACCCCCACACATCCATGACTGAGCTTAAGTTTCCCTCCAGTGTGAAAGATAGGTGCTGAGTCCTATTATTTGTTTTTGAAAATAAATAAGGAGATATTTTTTATACACTAGTGTTGAGGAAATCAGTGTAATTTACATTGAGAGGAAAGGTGTTGTCATACATTGTGGAAAATTCTGAAGAAAATATATCTGTCACACTAACTATAAATCTTAAGACTTGATCCAGATGATTTTTCTGAGATAGTAAGTTTAAGGTGGATAGAAAACTGTATTGCAAGGAAAATTATGTAGAGAAAACAGTAGATCCAAATGAAACTGAATTTGAAAGAATGCTAAAGAATGCTTCAAAACCTTGAATAATATCAAAGTAATTGGAGGACATTTTAGAAAATAATACAGGACCAATATTGTCATGGTGAAATTTTCAAAATTAATTCTCAAAGATTCCTAGAATATTGAGAAAAGATGGGAATAGAAAATGATTTTTAGTATACCCATCTCAGTCTCTGGTTTTCTAAAATAAACTAAATCTTTCCACATAGTGAAATGTACTGTGTCATGTGTCAAAAGATATGGCTTATAATATTGAGTAAAACTTGGGAAAGGTTGTGGGGCCTGTCAAAAATGGAAATAGTTAATTATCAGAAATGGAGGATGCTTTCAAAAAATGAGACTTCCAGGTAATAGGCATCTGAGTGCCAGCAAAGACAATATTGAGATGCTTCAATAATTGTATTGCCTTGACGTTGAGAATATTAAACTTGAAGAAACAGCTAGCAGACCCCTCTTGATGTCTTATGTAAACTCTGAGCAAATTATGCTTCCCTAACCCTGACTGAGAAATATAGAAAGGCTTCTGAGAATAACAAAAGAACAGAGAGAAAGGATTAGAGTTTGCTTGCGAATCCCTTCCAAGGGATTGAATTTATACTCATGTTAGAAATTCTGGTTAAGAGAGTGCTGGCTAGGGGATATTTTACCCAGGAAGTATGCATCTGGACTATTAAAGGGAGTATATATGAAAGCAAGGCTGGATAAAACTCTACTCCAAGCTTATTCTGACTGAATCTGAATCTCTTTTAACGTTTCCAACTAATGAAGCTGGTAAAGGCAAAAGAGGAGGAAGGAGTGACATACTGTCTCCATGAGTCAATGGACAAGCAACAAACATGGATCTAGCCCTGGAGCTAAAAGAGATCAGGCTTTATTCTAGTAGTCAAGAGATGTGAGTGTGACTTGTAGGATTTCACCTGGATTAGTATGGGCATTTGTACTCAGAGCTTGTGGGAGACACCACATGGACATGTAGACTCTATTAAAAACAATGACAATAATAATAAAGACACCTTTAGGAAAAGCTTATATGGAGATTACTATGTCCAAGGTACCTTCTAAGCACTTTTGCATAAATCACCATGATGCAAGAACACTACATGTGAGGTAGGTACAAACACTGGCATACTTCTGAACTGTTGGTAATATGGTGACCTCAGGCATATGTAGAGAATCTGTGACTTGAAGTAGATGACTTGAACCTACCGCAAAATTTGGAACAGTCTTGTCAAGTTATTGAGAAGTATTTCATAAAAAATCACCATCATTTTATGGAATTATAGGTGCTTCTTATCCTATTTGTTTGTGAAGATGATAGGTTTTATGGCTGTCAATATCCACAAATAGAATCTATTGTTAATTAGGCATTTTGGGGATCTATGACAAAATGGAACGGAATGGAGGCTACACTGTTTCCATGAAAGACTGAACTTAGTAGGGCTTTTTAAACCTGGTTTGGACACCTTGGATTTGGGGGGTGAAAGAAAATAAGTTCAGAGAAGAAGAGGCTGGCCATGTTCATGGCAGCTTTTTGCTGTGCCACCTAACCTGGAAAGAATCCAACTGGGAAAAATCCATTATATTCTAACTTAAGACAGGAAATTCACAAGTATGAGCAGGAAAAATCACCTGACTCAAATTATGGAGCCCAGGAAATTAGGAAAGGGTGATAACTATGAGTTGAGAAATAAGCTCACAATAATGTCAATATTTATTCCACATGAACCAAGTGTAGCTGCTTTCATTGAGGTGTAATATATGCCTTATTTCCCCACAGTGCCTTTTAAGATCTGATATGATAAATTATTAGCTATGAAGGTACCTATGACCCTTAGTGTCATAGCCTTTGGAACATTGGCAGAGGTGCTGTTATTGGGTTGACTGAAAAAAAAACAGCTCTGGTTTGGTTAATAAGCACTTCATTGACAAGCAGATTGGATTGAGAATCAAAGACTAACATAAAAAATTTTATAGATAGTTCATCTTCCATTGGAGTCTTCAGTAGTCAAAGGCTAGTGTATTTTCAACTATTCCTGGTACTTTTATAAAAATTGATTAGATACTAAGACAGAAAGATTATTTAATTATTAAATGCTTTAATTATGCAGATCATAATGTATGATCAAAATGCAAAATAAAAAATATATTAAAAAGTTTTAAAACAAAAACCCTTTGAAAGAAAGAGAAAAAGACTTAAGAGTTAAATATATAATTAGATACTATTTGTGAAAATAATAACCATAGAGTAACCTTGAAAATATCTGATATTGGCCAAAATTTTGTTAGGCCAATGCAAAGCATTACATATGTTCATTCAAGAGAATAAAGGGTAAAAATTAACTGAATTTCAACTAAGAAACCATAAAATGGGAAATAAGAAAAGAAAAATTTAACTCAAAGCTGGGAGAATATAAACGAAATTTAGAAGTTATCAAAGTAATGCATAAATCAAAGATCTGCTTCAGTGTCAAGAGAACAAAAAAGCCAAACCTAATCACGTTTAATCAAGGAAAAGAAATATAGATAGACTAGATATTCCATTAAGTCCTCTTACTGTAAAACAACTTATCCTGGATAAAATATTCTTTTTCATAGACTTCTAGCATCATAGTTGGTACATCATTCAAGTGTTCTTTCTGTCTTCTAAGACAAAACGTTCAATGCCAAACTCTGCAATCAGGATTTAAAGGATGGTTGAACATAAATCCATTGAAATTAGCAAGAGAACGTGAAAGAGGGCTAAATTGGATCCATGGTAACAGCTGCCCCCTGGAATTCAGTAAAAGTAAACTTAAATCATCTCTGAAAATAAATACCATTTGAGGACCCAGAATATCCAGATTAAAATCAATTAAAAATGAGTTCACAGTAAGAGATTGTCAAATCTAGGCAAAATGAGTCATGTTTGAGAGCCAGCAGGCGCACCAAACACACTGATACCACCAAGGGTTAAAATAGTAAATATATTTTTAAGAAATGCATAGAGAGATAGCAGATTGAATTCTACAAATGAACAAACACAAAAGACTATAAAGTAAATGAAATCAGGTATATTTGAGAAATTTGTGGAAAATTGCATTAATGGCCTCCACAATTTACTTCTTATATTCATATCTGCCACCATGTAACTTTGAAGTTCCTCCCAACTCAGAAATGGAGTAAATGTTTCTATCCTTCATGGCAATGTCAAAAGCTCAAAAAGGCAAATGATAAAACGAAAATTTTGTTAATGTATAAGATGAAAAGGGTCATATTCTCGCTTCGCTTTCACTTTGCCCAAACAAATCACAAGCTCAACCCCAAGTCAAAGAATAGAAATGCATTAATTTGCATTTTGGTTCTAGATGCAAAGTGAGAAACATCAGTTACTTTAATTGAGTAAACTCACTCAGTCCAACCCAGTCAGCCTCCAGATGACTCATAGATGTGGGTGACAATAAATCATTCCTTTAAGAAATAGAAGTTTAGGGTAATTTTTATGCAGCAATGACTAACTAAAATGGAACTTCATTAGATGGAAAATATTATTGAAATCATAAACACAGCAATGTCTAAACTATGAATTAGAAAAAGTTAAAGAAGTCATGAAATGCAAGAAAGATAGAAAGAAATGACCCAATGAAATTAAAAGAAAAATACCCATCTGTATTATTGAGGTTCTCTAGAGAAACAGAATCAGCAGGAAATATACACAGATATAAAACTTATAAAAGTATCTCATGGAACAACGGAAACATAGAGTCCAAGGTTTGTAGGGCAGACCATAAGCTGGTAAATCCAATGAAATTCCCCAATGACTTTCAGGAGATGCTGACTAGACAATGATAGGAATGGGAGATTCAAAATCTGTAGGACAGGCTGTGACACTGATAACTCTGATGAAGGGTCTGGATGAACTCCACACAAGAGGCTTGCTGGCTGAAGCAGGAAGAGAGACTTAAAAGTCTTCCAGTGATTAGATTAAGCCTCACTTGTTGCCAAAGACACTTCCCTTGGCTGCTCACAAATGCAGCTGACGCAATCATGATTTAAGCCCATGAAATGTCCTCATAGCAGCATACAGGCCAGAACTTGCCCAGCCAGACAAATAGACACCAACACCTGGCCAAGTTGACACATGAACCTGATCATGATACCATCCAATACAGAAAGACAAAGGGATGGCAGATATGAAATAGAAGTTAAGAGACATGGACAATAGAATTTTAAAAATCTCAAACCATACGAAGCAAAACTTGATAGAACTTCAGGAGAGATTGACCAATTCATCATAAGATGGAAAATTTCAACACACAATATTAAATATATAAAAAAATTAAATGGGCCAAAGGATAAAGGTTTTAAAATAGAATGATATCAGTAAGGAATAGAAAGCACTGAAAATAGTCAGCAAGTGGGTAAACCCGATCTCAGAGGCTTAGAATCACAAAGGTTTACATCTTATTCATGTCTGTCCAAATCATCTTTCCTCCAAAACCAAGGCTGAGAGGGCAACCTCTATCTGGAATATTGCTCATCTCAAAGAAAATGGGAAAAGAGATGGTGAACCATGCACTCTTATGGTGCTTGATAATGACATTTTTAATTGTGTTTCACTGGCAAACAACAAAAGCCCATTTACACATCAAAATATATGGGGAAAAAAGGTAATACAAACTTTTATCCTCACCCCCCCCCCAAAAAAAAGAAATTTGTAACATATTACCTGGCTCATTTTGCAAGGTTAATTCTTTGATAGCTTTCCACATTTCTTCCATTGTAATTGCTTATGTTGCATTCTTCATTGTTACTCTATGTTTCTCTAGAAAAATTATTCCATTTTTATCATGTATACCAAGTGTTTACATTTTAAATTGTCAAAATTTAGTATATTAACTCCCTACAATTTTTAAAATTTTCTTGAATATTTGTTAGTTTCAGTTTTTCTTTCCTATTTTTGTTTCTGTGCTTTATTTTCTTATTTTTGAATTTGGTTAACCTTATTTAAATAAAGAAATAATCAGGCAACAACTCTTTGCTTATTAGTCTTATTATTTTATGTATCTTAGTACCAACACTTTTTATTTTACTATTTCCTTCATTTTGATTCCATTAGACTTATTTTGTTGGTTTTATTATAATCTGGACTGCCTATCCTCTGACTTCTTTTACATAAGAGAATAAAACTGTGTATGTTAAAATAAAATGTACCTGAAACAGAGAGGATAGACAAAGACAAAAATTAGTTCTGGGTTGTTACTGAGTAGGGTCTTCTTGTAGTTTAATCCCTTGATAAAAGTTCATTGTTTTTATGGCTTTCTTATGTGTCTTTTAATTTCTTATTAAATGCTCAGCATTGTATATAAAGGAATAGTAAAGACTTCAGTAAATAATATTTATACTAATGGTCTAACTGAAGAAAATTCACTCTAGTCTATAGCTGAGCTGGCTTTGGGTCTTGTGCTGCTAGAGCTATCTGTACCAAACTTCAACTTCCTCCAGTGAACTGCTGCTACCTTATGTTCAATACTGGGACCAGGGATTGCAGAGGGTATTTCTCTCTTCCCTCTTCTTCCCTCAGTTTTCAATAGACTCTGCACACCTGCACCACAAGGTGGGGTCTCACACCATTCTCTTGAACCTCCTTCAGTGGTGGGCTGATGTTTGTCTGATGTTCTTGGTCCAAGGCTGTTGGTGATGTCAGGGATTGTTGTCTCAGTTCTCTTGTTCTAGTTTCAGAATTAGGCAGGTCTTGTAAATCTGGGCCTCAGGGCTGGATATTTCTCAGAACCCTTCCCCACATAGTTGACAAACTCTGCTATGTATCTATTTAAATAATATCAGCTTAAATAAAGATAACTGCTTAATTATTAATAACAATGATGTCAGTGTTATTATCTCTATTATATTGCCTCTGGAGATGAGAATCACAATGAGATATTTGGAAATACCTTTGTTTACCTTTTCTTTATTTCAATATTGTTTTTTTCAGCAGTGATTTTACAAGCATTCTTATAATTTAAAATATACTTTCATTTAAAAAACATATTGCCCTCATGTTTTAATGCATTCTGTTTTTAATTTTTGTCTGATATTCTACAACAGTTTAAAGTGAATTGCATTCTGTCCCTTTTCTTTTGTAATTAAAAGTACATTAAAATATATGGAGACTAAGTTTCGAATACAAAACTGGGAAGCATAACCTGTAGTGCCGCAGTGCATACTAAGTCACTTGTAAATTTTATTGAAGTGACATTAAATTAATTTCACTACTCTGCTGTAGAAAGTACTTGGCATATAGTGAAAAAATGGGTCTCTCATAGACTTATAATTACATCAAATTATATTTAGCTTAATTTCAGGCACAAATGATAACAGAGAGCCAATAAAAGAAGCAGCTTCTCAAAAGTGCAGTTTAAAAAAAATATTTTTCTAAATTGGATTTTAGTGCCTTTTAGGGAATGAAAATTCTCGAAAGATTTTATTCAAGCTTAATTCTTTGTACTGGAAAAAGTTCTGGACCAATGCTGGCAATAAATGTTGCTTACCTATGTTCTGTAAAAACTGCCAATGTCCAGGAAATTGAATGAAGTTAAACATCTTTTAAAATGAATCATGTCTAATTCAAAATTTAAAGCTGACTTTTGTTTTTGTGATCCCAAGCTTATGCCATTTCTCGTACTAAATATTTGTTAGGCAGAAGCTTTTTATACCAGACTCAGGAATACCTTAATAGAAGAGACATTTGCTAGAAAAAAATGATAATATTGTAGTAAAATTTCCAGGGTTCTTGAGGACATATATGTGTAATGTGAAATGATTTCAAATGAGGAGAAACGAATATTTGTGTGTGATCGAGATCTCCAGACACTAAGCAGAATGAAAGTTATTCAAATGTGATATGAGCTACTCAGAAAAAGAAATATGTAGTGCATTTGAGAAGAAAATTCAGCATGGTTGAATTTTGACATTTATATAGAAACATATCTCATTCTTCAAAATTCACTTTTGCATCCCATCTAGTCCCCATAATTGTTAGATATGTAAAGCCTTGCTGCATTACTAGTAATATTACTAATTATTATAAACTAAAAGTATGCTATGGCAGAAATTTTATGCATGTCTCAAATATTCAATTTTATACACAACTTTTAAAGCACATTGAACACTTTCACTGTTTTAATGTCTTGAAAAACCTGTACATTTATACAGTAAATCTATAAAGCATGGAAAATAGTTTAAATTTCTATTTTGCTTCTATAAATACATAAAATTTATTTTAAATTGTTGATTCATTATTGACTTGTTTTTCCACATATTAAAATATTTCTTAATTAGGTTTGTTTTGGAAAAAGTTTGACTTGGAAAAATATTAAAAGAATAACTGGGATGCTTTTCATATTTCAATGCACTCTTTCAACAGTTTATTTTAAGAATTGAACTGTAGAGTAAAATACACTGTAATCAAAACTCTTATATGAATTTTGTGTAGCCTCCACTTGACTAAATATTAATAAAAATGTAAAATGTGTTTCAAATATTTTAAGGCTTATGCTAATTTTTTTGTTGAAATTAAAATGAAATTTAGGGTGGGTGCAAGGGTAGTTCAGTGGCAAAATTCTCGCCTGCCATTCAGGAGATCTGGTTTGGATTCCTGGCCCATGCACTTCCCAAACAAACAAAACAAATAAACCAACAAAAACAAAATTCAACAAATGATGCTGCAATAACAGCTTACTCACGTGGAAAAAGAATGAATTGTGACCCTACTATACAGCACACACACACAAAAATGAAATTTGGAAATATCATAGTTTCTTTTAAAACAGTTTTGATAACTTTTAAAATGTTGAAAAACTCTATTGCTTGATTTAACTATTTTAACTAGATAAGTACTGTTTCTTGTGGTATCAAGTAGTGTATTATGTTTATAATTATATTGTCATATACTATTTGCCCCAGGAGTAAACATCATAATCCCATGTACATAATTTTATGTGTAATCACTATCAATTTAAAGTGTTACTCCAAAGTAACCATACCCCCATCACCAGTTGTGCTGGTTTGAAAGGATTCTGTACCCTAGAAAAGCCATGTTTTAATCCTAATTAATCTTGGAAGAGCAACCATTTCTCTTAATCCCTATTCTATAATGTAAATTGGACACTTGATTAGGTTATTTCCATAAGATGTGACTCACCCAATTGTGGGTATGAACTTTTGAGTAGAAGGAGATATGACTCCACCCATTCCAGGTAGGTCTTGACTAGTTTACTGGAATTCTTTAAAAGAGGAAGTATTTTTGGAGAAAGTTTGGAATGACGAGAGCAGCAGAGACATGAGAACTACAGAGTCCACCATCCAGTGACCCTTGGAGATGAAGGAGAATGCCCCTAGGGGAGCTTCATGAAGAAAGACCTGGAGAGGAAGCTAGCAGAATTCACCATGTTCGCCATGTGCCTTTCCAATTGAGAGAGAAACCCTGAGCTTTATCGGCCTTTCTTGAGGGAAGGTAACTCTCGTTGGTGCATTAATTTGGACATTTTTATAGACTTGCTTTAACTAGAACATTTTCTCAGCCTTAGAACTGTAAATTAACAACTTATTTAATTCCCTTTTTTAAAAGCCATTCTGTTTCAGGTATATTGCATTCCGGCAGCTAGCAAACTAGAACACCAGTGTTTTAGTGTTCTTTTTTTCTTTCAAATACTCAAAGGCATATAATTATTTATCACTTTATTTCTTAGAGTTCTCTGTAGCAGAACCATCGTCCTCCCACACAACTCTACTGAGTGCTGAATCTCCTTTGTTCTAGAGCCCATGTGTTCCTTCTCCTTAGATTTGTTCCATGTTTTGTTGATGTATAAACTCCATTAATTTCATAAGATAAAATATATGGAAGATAAATTTTCTTAGTCTTTGTATGGCTAAAGTGACTTTTTATTTGGCTATTATATTTGATTAGAATTTGTCTATCTAGAATTCAAGGTTACAAATGATCTTAAAGTTTTTTTGTTTTTTGTCTTCTTAAAGTCTTAAGGTATTTTTCTATGTCTTCTGGTACTCAAGATATTCTTATTATTGTTCCTTCATATGCAATCTGTTTTGCATTTCTGTAAGATTTTAATAAGCATCTCTTCACTCCTGATTGTTCTAATACTTTATAATGATTTAAGTCTGGGTTGTTTTTAATTTGTTGTTTGATCCTTTTCAGCTCAGAGACTCACTGAGAGAGATATAAATTTAGAGAAAAATATAGAAAACAGAAATTTGAAGCCAAAGAGAACTAGATGTTATGTAAAGAGGAACAAATATAATAATTTTAGTGTGAAAATATTTGATCTTAGCACATAATAATTTTAAAACACAGGGATAAATTTTGAGATACCATAGAGAAAGAATCTGACATTACTGAGTAGTAGAGCTGAAGAAAGTAATTCAAACATCACAGAGATGAGAATCAATGAAGTTGAATCATATAGTGACTGTCTAAAGTTTCAGAGCTATATATACTTGTTAGTACAGATAATTTCTAACTTCAACCTTAATTGCAATGATATCTTCTCTCCTATTTCTTTAAATGCTAGGGACAGAAAAATCACTCAGTCATTCATTTTTGACTACTGGAAAATAAAGTAATCCCATTTTTCCTAGGTTGATGTGACTTACAACTTTTAGAAAAAATGAATTATTAAAGTACAAGCTCTTTAAAAGAGTATATCATCATCATATTTGTACCCTTTAAGGCATGGATTTATTTTTGGGTCTCTAGCAGGTACATATGCACACCCATATATGTATATACCAAAATAATAAACTTAATTTACAAAATTTTTTATTCAATAATCTAACATTAGGTGTTACACAGCACATCATTTTTCAGAGTTACATATCAGTTACTGAAGCAATGCTTTCACAGATGAGATATAACTGTGATTTTATTTTCATATACCTATATGAATCACAATATTAAACAGCATACAAAATGTTCACAAACTTTAATTATTGAACTATGTGAGGGGTAGCATAGTATTTTTAAGGGAAACTGTATACACAACTTATTAAAAATTATATTCAGTACACATTTTTTCTTGTAGCACATGTCAAACCACTATTAAATACATAACTGCTGAAGGAAGTTTAATTGCAAACTATCAAAAGACAGTATTTCTCTTTCAAATTCAAATATTGCATCCTCAAAAATTGAACTGAAGAAGTTTAAGAATATATTAATTTAATAGATTTATATTAATTTAATACTAATTAATGTGATAAATTGATGTCCCAAATCTAGTGGATCAAATCCAGTGGTGCATGCAATTGGCATAAATGAAAACTTATTGAAAAGGCATTTAGATAATAATACAGACTTCAAGAAAATATATTTACATAGGGTTCCCCTAAAACAGAAAGATATAAAACCCTTTTCTTATTATACACCCTTGAATATAGGCATCTATATTTCATCAAGAATGAATTCCATTCCCAGTATTTTACAGTCATTTTGAGATATAGGGAGTCTATCATAAATCGTGAGGAAAGACAGTAATAGTCCTAAACCTAGAATTCTGTAACTCCTCTGTTGATTAAATTCTGTTTTTCTCAATTCCCTAACTGGACAATATCAGTTTTAACATGACTAAATAACTATCAATAAAGGCAATAAAGCTAACATTTATAGATTCAATAGACAGACTACCCAATAAGAAGATAAACTGATGAGTATAAAATGTATAAATAAGAGGTGTAGAAAATGAATTGAAGACAAGGGAAAATATTGAGTGTCATTTCATTGGTTCAGTAGATGCCTCCTAGTTTCATGATAAACTTGAACATAACCCAGGAATTCCCCAAAGCTTTTTAACTTCCTTGTAAAATCTGAAGATCCTTGTTTTCTTAGCTCCAAACAACAGCTGCAAAACAAGCCAAAACAAAACAAACAAAACAGAGAAACAGTAGCATTGAGAAAAAATTAACTTTCATATAAAGGACAGAATTTTGAAAATATTTCAGTGAAAGTGAATACCAATGATGTAATTTTCCAAACCAAGATTCTCATTTTAAGTTGCTTGATCCTCATCTTATTTTTATTCCTCAGGTTCATGGCTGCCACTATGAATTTATATATATATATGAGAGAGTGGGAAAGGGAGACGGAAAGGGAGAGAGAAAAAACAAATAGCAAAATCATAATCAATAATAAGGTTCAGTCAATTTAAAAAGATGCTAAGTCTTTACTACTCCTTCATTTTAATATTTCCCCCCTCACAATATTTTGTCACTGAACAATATAAAGACTATATGGCTGGAGTCAGCCCACATCATTTAGGACATGGCTTTTAATCTTATTAGCTCTTTGAAACATTTTAACTTATACCATCCATATTTCATTTTGGTTATTTAAAAAAAACTATACTATGGCTGCAATGGTCCATTTGATCACTTAATGAGACTGTCCAGTGTTACAATTATGAAACATTACCAGTGCCATTTTCCATTCTTTACTTTCTTTCTCAACTTAAACCATATATATATTTTTAAATGTTTTCACACTGCATGTTCAACAATATCCAATTTCAATTTCTTCCCAACCATTATGTTTGGGCAATTTCAGTAAAACAGAAAAGACATCTCTTGATGCATATAAACATCTAAGAATTTAAAAAAAAAGGTAAGAAATTGCAATTCTCATACTCCCATGTGCTCTTTATTTCTTTATGAATAAAGAAAACTATAGACATGGTACAATGTTGATAGGCAAACTCTTAGTTCTCAAATAGTAATCAACTAAGGTTGCTCTTAAAATAAATATATCTTATAGTAATATATATACATATGTCTGTAGGCAAGTTATTTATTCATAGATAGCACTGGAAAACGAACCCTTAAATAGTTTGTCCTAAAATCTGGTATGGGAAGACAAGTAGAAAACATTGTACCTTTGAAAAAGAAAAAGCAATTGTATTATATCTTTACTTTTGAATATTCAGAGCCTTTAGTGTTCTAATATGAATTGCAAATCTCAGAATAGGGACTATAATGTGAAGAACTTTCCAGAAATTTAGGACACAGGAGCTTTTAGTATTGCTGTTTTTATTCACATACAAACACACACACATATATATAGGCATATACATTTTGAGTGACTAATGCTCAGAGAACTATACTTTGGAAAATTAACCTAAAATTTTTAAAACAGAGATTTTAACCTTGATTTAGTGAACTCCAACCATGGATGAACCTGAAGAAATCTGTAATTCTTCATGTTGTGACATTACCATGAGATTTTTATTCTCTGTTTTTCTTGGATGTCCAATGTGATAAAACAGCTATAGCTATTAAGCTACATATAACAAGCACAGAACATAAAATTTATACATTGCATGGAGACAAAATACTAGGAAAGGTATGCAAAATTCTTTGAAGTGTTGCAGAAAATGCTCACTTGCATTTTTAAACCTTTTCTACTACAGAACATAGAGGAATCTCATCCTTCCTCTTTCAGTAAGCACTAGTGATCAGTGGACATGAAAAAATCAGCCTTAAATAACGTAAGACAATAATGATTAGAAAAGGGTTTTTAACTAGGGTTGGTAACGAACTGGGACAAAATAGTTTTCTTTTTGGTTCAGTTTCAGGATCTTGTCTCTAGGCCAGCTGGTAGTGGGGAGAGCTCTTGTGTCCATGCTAACACCATGGTAGCCAAAAATCTTGGAATGTCACATCATGGAAAACTTACTTTCAATAGAGCAATGGAAAAATTCCAAATAATATGAATGTTGCTCAGCAAGTGGCAATTAAGTTTTTTTAAATTATTTCTTTCTATTGGAGTCTTGGAACTTTTATTTTATTGAAAAAAATAATATTGAAAATAGAGGCAACTCTGTATATGCTGATCCTAAAATCCCCAATGTTATATGCATAACTGGGATTTTGTGTACTTTTTTTGATAAAATGGAAATGATACAAGCAGTGTCTCAAAGACTCAAAAAATAAGAAATAGTGATTTAGAGGCTCAATGGAGATGAAACAGTATCAAGTATAAAAATATTACAGTGGTAAGAAATATGGTAGGTGACCAAGTTGATTAGCTGATTTGTACATTGAGTAATTATTCAGCCATAACTAAACTTAAAATAAACATATTCGGAAAAGATCCAATGCTTATCTTAAAATATTCTGAATCATTACTAAAATTTAAGTCTATTTTACTCTTTCTGTAAAATATAAATTCTTAGTTTGATTTTCTTTCTGGCTATTTTTTACTGTGTTGTAAAGAATAGGAACTTACTCAGAGATGATTACATGCTTACCTGTTATATTAAATGTTTCAAATAAAATGTTATATATTAAGTTTACATTTTTCATCTAACAGCCTTATTGAGATATAATTCACATACCATAAAATTTACCCATTCAAAGTGTATAATTCAATGTTTATCTATATAATTACAGAGTTGGGAAGCAATCACCTCAATGAACTTTAGAACAATTTCAACATCTCTAAAACAAATCATTAGCTTACTCTCTATCTCTATAGAGTTTCCTCTTCTGGACCTTTTATACAAATAGAATCATACAATTTCTATGTAGCTCCCTCTTTCACTTAGCACAATTTCACAGTTCATCCACATTACACTATATATTCTATTGTATGGATAAACCACCTTTTACTTATTCATTCAGCATTTGACAGAAATTTGGATTGTTTCCACTTCTTTCCCTTTATGACTAACGTGTCTATGAACATTCACATGCAAGTCTTTGCATGGACATATATGTTCATTTCTCTGGTTTATATATACCTAGAGATGAAATTGCTAGATCACATGGCATCTCTTTTTGAGAAACTGGCAGACTGTTTTCCAAAGTAGCAGTACCATTTTACATACCTACTAGCAGGATACGGGGGTTCCAGTTCCTCCACATCCTCCATGACACTTATTATATGTGTCTTTGATCATAGAAATCCGAGTGGGTGTGAAATAAGATCTCACTGTGATTTTGATTTGCATTTCTCTTATGGCTAATGACGAAGAACATCTTTTCATTTGTTTATTGGCCTTCATATACCTCATTTAACATAATGTCTGCTTTAAGGGTCCTCTGGTCTACTTTGATACTGATATGTGTGGCTGTCAGAAAATTCCAGGCAGAAAGGGAAGAATGCATATTTGAGACCAGGCCTTGTCAGTGTGAATTGGATCCAAGCCCACATATAACTCTACCAAAACTAAAGATGAAATTGAAAGTAACTACACAATGAGAGTTGGGGCCACCAGACGAATATGATAATTTTGACATGTCATATTTAATAAATAAAATTAAGTCCTAAAATTAATAAACAGAACATCAAAAGTCTGGAAATCCTTACACTGTCTAGCTGTGTGAATGAGAACTGCTCTAGGATTTTGATTAAGGGAGAGGGATACTTAAAGTAGAGATAGACTAGGATGTTTAATCTAATAATATTGATTATATTGAGAGGAACTGGTAAGTGGAAATCCAGATATGAGAGACTTGCAGTAATGTATGCATGGCCATGATTGGCAAGCAAGGGAAGTAAAAAAGCAGAGAAAACTAAAAGTTACCTTAAATGGATATTGACACATTATTTATAGAAAATGAAGCATAAAGAGATATTAAATATGATTTCAATAATTTTTACTCTGGAAGAGACTGAAAATAAAAACTGATAATTTTAGGAATCATTAAAATGAAAGGAAATTTTGGATAGAAAAGCAGTAAGAAAGATAAAATCAATTTGCTACAGAACAAACTGAGAACACCTGAGAGAAAAATAACATACACACATACACAGAATTTGGAACCCCAGCCCTTTGCTTACTGAAACAGTGAGGTCTGAGAATAAGAACAAGATCATCTAATGTAAATGAGGCATAATATAGATTTT
This sequence comes from Tamandua tetradactyla, assembly GCF_023851605.1. NCBI lineage: Eukaryota > Metazoa > Chordata > Mammalia > Pilosa > Myrmecophagidae > Tamandua > Tamandua tetradactyla. The sequence goes on from NC_135327.1 coordinate 189,708,274, forward strand.
AAATGTCCATAAATTCTTTAGAGCTTCTCCACTCAAGAAGTAGCATTGCTTTCCCTACAACTTGAATCTGAACTGGCCTTGTAACACATGTTCATTGATTGTGGGAAAGTTATGTGCTTCCCAAGTCTAGGCCTTAAGAAGCTTGTGACTTCCAGTATTACTGTCTTTGAATATTGCCGCCATGTAGTTCAGCCAACAGCCAACACCCCTGCCACACATGTGAGTGAGGCGTCACAGATTACCTTGCTCCAGTTGAGTAACTAAATGACTGCAATTTCATGAGTGAAAGAAACCACGAGCAGTAGGAGGGCAGTTCATCTGAAACAGGCCCAAATTGATGAACCACTGAATCATGACAAACAAAAAAAACGGTTTGGTTTTGTTTTAAGGTGCTGAGTTTTGGTGTGGTTATTACAAAGCAATAGAAAACTTATTTTATAGTTATATGCCAGAAGTGGAGTAACACTAACTATTAAAAATAAAAAAAAAATATGTGTAGCACTTTGGAAGACCAAGTAGTCAGAAGCTGAAAAAGTGATGAAGGGACAGAGTACAACTGGAAAAATGGCAAAAAGAATTCTGCTGGAAGCTGAAGAACAGCGAGGAAATTAAAATTGGAACTTTGAGAACTGGGCAAATTATGTTTTGTAATTGTAAAATAACTGGCAAAGCTGTTGCTGAGAGTAATTGGTAGATAGAACAGACACTTCATTAACATGTAGCTATGGCTAAGGAGATTTCCTGAGAGGAAGCTAGAAGTGTCCATTGGTTATTTTAACTCTGGATGAAAAGGAATGGGCAGAGAAAGATGTCCAGGACCAACCATCAGAGATGTGAGAGTAGTTATTTTATAACATCCATCTACAGTCCAGGTGTCAGATAAGATACTTCAGTTCTATGAATGATTCCAGGCAGAATAGCTACCTAGTTGAACCCAGGGCAAACTGGCAACCCTCATAATTGAGCTGAATTTGGCAATAATCTGTTGCATAGCAATAGATAACAAGAAATGCTCTTCTTCTATTGTCTGTTATAGGACCATCATGTTTGGAACTAAATCTATAAAATCCTGTGCATTGGAAAAGGGTACAAGATCACTTGCCCACATTAAACAGTCTCATTGTGAAACAGTAGAGAAATGTCATTGTAATGTATTTCTATTTTGTATATTAATATTATTCTATATTTTTGGGATTCTGTACTTGGATTTCAAGGGCTAATATTTAGGTTTATTTAATTATTTATTTTCACCTGTTTTGCAAAAGCCTCACCTAATACCATTTTAATCATCAGGAAAAAATGGTATATGAATGGGTTTTTAATATGGTTGAACTTCATTTTCCAATTAGTATTATTCCCTATTCCCAATGAGGAAAGTGAAAATGGAGGGAAGTTCAGGGCAACATGGAAGAAATGCCTTACATCTGAGACTTAGCTAATTGTCAACATTATTTGACTCTCTTTTGAAGCCTGATAATTTCAAAGGAAGGTATTGCCTTTAATATTTAAAAATGTGATATGCCATTATTGAGAAATAGAATTTTAAAATGTCAAATTTTATGAAGAAGAGCATTAGTTAACTTACAGACCTTTAGTATGTATTGCCATGTTTTTCTAAATAAAATGTTTGTAAAATGTTGGCTCGTAGGAGGAATAAAATTAGGAAATAATCGATAATAATAGAAAAGCTGGTGGCTACCTGCTGTGAAATTAAAATGACCATCTACACCTGAAAATAATCTGAATTCAGAGAATTGATTGTATTATGAGGTATTTGGTTTGCCAATAGGTCTTATTTTATTTTGGCAATGGGATCAATATAAGCAACACAGGTGTGCCTGTTTGAAATTATTATGTACCTCAGACAAGCCATGTTTTAATCCTGATCCAATCTTGTGGGGCCAGACCTATTGTTTAGGGTGGGAATCTTTGATTGGATTGTTTCCATGAAGATGTGACACACCCAGTTGTGGGTGTGGCCTTTTGATTAGATGTAGATGTGACTTCACCTATTCAAAGTGGGTCTTGATTTGTTTACTGGAGTCCTTTAAAAGGGGAAACATTTTAGAGAAACATCAGGTACAGATGCTTGGAGAACAAAAATGACAGCTGACTGAGTCAGTATAAGACTGAGATATTTAGAGATTCAGGACCCAGCAAACATCACCATGTGCCTTCCCATGAGTTGTTAAGTAAGCCAAAACTTGGAGAGAGCCAAAAGAAGTCAAGAGATGAAACTCAGCCCTGGAGAAATCAAGTGAGGAACCCCCACAGGAAACAGAAGCTGAAAAAAAAGGGACCAGCAGATGCCAGTCAGGTCCTTCCCAGCTGACAGAGGTTTTCCAGACAGCAACAGCCTTTCTTCAATGAAGGTAACCTCTTATTGGTGCCTTAATTTGAACATTTCCATGGCCTTAGAACTGTAAACTTGAAATACAGTAAATTCCCTTTTTAAAGGCTGTTCCGTTTCTGGTATATTGCATTCTGGCAGCATTAACAAGCTTAAATAACAGGTAAAAAATGATTCTAAAAGCAAATTTATGGGAGAACAAACTTGTATTTACAACCACAACAGAGAAGTGTAAAACCAAAAGCAAGTGTGCCATTTATAATGGCAGAATATCGGTAAATCAGACTAACCATCCCTGCTTCTCATTCAGTGCAAATAGAAAAGTTGAACAAATATAAAAAGAATGTAATTGAAGATGTAAGCTGATGGTGAAGGGCTGAGTCTACTATTCCATCTTTATGATGACCAGAAGAACCCACCTTAATTTAGTACTATTGATGTGACTATGGTAGATGCTGTCATTGGGGGGGGGGGGGGTCTTCACAATCTTGGGTGTGCTCTGTGTAACCTTGCTCTTGGGAAGCTGACCTCTTAGCTGAATTATTGAACATGGGATGCATGATGGGAAAGAGATTAAGGTCATATAAAAGAAAGTAGCAACAAATAGGAAATATAAAAAGGCAGACAAAAGAAGTAAAAAACAGTTCAATTGCCCTGGATATGTGCAAATTGTTTATTCCTTTAAGCATCTTCCCTGTAATCCATATTTCAACTTACTGTATTAGTTTCCTAATTGCCATAACAAATTGTCATAAATTTAGCAGTTTAAAACAATGCACTTATATCATTTTATACTTCAGTAGATTAGAAGTCTGACATGGGTCTCCTCAGGCTAAAATGTAGGTGTCATCAAGTCTGTGTACCTTCTGAAGACTCTAGAGAAGAACCAATTTCCTGCCCTTTCCAGTGTCTAGGGGTTGCCCACATTCCTTAGTTTCTGGCCCTCTACTTCCATCTTCAAAGTCAGCAACAACAGATGAAGTCTTCTAATGCTACCATCTCTCTGGTTCTCTCTTCCAAAGTCATATCTTCCTATTTCACCATACCTGGGAAAGGTTCTCCAATTTTAAGGACTCATGAGATAATACTGGACCCACCCAGACAACGTAGAATAATCTCCTTAATTATTAGGGTCCTTAACTTAGTTGCATATGTAAATTCCCTTTTGTCAAATGAAGTTAAATATTCAAAGATTCTGGGAATTAGGACATGATTATCTCTGGGAGCCATTTTTCTGCCTGCTGTACCTGCCCAGACTTTTCTTTTTAGTATTTTTAGGCTAAAGTTTTACTTACTCTTTCTGGTGGTGCTTTTAAATCCTTCTTAGGCCTTATTATTAGTTCCCCCTTTTCACATTGCAGCTGAATTTTTCAATCTGTCCTTGCTAACGTCAAAATTTTCTTTGGGTAAGTGGTGAAAAGGAAGCATAAAAGATTGTGAACTGAGATTTGTTGCTTTTCACATTTCCTAACAGTTGTTTTGAGATGAATACATTTCCTTTCTACATTTCCTTTCTTTGGGTTATGTTGAGGATGTGGGTTTTTGATGCCCCACTTCCCACTTTCTTTTGTTCTATATTGCTTTTGGAAAACTATTGGAAGATAAGTACCTAGGCAGACACCAATTGTTTTCAGTTAACCATACTTGGTAAATGTTGTGTACCAGACATCATGAATGCTGTTATGGCTGGTATTGTATTATTTTTAAAAGTATTAAACTTTGTTCTGGTTTGGTGGATGTTTTTGCACCATTTGAGGCTGGCTCCTAAACTTTGTCAGGACAGTTCCAGGATAACTTGTATTCTAGACATAATTATCCAGACCTCTTAGGTGTAAACACGAGAAATTTGTCTACTGCCTTTTGTTTTATGAGGGTTCTTCCCAGTGATCATGGTTTGCTCTGAGAATTGTTTTGTCCACTGGTTTCCAGTGACTGTTTCTATTGTATGGAATTTCATCCCATGCATGCTTAGTTCAGTTATCTGCTAGAGTTTAAAATGCTTCTCTCTTCATTACTCATCTGCTGACTAAAACACGACAAAATCGAAGCCTCACACAAAAGTCTCCATCCCTTTACAATAGAATCCATGGAAAATAAGAAAACAGATTTCTAGATTTTTTTCTCCCACTTATAAGCAACCAAGCAAAGAGCAATTTCTAGAGGGGCTTCTGATTGAGAACCATGCAACAGAAGCATCGTTCTGGGCAGACAGTTAAATTACTATCCCATTGTGGTACTCTCATTGATTGCCTAACATTTTTAATGTAACCTTCACCACATTAAGTTTTGGATAAAATGATGATCTAAGATGTTTTAGTTGCTAAACAGGAAAATGTGATATGATAAGGGATTAGGGAAAAAAGCGAAGGAACTCAATTTTTTTCATTCATTTTATTAATTCCAAATAACTCAATAAATAATACTTACATAGGAAATTATTTCTTTAAAAAAATGAGGTGACAGTGCTGTATTAATGAGCCATGGCCTTCTTTTCAGTCTCAGCTCCATGATCACCCTTTATTAAATGTCTTGTCTTCCTTGAATCCAAGAAGTCACAGTTTTACAGGTTTTTAAAAATATTATGTTGTAAAGTTACCAGAGGTGTGGGATCCCCTCACTTTAAACAAACACCATAGATAAGAAGTACCTTATAATGAGTCGTAAGTGTGGAAATTTCGACCATGGTCAGTGAACATTTTGACTACTTAATAGGGAGGATTTAAAAGCAAGAGAAGTGTTAATGTGTAGTAAAGATTTATCCTTTAAGAAATCTGGATTTTGTGCTAGGCTTCTGGGAAGCAATCTCTTAACCCCAAGAATGTTATGACTGATAGGAGTATCTTTGTTTGCCTGGGGGCCTCCAGTAACACTGGATAGTCTAATTTTGGGTGGGGGCTGATAAGATATGAAGATGAGGCCAGCCCCAAGAGAAAGATCAATAGTGTTTTAGTGTGGGGTCTTGGAATCATTCACCAGGAGCCTGAATCAACCACATGGACAATCAGTCATGCCTATATAATGGAGTTCCAATAGAAAATCTTAACACCATGGCCCAGGAGAGCTTTGGTTGTTGGCAATACTCCATGTATATTTCACATATTGGGAAAGTAATGCAATCTACCTCTGTAGGGAGAAGACAATGGAAGCTCTAGGTTTGGTACTTCCCCAGACTCTTCACTTCTTTTATTGTCTGATTTTAATTGGTATCCTTTCCCTGTACTAAACCATGATTGTGATTATAATAGTCTTCAATGAATTCTGCGAATCCTTCTAATGAATTCTCAAGTTGGTTTTGGGAAACCCCCAAACTTTCAGTGGGTGTCAGAAGTGAGAGCAGCCTTTCCATCTGCTCTTCGTTCCATCAAAATTTGGAACAGAGTTCCATCAAACTTTGTGATCATCAAATTGCAGATAAGGAGGAGCTTCCTAAAACTATGAGATTTGGGGAAAACTGGAGAAAAATAAGTTAAAGATCAGGATAAAATTTGAATGGATTTAAGGATTTAACTGAATATCTATTATTTAGGGTAAGAATTGATAGATGGATACTAAATTTGAGAAAAAACTGTGAGAATTATATAACTTGATTTCTAATTCTGTATCCTTTAACCTGAGCTATTTTTAAAATCACTTATGCTTTTATCAGCCTAGTTAATTACATGAAAGCCAACACTAAATCAGATATTTTGATTTATCTGATTTCAGTACCTAGACATCAGGGGGGTTATTGCATAGCTATGTCATATAGTCATATGAATAGCTTTTAAAGTGCCTACCAACCTTTCATACTTTTCTAATTTTATCTATCCATCATTTATTTCTAAATCACCTATCTATTTTGTGATCTTATTGTTTCAAATAAATGAATTATTTTGGGCCTGAAAGGTTAATAGATTTGAGCATGACTACATCAGTGCAATGCCAAAAAGGTACAACATATCCTATTATTACCAAAGTTTTTAAAAGAGAAGGGGGAGGAATGAAAGAATTAAGGAATGAGGAAAACAGAAGGAAGAAGTAAGAAAAAAAGCTAGGAGGAAGAAAAAAAACAACATATTCTTAGAAAGAAAACAAGTTACAGGTTAAATTTTATTAAAACCATTTGTAATACTTTGGTTTAAATCCCAGAGTTGTAGAATTTATTCAGATTCTATGAAATTCAAAGGTATGCTTTTTATCTTTTTTATCTTTATATTACTAACACCTAGAATAGTGCTTGCAACTAAACAAAACATAAATATTTGTTAGTTACAGCTAACACATCTAGTTATGCTTTGAATAAAAGATGGTATGACTCTAGTTAGGGCTGGTTTACATTTATGGCAGAGTATGCAACATTTTATAAAGATAATTTCATCAAATGACTTTCTTTGGTATTCTCTGTGGTGGGGCTGAACCTTGCAACAAAACCCAGATTAGCCTTTACAAATAGTTACCAATTAACTTGTTATTCTTCTTTTTTAAATTTGTTGACCCAAAGCTTATTGCCAATGGAAATATCTTGGTTCTGGCCTTTCATCATAGGATTTCATTCATTGTCATATCACAAACATGAAAGGTTATTCACTAAGAATTGGAAAATTAATGAAAGAGCCAACTTGGAAGAGGGAGTAGGCATCTACTTCTTTCAGGTCAACCCTTTGCACAAGCCTATCTTTTAAGGTGTTTTGAGTTTCATCAACAATAAAAACAACACTCTTTTTTCTGTGATATTTGATAACCATGACAGTAATTTTAGTTGCTGTATAATCTGCAGGCTAACACTTATCTGCTAGACCTGAAAAGTGTTTGAGAAAATGAACAAAAATGTGTTACTAAAACCAGAAAAAGAAATTGGCTGAACTTCCTTTAACTATTCTTTTCTAACCATGGCCTGCTGTTTCTTTTCATTACTCTCTGGCTGCTTCTGGGTTGAATTTTATTTCATTCTGAAAACCATATATTAGGAATAAATGAAAATGAAATATTGCTCCTGAAGGATGGAAAGGTTTACCTAAAATTCTACTCTTAGGCTTCTACCTCCACAAAAGGCAATGCTGAAATCTCTAAGATAAATCTTTCAGACATTACAAATAGATACATTTTGACAATCTGCCTGAGGCAGAATCAAGTATGGGGAATGTCTGCAGGCTTTCAGTTCACAGCAGGGTAAGGGACCCTACATTGTATAGGTGTCTCCTGAGCTCCAGGAAATATGTTACATAAGCCCCAAATATAGAGAACATCTTTGATTGATTTACTCAGATGCCTCAGAGAACTGTAGAATGGAATAGCTGACATGGCAGGACCAGAAATCTATAGCTGTCAATCCTAGGTTTAGTAAACTATGCTCGTATGCTGTACCTGGACTTCTGTGAGGCTGAATGATTCACTTCTTGCTCAGTCTCTTCAAAGAAGATGACCTAAGAGGCTATCTGGAAATCATCTTCCTGATAGTTAAAACCTTTGCTGCTCTTTTTTTTAAAACTTATCAATGGAAAACATAGGATGGATTTTAAGATGTTTTCAAAGCAACATGCTGGACCTCAGTTTTGCCCTGTGAAGTCTCACTGGCAACTTTTGATACAGTTAGCTGTCCAAAAGAGCTAAGCTCTACATCTTTCAGGGAAAAATGTAACTGCTGTGTTGTGAAATACAGGCTATGTACTGGGCAATTACAGATCAAGAGAATAGAAATGGGAAGGAAAGCTTTTACTTAAGCGTAGGATTTGAATTAGGGCTCATATGGTGTTTTAGATTTTAACAGACTATAGGCATTTTTACAGGCAGAGTAAATGAGTGAACAAGGCTTTAATAAAACATGATCCATTTAGATTTTGACATATTATTTTAGGGGATTGGTGAGACTTTTCAATGTAAATATACAGTAAAAGTAATTGGAAATAAGAGACTAGAAACTCACAATTATGAATTATAATACTTTAGTGAAACAAATCAACAAAATATAACAGCTGAATTTTGGGAGCGAGAATAAAAAAAGTGTCAAAGTATATGTGATGCTGGATTTAGATAAAATTATTAAGCTGGGGAATTTAAAAACCCACACTAAAGAAAATACTCTTATCTTTGTGCAACTACCTCCAGGAAATCATGGGATCTTTTTCTTCAGAATCTCACACAGTTCCCTCTCATTAGCAAACTCTAACAGTAAGGAAAAGCATCCTAAGAAAGAAGGTTTCTAGATTCCTCATTGCATTGCTATTGTTGTTGTGTCTCTAGTGAGACTGCTTCTCCTTAGGGAACTATGAACTCTAAATTATCAGAAGCCAAAGTTATAGATCATTAAGGTTAACAATAAAATAAACTACTACCATTTCCATTCCCTACATCTTGGATCCATAAATTTTAACTATGAGAGAAATAGGAACATATATTGTTATATAATTTTCAGAAAAAACTTCAACCTATGGGCTACCAACATATCTCTGCAGCATGGTTTAACTTATCCTTCCAAAGTCCATCCCACCATTCTTTCAGGTCAGTATCTCATTCCATCTTTTGATGAGGCAGGTGATGGAATATGTGGTCGGTGCCATGAATTCTGTGAGCATAAGCCTATTGCCAGACTTCATTTGCTTTAAAATTAGTTGCTAGTTCACAATAAATATTTCAGAGAATTTAATGACAGTAAGTAAAGTACTCTCCAAAATCATGAATGGTAGTTTTGGCAGGATAACTGTTGACAGTGAAGGCAAATCTATGTCTGGAACAAATGTCTATTCAAAAAGAACAAATTGCTTTTCTTTCTATAATGTAAGAGATCCAATTTAATCAAATCGTCACTGGTGGCTGGCTTGTTCACTTGTGAAACTGCTGAATTGGTGGCTTGGTGTCACAGTCCATTCTGGACATTTTGGGAACTCATCCATAGCAGTAGGCATATCATTCATGGTAAGTTGAAGCACGTGCTGTTGAGTCCATAAATAACCTCCATCCTACTTTCAAGGTCATTTGGTTTGACAACACTTTTTGCAATGATTGGAATGGCTGCATAAACAGGTTCAAAGACATCCACATAATGGACCATCTCTTCTGCATAATTATTGGAAGTCCTCTCTGCAGTGGTTACCATTTGATGGACATTTACACAAGAAAAAAAGTACCCTCAAATGTTGGGTGCATTCCATGAGGCTCATTGTAATGGTTTAGAGCTATGTATCCCAGAAAAACATGTTCTTCAACTTAATCCATTGTGAGTATGAACCCATTGTAAGTAGGATATTAATAAGGTTACTTCATTTAAGTGTGACCCAACTTAATTAGGATGGGTTTTAATCCTATATAAGCAAAATGAAATTCAGACATATAGATAAGATAGCCAAGGGAAGCAATATGCTGAAATTCAGTGGAACACAGAAGAGAAGGTAGAGGTTATCAAATAAATTGTTATGGACTGCAGATCACCAACAGCCAGCCCTAGAATTCAAGTTTTCAGGAAGACAGCATCTCCTTGATTTAAACTTCTTCTAGCCTCAAAACCATGAGCCAATACATTTCCAGTATTTTAACCAACAGTATTTGCTTTGGCAGCCAGTAAACTGAAACACCCATCCACATACCGTTGCTCCATGCCTCACTGTTACCAATTAATTTCCTTCTAAGCCCATGTCCATCCAGCCAAATCATGAGCTACTGCTCATAAATAAGTATGACTCATATATTTCTCCCCCTCTTCTTCCAGGCAAAGTAAACAACTGGGGCATTCCTCCAAGTTCTGTGCAAAAGAAGATTTCCCTTCTCTTTTGTATTCAGCCTCACCACTAAATAGGAATATAATATTATAGTCATCTCTTTTGGGTGGTCCCACTATATCATTTCAAACTCTTTGATAAGTCAGATAAAAATTTCTTCTTCCTCAGACAATTTGTCATACTAAATTCTTCATAAACCCATAGTATGCGTTCATGGAGAAGAGCTAGTGCTTTAAAAGTAGATGCATGGGGGTCTGAGCCTCTTTCTTGTAACTTAATTGTGTCTTCAAGACCTATTCAAGCCCATTTTTATATTTACACCTCTTCCACTTGACAATGGAATACTATTGCAAATGCCAAAATTTATGTCTTTTTTTTTCCTGGTCACATAACACCCAGGTTACTGCAGGCAGCTCAAATGGCATGGTATCTTTGTGGTTCTAGTAAAAAATTCTAACTCTGATAGGGCCAAATATCAAGCTGAAAATTATCATTTACCAACAAAGAATAGTTATTTTTAGAATATGGAATGGCTTTGATTCAGAATCATAAGAGAATATGTTGAAGTCTTCCAAGAGCCCATTCCATACAGCAGCCAACTAACACAGACACTTCAAGCTCCAATCAGTTTTCAGTTCATGCATCTCAATGGCATTGTATTTGCTTCACCATTCTGAACCTTTGACAGAGCCTTCTGTTGCTCTGGGACCTTGTCAAAGCAGTCAGCTTTAATGTCACTTTAGTAAATATGTTGTAGCAATGTGCCTAAATGTGGTATATGTTTTCTCCAAAATCTAAAAGAGGCCCAAAAAACACTCTGCTATTTTCTTGGTGGTAAGAGGTACAAAGATAACATGTTGCCATTTACCTTTGAGTGGAAATCTTTTTGTGCCCCAGACCAAAGGAAACCTTAAAAGTTAATCAAGATGGCAGAACCTAAATTTTCATGGAGTTTCACCCCACCCCCACCCCCACTTCAATCAGGCATTTATCTTACTAATAATTCTTTGGCATTCAGTACATGCTTGCAAAGTTCAAACAGCATAATATCATTAACATAGGGACCAGCAATATGTCTCCTGGATGATAAAATGATAAAAGTTCCTACATACTGCATTATGACATTGAGTTGGAGAGCTGATACATACCTGAGAAAAATGAGTGAATCTTTTTTCTCCTGGCTAAGTGAAATCAAATGGTTCTGGTTTTCTGTACTTGCAGATATACAGTAGAAAGCATTCACTGAATCATTAGTTGCCTTCCTGGTACCAGAGTCTGTGTTTATATCTTCTAGAAGAGACCACGATCTGAAAAAGCAGTTTAATGGGAGTCACCAGCAGAGTACATTTATGTTAATACATTGTCATTCTCAAAATTCATTATAGCTACCTTATCCTTTTTCTGGTAAGGTGCTCCCTTCTAGTCCGTGAACATTCATCATTACTCTGACCATGTCACTTATCCAAACTATTATTTGTCTCATCAGACTGTTAACTCCTTGAGATGAGTATATAAGTTTTATCTGTATTTTTCCATGTTCCTGAAGTTCCTGAAATATAGGAAGTGCTTAAAATAATTGGTGGATTTTAATTTTACTAACAACTTGTCAAATGTACTTTACTAGAAAAAATGTTTAGTTTAATTTTTTCTTTCAGTTCTTGATATGAAATGTTTAAAACGTATTCTGAAGTGTCTCCAATATGTCATAATCCTTAATTATATTGCAAACTTTAGAAGTTATAGGCTCCCATAGTATGAGTGTATATGAGATTGCAACAAAATAATGTGTCTTGAATTATGCTTGTTTTGGGGGTTTCCAAATACTTTGAGAATTAAAGGAAATCATGAAGTGTAAAGGTATAGTTTCATTATACAGATTCTACAAATATAGCACATTTTTAATCATTTAGAGAATTGAGGGAAAAATTGTAGAAGGCTTTAGAAATCTCTCTAGCTTCTGAGAGTTAAGGAATAAACTGCTATTCTGTGATTTTAATTCTATTTTATATATATATAAGCAATAACATTTTTAAGGCATCTGATTTATATCTAGATAGTAATTTTTTTTGTTAGTAAGATCTAGTCCACTAATTTTTATGTTTGCCCATGTATATATTCCCTTAAAGCACTTCTATAGGAGAAGGAACTATATATCTCAAAATATTACTATATTAGTCACCAAAAATACATTCAGTTTTTAGGATATTTGATACACACACACACACACACACACACACACACACACACACACATATACATACATTTATTATCTTGTGGTGAGTAAGTACCTACAGTTTGCTATCTATTGTGGGACAATGTTCTCACAGTTTTCCTCTAAGGGAGACATAGTGGCCCTCCTTAAAGGCTAATATGTCAGGCAATGGGGGGCTGGTTCTGGGCAGCTGCCCGACTAGATGCTGCTAGAAAGGTTTAGTATATATATAAACTATTCACTTTTCTAGGCACATTCACATACAAAAACTCTCAAAATTATTAATATCAAAACTGGAAGTAAAATCCATAAAATATCATCCATCTACAAAGCATATAAATATAATACTAAATATATCAATTTTCAAGCATATTATGCTCTAAATGGGTATCAAATGAACACCATGAGAGAAAAAGGTAAATGACTTACATATAATCTGGAGGTGGGGTACAGAGGATTGGGTTTTACATGGAAGGGAAATAGTTACCCTCTCAGTCCCATGATTGGGTGATGACTGAGATACAGACAGGCTAGAAGTTTTACTAGCATGGTGTTAGCCTTTTATATGCAACCTTAAAACTGTAAGCAAGCTGTGAGTTAGAGCTCTAGTCTCACAGAGTAGCCATATGTAAAGTCTGCACCCAGTTATGAATAAGCTTTCATCAGTAGCTCCAAACTTGGGGGCACCATGCTTCAGGTATCACAGAAGATGCAAATCCTCAAGGAAGTAGTAAGTAACTGAGATAAGGAACTAATGAAGTTCTCCAGACCCCTGTTACTTGTTACTCAAGATTATTATCTTTGTCTCAAATGTGCATAAAAGTGAATTGAAAGATCACTACATGGAGGTAGATCTGGGAAGTTTTCCTTGCCCTCCTGCAGGCACAAATAAGCCTCCTTTTCCTCCACAGCCCATTTTGTGTGTTTGGATATTAAGCCTTACCAAGTGAGGAATTCAGATTTGGGGTGGGGGAGGGGGGTTCATAAATATTAGCACCCAGATTGAGGAATCTCTCCTTCTCCATGAGAAGCCTCTCTGTGTTACAGATACCCACCCGACTCCTAGTGTTTCTCAGTGGAAAGGGTTAGCCCATGCATCAAATACCCAATGAGCGCCATATAAGAAGGGCTATTTCACCTTGAATGGGATCCATGACAGATTGCATTATATCAACAACCTCCCTACAAGAGAAATTTCCATTGTGCATACAGATTTGAGAAGTTACTCTTGTCATACACACTGTTTACTACATTATGTTTATTTAAAGGACATAGGTTTTATAAGGAAATTGACATCTCTATCATAAAATTAAGGGCAGTCAACATTATCCTCTGTTTATAGAAAAGGTATATGAAACTTAGAACCAGTAAGTACCTTTAGCAAAGAATGAGTAGTGGATCTAGACATAGAGGCTGGTACAAACAAATGCCTTTAATGTGATTTATTTTATGTAAAGTAAAAGTAGAAAACTTTTAAAGACCGTAAGGACCTATGCATAGAAAACTTTTAAGGACCCATGCATGAATGATGCAGATATATCTTTTTAGTCACTGTTTTCCTAATAATAAGATACTTAAAGGAAAGCTTAACATATTTTATTCAATTTCCTGGTTAGTACTTCTTGGTGACAATAAATTGCTACAGATATGCTTACTTGAGTTGAGCAACTTTAATTGTGACACTAGAAGTGGGTCTAGATGTATATCCAAAAATAAATTCAACATTTTTTGTCTTAAAGGCAGTTTCCTGCCTTGAGTCTTTTTCCAGGCTAGGCTTCAACACTATCTCAGAAACTATTCTTGCAAACTTAATCCAGCCCCTAATCACTATCTTTTTAATTTATTTTATTTTTTATGTTTTTATTTTTGCATGAATAGGCACTGGGAAATGAACCCTGGTCTCCGGAATGGTGGGCGAGAATTCTGCCACTGAGCCACTATCGTATCACCCTCTCACTGTCTTTTAATTCTACTTATTCATCACTGCTAATTTGATAAGGAAACAGAGAACACAAAGTAGCCTTTCCCAAAGGGCTTAAGGGGAAAAAATATTTTCTCAATATGTTAACATGTGAAACACACACATGCACATGCACACATACACACAGTTTATGGTTAAGTTTGGGAAGCATTATGTTTACAGAATTTCAAGAAATTTTGATCTACCTCAAGATAATGAAAATACTCTTAGATCATTTACTGTGTTTTCTTTCATGTTTAGATGTACAATATAGACCTGAAATTGTGTATAGGTTTGACATATGATACTAGTTCCACTTTTTCTCATGCCTTTGTCCACAGTTATGCAGACCACATTTATTATAAATTGTGTCCATATATTTTAGATTCTGTTCCTAGGCTATTATGTTCCACCGGTCCTTTATATTTCTTTGTACTAATACCACATTATATTAATTATTGAATTTCATTATAACTAGAGTAAGGTATCCCACCTTGTTCTTTAATTTAAAGACTGCTTGGCTATATTTGTCCAACTGAATTTCCATTTAAAATTTAGAATAACCTTTTGAATTTCCATGAACATCTGAATATGTAGATACATGTTATTGGGGGAGTTTTGATAGAATTTGCGTTGAATTTATGAATCAGTTTGCAGAGAATTGCAATCTTTAAAATATTGTTTTCCAATCCATGATCATGGCATATTTATCCATTTATTTAGTTCTTTAATTTCAATTGTTTCATAATTTTCTGTGATTAGGCCTTGTACAACTTTAAATTATTTCTAGACAGTCAATATATTTAATGTTGTTGTTAATATAAACATTTATTTTATGTTAATATATTTTATAACTTTTATCTCTTAACTTAAAGCTGATAGGTAGAAATTTAATTAACTGCTTTTATTTTGCCCTTGTATCCAGTAACTTTATGATGTTATTAATTCCTATTATTTATCTATGAAATCTTTCACATTTTTTTCATACATAGTGTGGTAATTAGATTCAGGTGTCAACTTGGCCAGGTAAAGGTGGCTAGTTCTATTGCTGTGAACATGAGACAATGGCATGTGAACCTCATCTGTTGCTGATTATATCTGTAGTCGGCTAGGAGGGGTGTCTGCTGCAATGAATGATGTTTGATTTAATTGCCTGGTGCTTAAGTGAGAGAGCTCAATGTAGTATAGCCCAAGCAGCTCAGCATACCTCATCTCAGCACTCACAGTTCAGCACAGGCCTTTGGAGATTCAGAAAGGAATCACCCTAGGGAAAACTGCTGGAACCCAGAGGCCTGGAAAGAAGGCCAGCAGAGATCACCTTGTACCTTCCCATGTAAGAAAGAACCTCAGTTGAATGTCAGCTGCCTACCCTCTGAAGAACTGGAAGTTAACTAAATAAATCCCCTTTTATTGAAAGCCAACCCATGTCTGTGTGTTGCATTCTGGCAGCTAGCAATCTAGAACACATAGCCATATAGTTTGTTTGGTAAATGGTTTCCCATACAGATGTTTTTGTTATTTTGTTTTTCTGTTTTTCTGGATTTATTGTTGATTTTATTTATAGTAGAACAATTTAATTTCAAGCAGCCTCAAGATTGATTTTTTTATTTCATAATAATATCAACAATTGCATATCATCTTTGATCTGAGATAGTATTCTAGACCCCTCATGTTCCTTACAATTTTGTCTAGTACACCATTGTAGTCTTAGGATTATTTTATTTTTTATCAGAGAAGTCATATATTTACATAAAAATTATGGAGTAAGTATAGAGTTCCAATATAACCCCTCACACACACTTTCTCTATTATCAACATATTACATTAATGAGGTAACTTTGTTATGATGGATTAAATATTATCATTATTATACTATTAAACTACAGTTTATAATTCACATTAAGGCATACTTTTTTTTTTTTTTTTTTCGCATGGGCAGGTACTGGGAATCAAACCTGGGTCACCAGCCTGGCAAGTGTGAACTCTGCCCCTGAGTCACTGTCACACCACCCCCATTAGGGCATACTTTTATGTTGTACAGGTCTATGATTTCTCTGAATTATTCTAGTAACATATGTACAATTGAAACTCTCCCCTTTAACCACATTCAGATATATAATTCAGTGATGTTAATTACATTTACAATGTTGTGCTATAATCTCCATTATCCATCATCATAATTTTGTTATCACTTCAAACAGAACCTCTGTACTAATACAGCATTAACTCTCCATTTGCTACTCTCATCCTTGCCCCTGGTAGCTTGTATTCTAGTTTCATCTATTAGATCATACATTATTTGTTCTTCTGTGTCTGGCTTATTTCAATCAACATGATGTCTTTAAGGATCATCCAATTTGTCACATTTATCAGAATTTCATTCCCTTTTACAGTTGTATTATATTCCATTATAATGTAATATATCATATTTATCCTTTCATCTGTTGATAGACATGGGATGCATCCATTTTTTGCCAATTGTGAATAATGCCACTATGAACATCAGTATGCAAATATGTGTCCCAGTTCTTTCTTCAATACTTTTGGGTCAATACTCTTAGGTATATAACTAGAAGTGGGATGACCCGATCATATAGTAATTCTATATTTAACTTTCTGAGGAACTAGCAGAAAGTTTTCTACAGCAGCTGCACCATTTTACATCACAATGAAATTAGTGTTCCTATTTTTCCATATCCTCTCCAAAACCTATTTTCCATTTTTTAATAATAACTGTTCTAGTAGGTGTGAAATGGAATCTAATTGTGGTTCTGATTTGCATTTCCTTAATGGATAATGATGTTGAGCATTTTTTCATGTTCTTATTCTCCATTTGAATATCTTCCTGGAAAAGTGTCTTATTCAAGTCTTTTGTTCCAGTAGCATGCTATTTTGGTTACCGTTTAACTTTATAATAAATTTTAAAATCCAGAAGTGTGAGTCCTCACTTATGTGAGCAGCTCAGGTAGAACTAAAATGATATTTAATCTTCTAATCAATGATCACAGAATATTTTTCCATTTATTAGGTTCTCCTTTGATTTTTTAAGCAATGTTTTATAGATTTCCATGTTCAAGTCCTTTACATGCTTGATTAAAATTAATCCTAAATATTTGATTCTTTTGTTTCTATCGTAAATGGATTTTTTCTGATTTCTTTTCAGATTGTTCATTACTCATGTATAGAGATACTACTGATGTTTTCATATTGATTTTGTACCCAATCTGATACTTTGCTGAGTTTGTTTATTAGCTTTATTAGTTTTGTTGTGAATTTTTCAGGATTTCTGTACATAGGATCATTTCTTCTGCACATACAGAAATTTTTACTTTTTTCTTTGCAATTTGGATGATTTTTATTTCTTTTTATTGGCCTAGGTAAAGCTGAAAACAGTGGTGATGGTGAATATCCATGTCTTGTTCCTGATATTGGAGGGAAAGCTTTCAGTCTTTCACCATTAAGTATGATGTTAGTTGTGGGATTTTCTTACCATGTTGAGGAAGTAGTCTTCTATTCCTAGTTTTCTAAATATTTTATCAAGAAGTGGTGTTGGATTTTGTAAAATGCCTTTCTGCATCAATTGAAATGATCATGTGATATTTTTTTCTTCATTATATTAATGTGGTGTATTACATTGGTTACTCTTCTTATGTTGAACCACCCTTGCATACCTGGGCTATATCCCAGTTGATCGTGGTGCATAATTCTTTTACTATGTTGCTGGATTCAGTTTGTTAACATTTTGTTGAGGATTTTCCATTCATATTCATAAGGAATATTGGTCTGTAATTTTCTTTTCTTGTGGTATCTTTATATGGCTTTGGTATTAGGGTGATGTTGACCTCATAGTGTAAGTTTGGAAATGTTCTGTCCCTTTTTTTTTTTTTTTGGAAGAGTTTGAACAATTGGTGTCAAGGTGTCAATTTTTCTTGGGATGTTTGGTGAAATTCACCATTGAAACCTTTTGCTCCTGGGCTTCTCTTTGTTGGGAAGTTTTTTATTCCAGATTCAATCATTTTACTTGTAATTATTTGTCAAAATCTTCTATTTTTTCTTTTTTATTAGATTTGAATGCTATAGAGAAATCATGCAGAACATACAGAATTTCCACATAACCCCCCCAGCACACACAGTTTTCCCTATTATTAAACTTTGCTTTAGTGTGGTACCTTTGTTTCAATTGATAAAACACGATTTTATTTGGGCTATTAAATATAGTCACTGATTTACATTAGGATTCATTGTTTGTGTTGTATAGTGCTATATGTTTTTTAATTTTATTCTAGTAACATATATACAATCTAAAATGTCCTCTTTTTAACCAAAAATATATAATCCAGTGGCATTAACTACATTCACAGATACTGTGCTACCATCACCACCATCCACTATGAAAACTTTTTCACCACCCAAAACAGAAAATTTGTACCTATTAAGAATGGGATGTTTCAGATTCCAGATTCAATCTCTTTACTTACTATTGGCTCATTGAGCTCTTTCATCTCTTCTACGGTCAGTATGGTAGATTATGTGTTTCTAGGAATTTGTCCATTTCATCTAGTTTATCCAATTTGTTGGTGTACAGTTGTTCATGCTATTCTCTTGTAATCCTTTTTATTTCTGTCTGGTTGGTAGAAATGTATATCCTTTCATTTATGATTTTAGTTATCTGTATCTTCTATGTTTTTTTTTTTCTTGTTCAGTCTAGCTAAAATTTGATTGATTTTATTGATCTTTAAAAGAACCAACTTCTGGTTATATTCATTCTATTTTCCCCTTCTATTTCCTTTATCTATATTGTAATCTATTTTTTACCTTCTGCTAACTTTGGGTTTAGTTTGCTCTTCTATTTCTAGATTCTCCTGTCATGAGATTAGGTCTCTGATTTGAGAAATTTCTTCTCTTTAAATATAAATATAGAGCTGTAATTTTCCATCTCAGCACTGCCTTGCTGTACCCTATATGTTTTGGTATGTTGTGTTTTCATATTCATTTGCCTCAAGATATTTTTAAATTCCCCTTATGATTTCTTCTTTGACCCATTCATTGCTTTAGAATGTGCTGTTTCATTTCCATATATTTGTGAATTTTCCTTTTCTCTCTCTGTTAATGATTTCTAGCTCCAAGCTATTATGGCCAGAGAAGATACATTGTATGATATAGACTCTTTTCAATATATTAAGACTTGTTTTGTGAGTAAGATATGGCCAATTTTAAAGAATGGCCTATGTGTACTAGAGAAGAATGTTTATTCTGCTGCTGTTAGGTAGGTAAAGTGTTTATATATATAATTATATATATACATACACACATACACGTATATATGTATGAATGTATTAGTACTACCTGGTTTACAGAATCATTCCAATTTTCTACTTCCTTACTGATCTTCTGTGAAAATGTTTGTCTACTATTGAGAGTGGTATATTGAAGCCTACTATTTTAATGTAGAACTGTTTATTTCTTCCTTCAAATCTGTCAATATTTGCTTCATATTTAGGGGCCTCTGCTATTAGGTGCAGATATATTTATTATTGTTGGAACTTGTCGTTAATTTGACCCCTTTATCAGTGCATAGTGGCCATCCTTGTCCCTTGTAAGAGTTTTTGACAAAGTTTATTTTGCACAATATTAATATAGCTGCTCTAGCTCTCTTTTATTTACTGTTCACATAATGCTTTTTTTTTTTTCTTCTTTTCACTTTCAACCTAACTGTATCTTTGAGTTTTAGGAGAGTCTCTTGTAAACAACATATAATTTACTCAAGGTTTTCTTTTTTTAAATCCATTCTTCCAATCTCTGTCTTTTGACTGGAGAGTTTTATCCATTTAAATATTTCCATTAAACATCACTACTAACAAATACAGGGCTTTTGTCCTGAGTCTTCATTATATTTGCTACTGTATACATTTTGCCAGGGCTTCTTGGTCTTTGTTCCAGTTATAAACTCACCTTTATATCAGACTTGAATCTATGCCAGTCACCTGTACTCAACCATTGCTACCTACATGCCTCACCCAAATAACACAGCAGGTCCTAAATGAGAAGTTAATCGTTCTGATTGCCCTCAGATTAATAGTCCCTTTCACTTTTCATTCATGTTTGCTTTAAACTAACCAATCTTTGATTCTTACAGGAAATCTACTAAGCTTCAACCTTGAATCACAATAGAGACACAAGCCCATAGATTCCTCTTTATCTGCATTTGTGCCCCCCACGTGCTGGTTGAACCCTGAAGGCACTTCTGCTTCCCATCATCCTTTTGTGGTTCCACCCTCCCCCTCCAGGACATGTAAGTTATAAACTATCTTGTTTCATGCATTATTGCTTCTGACTCCATATTTGTTTGGTATCTGACTTCCATCAGAGACTAAATTCAAAATCCTACTTCATTGGTTTGGAACAACTGTCTTCTGCCATTTTACTGTTTGGTCTTTGTAAGTCTTACACTCTTTGTGCTTGTTTAAATCTGTTATGTACCCCCAGAAAAGCCTGTGTTCATTTAATACAGTTGTGTGGGGACAGACCTATCATTAGGTTGGACCTTTTCATTAGGCTGTTTCCATGGATATGTGACCCCACCATACAAGGTGGCTCTTAATCTGCTTGCTGGATTCCTTTGAGAGAGACATTTGGAGACAACTCAGATGGAAATGCCTGAGGAGATGTTAAACAAGGGCTGACAGAAAATGAAAGAGCCAGAACCCAGAGAGAGAAGATGTCCCAGAGATGCTGGAGGAGAACTGCAAGACAGAGAGAGCTCAGAAAATTGTCTCTGGAGAAGCAAGCAAGGACCCACAGATGCTCAGAGAGAAAGCCACTGGAAACAAGGGCTGAGAGCAATGGACCTAAGGAGAAAAGGACCAGTAGATACCAGACACATGTCTTCCTATCTGACAGAATTGTTCCAGATGCTGCTGGTCTTTCTTCAGAGTCCAGGAATCATCTTCTTGATGCCTTAATTCGGACATTTTCATGGACTTAGAACTGTAAATTTGTAACCTAATAAATCTCCTTTGTAAAAGCCAATCCATTTCTGGTATATTGCATTCCAGCTTATTTAGCAAACCAAAACAATCTTTTCCCTTCAATTCTTCCATTATGCTTTCTTTGATATCTGTAAGATACTTTGTAGTATGTTACCTTGCATCCTTCTTCATTTCTTTCTGTATATATATTTCATATCTTTTCTTTGTAGTTACCATAGAGCTTAAATTTAACATTCTAAATCTCTAGCAGTCATATTTGATTTGATACCTACTTAACTTCAATAGCATATACAAACAACAGTTCTTACACCCCTCTAAATCTACCCATCTTTTTTATGTGCTTGCTGCAAATTATATTTTCATGCATTATATTTCTAACACCAATTTATCATTACCTCTTATGCATTTGCATTTTAGAACCTGGCAGAAAGTGGAGTTACATACCAAAAAAATACTAATGTTATTTACTCATATGGTTATCTCTACTGGAGGTATTTATTTCTCTATTCCACTTGGATCCACTGTCTGGTGTCTTTTCCTTTTAGTCTGAAGAACTCCTTTTAATATTGCTTACAGAGCATAGATTTCTTTATATTCTTGAGCATATTGCTTATAATTTTTAGAAGTCTCCACCTGGTATGCCTCAGTCAACTACATGAGGGGGACAGTTGTTAAAGATTAAGTATTGTAAAATTCCCCTCCCCTGCTCACCAACTCTCACAAGACTCCACTGAACCAAATCTCACAAAAGTCTGCTGAAACTCTATTGTAACCAAATCTCACAGTACTCTGTTAAACTTTATGAGCCACCATCTTGGCATCCCCCTTCCCTTCTCTCTTTTGGTCTTGGGTAGTGATCTTAGTGGTCCAATTGGCCACCATTGGGAAGTATTTTCCTCTAGCCCATAAGTCTCTAGTTAAAATTCAAGGATAATCTTCTGGCATGTTCTTTGGTCTTGGGTGTGTGCTGGGCTGGAACACCATAATCTGGTTCTCTTCATTGATGGTTCCTGAATTTTTATATTGATCCTTTGTTTGAGCCATCATTTCCTATTTCTTTGTCTTATAATTTCTTATTGCACATTGTGTGTGTGTGTATGTATTGCACATTGTATATTTTAATATTTAATGTTTTAATTCTTGAATTTAGTTCCAGAATTGTCTAAGTTGATATCCAGATAGTGAAATGACAGAGATTTCCTTGAGTGCCAAGAGCTAACAAAAGCAAATCAACTCAAAACACATCTTTCACAGTCTTTGTAGATTGGCTATGGAATAGACATTCCCCGCTTCTAGAAGTGATAGTCTGTCTTAAAATTGGTGGTCCTTTACCTCGAGTCACTTTGAAATCAAAGTGTTTATTGTTGTTTATACTGCTTTAGCTATCTGCCACCTGCTTCTGCCAGAAGGACAAGTTCCAGGAGGGTGAAGAAAGTAATGTTCTGGTTCTGTCTTTTAGGTTGCCACCCAGTAGACTGGCACTGATGCACAGGTACCCCAGTAGGCACATAGGGTTTACTTCGCTCCCTCTGCAACAGGGTCCCAGACCCACAAGTGGAGTGACTGTTAAAGAATCATGTTGCTATTCCATATATAAAAGAGCTAACAGGGTGGTGCGACGGTGGCTCGGTGGCAGAATTCTTGCCTGCCATGCTGGCAACCCAGGTTCAATTCCCGGTGCCTGCCCATGCAGAAAAAAAAAAAGAGCCAAAAATTTTTCAGGAAACTGACATTGCTAATTGAGAATCCTTGAGTTCCCTAACATTGATTCATCTTCAGCATTAGACTTAACAGATATCATGATGATGAGAATTAAACCTAAGAAGGGTGCTGAAACAAATAAATTTCAAGATACCTTCTATATCGAGAAGTCATAATCCATAAAACATAAGTTATAAGGGAAAGAACATCTTCAGTTACTTCTTTTTAAGGAATAAATTGGATATGAACTTATTAATTAGGAAGGAACACTTAATTGATAACAGACTTGCTTTATAAATAATATTCATCTTTAAGTAAGTTTTAAAATATACCTTTTAAGAAATATTTACTCACCATTCATCAAAATAACATGCACAGTAAAGTGGATGCAAAATTATATGATGCATTAGTTTGAAAAATGCATTCACCAAATTTGCTTGAAAAATATATGTTTTGATGTGTATGTCAATCGTTTCTTTATAGATAAAATATTAACTAACATAAGTTGAAAGTATTCACAAAGAAGAAAGCAATATTAGTTAGTACTCACTACCCAATTTTTTGTTAAACTTATATATTCGAGTTAGGTGTAGCATCTTACAACACTTTAATAATATTGAAGTTTTGTCACAAACCTCTCAGAATATACTTTTCAAGCAACTTAAATTAACAATAAGTGAAATAATCACCTTGTAACAGAAATAAAGACATTAAACACTGTTAATCATTTGAAAATAACATGAAACAAACTCTCCAGAGTATAAATATGTATCTGTGCATGGTCACATTATTTTCTAGACTGAGTAATCACTAATTCCAGAGTGAAACCCAAAATACCTGTGGTATTTTGAATTATGTATACCAGGAAAATGCATATTCTTAATATTAGCCCATTCTTCTTGTTGTGCACCTATAGTAAATAGAAGTTTGAAGAAGTTTTTATTTAAAGTGTGGCCCAACTAAATGAGGTTGGGACTTAATCCTATTAGTGAGGCTTTATGAACAGAAAGTCACTTGAAGGGGCAGAAGCTAGAAGTCAACAGAATGTAGAATAAAAGGAGGTGTAACTATGTGCATTGCTTTGCCATGTGATAGAAAAGCTGAGGGCCCAAGAATCACTGGCAGCCAGCTCAAGAATGTCACAGTCTTAAGAGAGAAAGCATTTCTTGCTGTCACTTTGGTTTTGAATTTCTCCTAGCCTAAAACCATAAGCCTAGCAAGTCCCATTGTTTAAGCAACTTCATTTTGTAGTATTTGTGGTAGCTTCCAGAAAACTGACAAAACATAAATTGTCTCTTTCCACTACTAGCAAATCTAATGAAATCTTACTATTTTGAAAATTGATTATCAGACCACATCTGTGCAGGATTGTGCTGGCATGAACAGCTACCATCCCAATGCATTGATAGAACCAGCAAAGGCTTGGTCTTAATTCAGACCTTTTCAGTGGCATATAACGGATTCAAGGTGTGATTTTTTTGGTCGAATTTTAGACATAAATTTATCTTTAACTGCAAAATACAACCATTGTTTAAACCCTACAATTCATGAAATAAATTTAGTGGGAAACTGTTTTAAATCTTTCTTTTGCTTTGTTGTACATACCAAATGAATTTCTTTAATAGGGCGGGACAATGGTAGCTCAGTGGCATAATTCTAGCATGCCATGCCGGAGACCCGGGTTCTATTCCCCATGCCTGCCCATGCAAAATTGTAGGAGCAAGGCTAAAAACAAGACCTGCAGAATTTGTTGGGAGCAGCTGGCATCAGGGTGGTGGCAGCAGGAAACTGAGGAGATTGTTATGTAGAGCAGTCTGGGAGGAAGAGAATGTTTACCCCAAAGGGTTATGTTAAGTATGAAGAAAGAGAGGACTGAAAGATAAGCTCTCTGTTCCCTCAGGAAATGCATGCATGCCTTTTGTCACCCTGCAGTATATAAGCAGGATCTGGTTAAGAATAAAGTTGTCTGTTGTGTCTGTTATGGCTGATCTTCAGACCCCCTGATCCCATCTGTCTCTTTCTCCTCATTCCTTAATATCCTTCGCACTCCAATCCAGTGGAAGCAACACAAAATAAACAAACAAACAAACAAAAAACCAAAAACAACAAACATGATTTAACACATTGTTTATGTCATAACTGTTCATGCTTAATCAATTTTTCATTTTCAACAAAAATATAGTCAGTGATCCTAGTTTTAGACATAAAACATAGGA
Organism: Tamandua tetradactyla; assembly: GCF_023851605.1. Taxonomy (NCBI): domain Eukaryota; kingdom Metazoa; phylum Chordata; class Mammalia; order Pilosa; family Myrmecophagidae; genus Tamandua; species Tamandua tetradactyla. Next base: position 189,733,393 of record NC_135327.1, read on the forward strand.
CTTTATGTTTCCTGAATTGTCATAAATCTTATAAAAAGGAGTTTGGCAGAAATTATTCATATGATAATTGCATCCATACTGTTCAGTCACCAGGACATAAATTGATATATCATTGAAATCTTATTTATGGTCATTCAGTAAGGGTACCATGCACATGATAAGCGACTCTATTTCCTTGAGTCCCCAAATTCTAGACTCTCAAATATTTGTATAGGTTCTTGCTGCCTTCCAGATATTGCTACCGTGAAAGAACATCATATGTGATATGAGATACTTTAACTACTGTGCCAAGATCAACTGGGAATTACAAAGGGGTGAGACAAAACTAGATGAAAAGAGAAATTTGGATAGCCAGGAATGTTCCCGTCAGAGGATGGTGTATTACAGCATTAGACCATCTAACCACGCTTTAGATGACAATGACTACAAGTGCATTAAGGAGCTCAGCTCACATCAGTGGAGTCTAACTTCCTGAAAATTTCAGGAACTGCAGAGGTGGTCAATTTGGTAGAAGAGTTGGGTGTTAATGGATTGTGAAGAAACTGTGAAGAAACAGGTTTCTTCGGCCTACACTTGATTTAAGTATTATCAGTTGTGGTAATGGCTGTCTTTCCTAAAACTTTGTTTCTAGCCATTGTGTCTCTTAGCAGTATTCCCTAAAAGCAATTACTTTTCACAATGAAACCCTGGATTTAGTTGACTCATGCAGAGATGGACAAATTATTTAAGAAGTTTCAATTCCAGTTCCTCTAAGTGCGGTAAGAGAGAATAGAGAAACCATGTTCAGATAAAGAGTCCTAACAACAACATCTGATATCTGCTTCTGCAGCTTGTAAGAAGCATGCATCACTGACATTCTTGTAGTTTTTGTAATGTAGTTCAATATAATTCCACTAATTATCACTTTATGTTAAGAATATAAAGTTGATGTTTTCAACTGTATTAGTTAGCATTTGCAGCTTAACAAACACCATAAAATACTGGCTTAAAACAACAACAGTTTATTATGGTGTAGGAATTTATGTGTCAGGTGGGCACTTTTGCTCATCTGAAGTTAGAGTCCATTGATGTTGGCCAAACTTCCTCATGTATTTGTAGTCATTGCCAGCTAAAGCCTGGTTAGAGTAGAATGGTTTCAGATGGATGTTCCTTGCTTGCTCTGTTTCTCATTCTTTTAACTCCCAGAAAGCTAGCTCAAATTTGTTTATTTGGCAGTTGAGTAGGATTCAAAGAGAAGGAAAGGAAGGTAGCAAGGCTCTTGAAGTCTAGATTTGGAACCTATACACTATTACTTCTGATGCCATTCTACTGGTAAAGCTATCATAAGGCCAGCCCAGATCAAGCAAAGAAGAAATAGACTCCACCACTTCATGGAAAGAGCTGCAAGATCATAATGCAAAGGAACGTGGTCTTGGGAATGGTGGCAAAATACTGCTGTGTTTGAAATCTTCCACACTATCAATTATAATCTAAGTTGTACTAATGTAGAGTCTACATGATGAAGAGAGTTCTGTTCCTAAAACAAAAGAATCTCTCATCATGACTCAGGCTCATTTCAGAATAATTTTATACAATGCATGAGTTTACTAAAACTTTGTTTAATTAAATTATCCAATGATGGCACAACTCTTCTTGGTGTCACTCTTTTTCCCAATAATAACAAAATTTTGTTGCTATGATAAACTTGACTATTAAAAATGACTAATATGAATCATAATTGAGGATTAATTGTATTGTTGGTTAATCAAACTTTGCCAAATTGTTTTGGGCTGTAAAAAAGGCAATTCCTGATCCTCATATTGATATGAAGCACATAAATATGCCTCACATACTGAGACAGCAATATGAAGCTTTCGTTTAATTGGTTGCTCAAAATATAATACCTAAGAAGAGCAAAAGCTTTTAAACTTCAGGATATTAAGTTCACTAGCCCAGATGGACTGAGTAAATGAGGGAATTGTAGACTACATGATTAATCACCTGGGGAACGAAACAATGAACATATCTTCTCCATTCTTTCACCATAAAGAGAAGAGAAATCACCTCATACAATAGATTTGAATCCTGTTTAGATCTTTTGGAGTACTTTTCATTTTGATGAAGGTGGTAGCATTGGCAGGATCAAGGTTAGATGGATCTAAAAAAGCAAATAGTATTATCTTGTATAATCTTTTTTCTATTTGTAACAATGTAAAACATGGTCCTTTGAAATAAAAACATGACTTCAACATCATTATTGTCACCAACAAGAAATATCAATAAGCTCTTTTTTTTTTTTTTTTTTTACATGGGCAGGCACTGGGAATCGAACCCAGGTCCTCTGGCATGGCAGGCAAGCATTCTTGCCTGCTGAGCCACCGTGGCCCACCCATCAATAGGTTCTTATGGAGACATCCTACTGAGTACTCTACTCAAGAGGTCATATGAAATGGATTCTGTACTGATCTAAGTACTTCAGAGAGGAATGCCTCTACCTTCCTCACTCTACCAACATTTTTGAAAGTCACTTTCTGTTCTCCTGAGACTGCCTAAATTTCCATTGACTGATAGATATAAATTAATTGTTTCATTTCAGTTTCTGCTTGTGGGTTTCAGAATAAGTAGAGAATATTACAGTGCATCTATGCAACAAGATCTATTTGAAGGCATGTTTTTCATTTGATATAAAATACAATTTTTATCAGAAGTAATAAAAATGTTACATATTAGCAAGAAAATAATTAGCTTGTACACATAGCTGTGACATCATTACTTTTTTTAAAGCAGTTATTCACTATATTTATTTTTACATTTTTTATTGTAAAATATAACATTGCACAAAGAGAAGAAAGAAAAAAGTGATAATTTTCTCAGCACACTTCAACAAGTAGTTATGGATCAGATCCCAGAGTTTGTCATGGGCTACTATTCCACCATCTCAGATTTTTTCTTCTAGCTGCTCTTAAATACTGGAGGCTAGATGGAATATTGATATAGTGATTCAACAGTCATACTGGTTTGCCAAATCTTATTTTCTCTGTTATATCTCTTCTCCCCTGAGCCCTCTCCCAATCTATAGGAATCCCTGGGCAATACCCATTCTGACTTTTTCATGTTGAGAAGGGGTGTTGATACTAAAGGATATGGGTATGTAATTAATTGATAATATTAGATAATTAATTGATAATCCTGAAATCCACGTTTCAGGATTTATCTAACCTAGGAACCCTCCAGGAATCATAGGTTCCAGAAAGCAAACAATGCATGAAATCTTTGTAGAGTCTCAGTTCAATCCCTAGGTGTTTAAAGGGTCAACAGGTGTGATTCTGGTTGAGGTCTAGAAAACCATAGCAATCAACACTAATTGAGGCTTATATAAGAGAAGCCTCCAGAGTAATCTCTGATTCCACTAGATCTCTCCTGGCCCCTGATACTTTATTTCATTAGGCATCTTTTAATGCCTCTTTTCCTCTACTTGGTCCAGAAGGCATTGTTGGTCCCATGGTGCCAGGATGAGAGTCATCCCCAGGAGCCATGCCCCATGCCATGAAGGAGAACTTTACTCCTGAATGTCATGTCCCATGCTGGGGGGGATGGGAAGGAGGGCAATGACCTTCCTTGCAGAATTGGGCCTAGAGGGAATGGCTACATCTGGGCCATGAAGAAGCTACCTGGAAAGAACTCCCAGGCCCCACCATGGGCCGTCTTAGCTTTTCCTCCACAGAAACAAATTTCATAAGGACAAGCCTCAATATCAATGACCTGGCCCACTTCTGGGGGTGTCCCCTATGGTGGAAAGGGTACCCGGGGCTTCCTAGATGGAAGAGTTCAATAGTTACATATGCAGCTATATATTTTTTTCCTTCAGACCCTCAGGGTCCTCCACCAACACCTCCCAATTATCAGCCCACTAGAGTCTGAACTGTGTCCTGGCATTACATCAAGCTACACAAAACTAAAAGGCCTCATTCCCACTCTTAACCCTAGGACTCTGAGTTGTTCAAATGAAGTATCCAGACAAGTTGATTTAGATTATGTGTTATAGAAAATTTAGGTTTAGACATAATAAACCTTTCTGCCTTTGGTCCCATAGAGTAGGCGAAGGTCTAGAGTACATACACTATCATTTTGTACCTGAATTCTGATTTATTTTAGTCCCAGCCAGATTGGCTTGGTTTTTAACTCTAGTTGAGGTGTGATTTCCCCTTTGGTTACTTTAACTATTATTATATACAGCTATGCTAATCTTCATAGTTGCAGCATTCCATCTCTGGGTCCTAGGTGTCACAGAGTTACTTTAAGTCCTAGAGAAATATCAATTGATACACATAGCTCAGAATCTCAGCATCCAGAAATACATTTACAACTTCACACTGAATGTGGCTACTATAAGGGCTTACAATATAGGCTCCAATTTTCTTAAAAATATTTTCTGAAAGAGACCTTAGCATATTTGTTCTTTTTTTGTGGGTTATTTTGCACAACACATTGTTCCCAAGGTTTATTCACCATCCTTCCTTTCTATAGCCATACCATATTACATCATATAATTATATCACAGTTCACCATTCTGCTTCTCAGTCATTTTACACTTCAGCTCCCTTCATCTGTTGGGCATCATGGATAATGTCCAAAATGAACAAACTAGGTTGTGCCAGTCTGAATCTGTGGTGGACCCCAGAAAAGCCATGCTCTTTAATCCTCATTCAATATTGCTGGGTGGGAGCATTTTGATTGTTTACATGAAGACATGACCCACCCAATTGTGGGTGGTAACTTTTGATTAGATGATTTCCATGGAGATGTGTCTCCACCCACTGAAGGTGGAGATGCTTACTGGAATCCTTTAAAAAAGGAAACATTTTGGAGAGAGTCCCTTTTTGGTAGAGCCACAAGAAAGCCAACAGATGCCGCCATGCTTGCCACGTGCCCTTCCAGCTAAGAGAGAAGCATTGAATGTCGTTGGCCTTCTTGAACCAAGGTACCTTTTCCTGGATGCCTTAGATTGGACATTTCTATAGAATTGTTTTAATTGGGACATTTTCTCAGCCTTAGAACTGTAAACTAGCAATTTATTAAATTCCCCTTTTTAAAAGCCATTCTGCCTCTGGTATACTGCATTCTGGTAGCTAGCAAACTAGAACACAGGTCTTATGGTATCCTCATTTGGTTGTACAATCAGCAGCAGTGTGAATTTTAGATAATTTTCACTGATCTTTACTAGAGTCATAATAGGAGAATCAAGCAATATCTATCCTTTTGTGTCTCACTTATTTCACTCAGCATTATGTCCTCAAGGTTCATTCACATTGTCATCTGCTTTGGGGCTTCATTTGGTCTTACTGCCACATAATATTCCATAGTATGTATATACAGCATGTTTATCTATAGATCTATTGATGGGTATTTGGATTATTTCCATCTTTTATAAATTATGCATAGTGCTGCTATGAACATTGGTGTGCAAATGTCTGTTAGTATTACTGCTTTCAGCTCTTCTGGGTATACACCATTTATTGGTATTACTGGGTCATAGGGCAACTCAATATTTAGTTTTCTGAGGAATCACCAAATTGTCTTCCATAGTGGCTGCACCATCTGAAGGGATTAGCCCTAGAGTGATTAATCCTGTTTCACCAGATGAAACTGCAAATGAATGGCCTGAAGCAAATGGCTTGAAGATATTTCTAATTCTTTTCATGACCCACCCCCACCACTCCTCATTTCTTTCAGACCTATAACTAGACTAAAATCCCAACAGGCCCCAAAAAGTGAGGTACAAAGGACCACACATGAGAAGATACATTGTAGTCCAAAAGAATTGTGTGAGTTTTCCAATTTATATAGACAGAAATTGGGGGAATATGTGTGGGAATGGATTTTAAGGGTGTGAGAAAATGGTGGGAGGAATATAAGGCTGGATCAGGCTGAATTTATTGATATGGGCCCACTAAGCAGAGATTCTGCATTCAATGTTTTGGCTCAAAGGGTTAGAAAAGGCATTAACAGTTTGTTTGGATGGTTAGTTGAAACATGGATCAAAAGGTGGCCAACATTACCTGAAGTTGCAATGCCAGAACTGTCCTGGTATAATGTAGATGAAGGGATCCAGAGGTTTAGAGAGATTGGAATGTTAGAGTGGATTTATCATGCAAAGCCTGCTCTTACACCCCAGGAATGTCTGGAGGATGCACCTTTTACCAGAACAGTGAGAAATAAATTTGTGAGACTAGCGCCATCATCCCTGAAGAGCTCTGTAGTTGCACTTCTCTGTAGGTCAGATATTACTGTAGGAACATCTGTCACTGAGTTGGAATCCTTAAACAAAATGGGAATGACTGGATCCTGAGTTGGCAGAAGCCAGGTGGCAGCACTTAATCACCAAAGACAGGGTAGATGTGGCTATTATAATAGACAGCAAACTCAAAGCAGGCATCAAAATAATATGACTCACAGAGATTTGTGGTATTGGCTAGTAAATCATGGAGTACCTAGAAATGCAATAGATGGGCAGTCTACTAAATTCTTGTTTGAGCTGTATAAACAAAAGAGTTTTAGGTCAAGTGAACAGAAATCTAACCTGAATTACAAAAACACAGAGTCTTGGCCTCTTAATCAATTTCCAGACTTGAGACAGTTTACAGACCCAGAGCCTCTTGAATGAAGGGGAGGCCAGATCCCTTTGGGGGAGAACCCTGTTACACTGCCACAAATTTATACGTTAATCTTCCTCCAAGCCTTCCCCAAGGAGACCAACGGCCTTTTACCAGGGTAACTGTGCATTGGGGAAAAAGAAATGATCAGATATTTCAGGAATTATTGCCTTTTACCAGGGTAACTGTGCATTGGGGAAAAAGAAATGATCAGATATTTCAGGAATTATTGGACAATGGTTCAGAAGTGACATTAATTCCCTGGGACCCAAAACATCACTCTGGTCCACCAGTCAGAGTGAGAGCTTATGGAGGCCAAGTGATCAATGGAGTTTTAGCTCAGGTTCATCTCACAGTGGGTCCAATGGGCCCACAGAATGATTCTGTAGCTATTTCCCCAGTTCCAGAATGTATAATTGGAATAGACATACTGAGCAACTGGCAGAACCCCCACTGGCTCTCTAACTCATGCAGTGAGGGCTATTACAGTGGGAAAGGCCAAGTGGAAGCCACTAGAACTACCCCTACTGAACAAAATAGTAAATCAGAAGCAATACTTGATTCCTGGAGGGATTGCAGAGATTACTGCCAGTCTTAAGGACTTGAAGGATGCAGGGGTGGTGATTCCCACCACATCCCCATTCAACTCTCCTATTTGGCCTACGCAGACAACAGATTGGTCTTGGAGGAAGACAGTGGATTATTGTAAACTCGACCATGTGGTAACTCCAATTGTAGCTGCTGTTCTGGATGTGGTATTGCGGTTTGGGCCAACCGCTAAACTATCGGGGACCCTCTACTCCTCAGCTTCTCACTGCTTGCTAGACGACACTGCCGCACGCAGAAAAGGGGCTCGAGCCGGGGGTCTGGGTCCAAGGGGCGCACGCAGGAGACCTCGCTGCGGGTCTAAAGGACTGGAGGCCGAGTCAATTAAGGCATGAAGCGAGGTAGCTTTATTGTTGGTAGATGCTTATGCCAGGGCCGCCAGAAGCTAAAGACCACGAGGCTTGACAAGCCCTGGATTATATACAGTTTGAGAGGCGGAGTTAGGGCGTGGCCTCCAGGGGAGGGTAGCCAATCACACAGGGAGGACGGATGAGTGACTGTGACCATAGAGATGCTGTTCCTGAGTGTACCCGTAGCAGAGGATGTTAGGTAGGTGGAGGACTAAGGAGAAGGCCAATAGGGTTAGAGAGACAAGGCTGCATCATCACTAGTCGCTGGTGAGGCTTGTAATTCAGAGGCTTAGAAGAACCGGACGTGCCAAAATGGCGAGGGAGGGAGAGAAAGAGACTAAGCCACCAGGCCAAGAATAAAATTATGCCACAGGTATCATTGGTTGAGTAAATCAATACATCCCCTATTACCTGGTATACAGCTATTGATCTGGCAAATGCTTTTTTCTCAGTAGCTGTTAGCAAGGACCACCAGAAAAAGTTTGCTTTCAGCTGGCAAGGTCAGCAGTATACTTTCACTGTCCTTCCTTAGGGGTATATCAACTCTCCAGCCCTGTCATAATCTTGTCTGCAGGGACCTTGATCATTTCTCCCTCCCACAAGACATCACACTGGTCCATTATATTGATGATATTATGTTGATTGGACCTGGTGAGGAAGAAGTAACAACTTACTGGTAAGGCATTTGTGTATCAGAAGATGGGAGATAAATTCAACAAATTACAGGGGGCTTCCACCTCAGTGAAATTTCTAGGTATCCAATGGTGTAGGACATGTCAAGATATCCCTTCTAAGGTGAAGGATAAGTTGCTGCATCTGGCCCCTCCCACAACCAAAAAAGAGGCACAATGCCTAGTTAGTCTCTGGATTTTGGCAGCAACCTATTCCTTATTTGGATGTGTTACTCCAGCCCATTTATTAAGTGAACAGAAAAGCTGCTAATTTTGAGGAGGACTTGAACAAGTGGAGGCTCTGCGACAGGTCCAGGCTGCTGTACAAGCTGCTCTGCCACTTGGGCCATATGATCCAGCAGATCCAATGGTGCTGGAAGTGTCGGTGACAAATAGAGATACTGTTTGGTGCCTTTGGCAGTCCCCTTTAGGAGAATTACAATGCAGACCCTTAGGACTTTGGAGCAAAGCCTTACCATCTGCTGCAGGTAACTACTCTCCTTTTGAGAAACAGCTTTTGGCCTTCTACTGGGCCTTAGTAGAGACAGAACGCTTAATTGTGGGCCACCAAGTTACCATGAGATCTGAGTTGCCTATCATGAGCTGGGTGTTGTCTGAACCACCAAGCCATAAAGTTGGGTGTGTGCAGCAGCACTCTATTGTAAAATGGAAATGGTATATTCAAGATAGGGCCAGAGCAGGTCCTAAAGGCACAAGTAAGTTACATGAGGAAGTGGCCCAAATGCCCATGATCTCCACTCCTGCCACATAACCTTCTCTTTCCCAGACCAGAGCTATGGCCTCTTGGGGAATTCCTTTCAGTGTATTGACTGAGGAAGAGAAAACTAGGACCTGGTTTACAGATGGTTCAACATGATATGCAGGTACCTCCAGAAAGTGGACAGTTGCAACATTACAACAGGATGTCCTTGAAGGATAGTGGTGAGGGGAAATCCTCCCAGTGGGCAGAACTTTGAGCAGTGCATTTGATTGTTCATGTTGCTTGGAAGGAGAACTGGCCAGAGGTCCATTTGTGTACTGACTTGTGGGCTGTTGCTAATGGTTTGGCTGGATGGTCAGGGACTTGGAAAGACCTTACTTGGAAAATTGGTGACAAAGAGGTCTTGGGAAGAGGTATGTAGATAGACCTTTCTGAGTGGGCTAAAAACATGAACATATTTGTGTCCTATTTAATCACTCCAGCTAGGACTTCTAGTACAATGTTGAATAACAGTGGTTACATTGGGCATCCTTGTCTCACTCTGAATCCTGGAGGAAAGGCTTTCATATGTCACATTGAGTATGATTCTGGCTATCAGTTTTCCATACACACCCTTTATGCTACTCAGAATGTTTCCTTTGATTCTTAACTTTTGAAGTGTTTTTATCAGGGAAGGATGCTGAATTTTGTTGAATTGCTTTTTCAGCATCAATAGATAGGATCATGTGGTATTTTCTTTGCGATTTGCTAATGTGCTCTATTACATTGATTGATTTTCTTGTGTGGGACCAAGCTTGCATTGCTGGTATAAATTTCACTTGGTCGTAATGTGTAATTCTTTTAACGTGTCTTTAGATTCAATTAGTTGAGAATTTTTGCATCTACGTTCATTAGGGAAATTGGTCTGTAGTTTTCCTTTCTTGTAGCATCTTTATTCAATTTGGGTATTAGAGTGATGTTAGCTTCACAAAAAGAGTTAGGTAGCATTCTCTTTTCCTCAAATTTTTGGAAGAGTTTGAGCAAGATTGGTGTAAGTTCTATTTAGAATGTTTGATAAAATTCCCCTGTGAAGCCTTCAGTTCCTGGGCTTTTCTTTGTAGGAAGATTTTGGTGACTGACTGAATCTCTGCTCTTGTTACTAGTTTGTTGAAATCCTCTATTTCTTCTTGAGTCAGTATAGGTAGTTCATGTGTTTCTAGGAATTTGTCCATTTCATCTAAGTTGTCTGGTTCATTAGCATTTAGTTGTTCATCATATTCTCTTATGATTTTTAAAAATCTCTTCATGTTATCCTTTGGTTTTTATTCATCAGATCTATGTATTCTTTTTTTTTCTCTCTCTCTCTCTTTATCCTTTAAATAACCATTACTGGTATTCTTCAATTCTGTGCCCTCCTCCAGACCTCCCTCACCTGTCTTTTTTATTTTTCTTTCCACTGACAGGACTTCTTTTAGTATTTCTTTTAGGGCAGATTTCTGGTTGACTAATTCTCTTAGTCTTTCTTTGTCTTTAAAGATTTTAATCTCTCCCTAAATTTTGAAGGACAACTTAGCTGGATAATTCTTGGTTGGAAGCCTTTCTCATTCAGGATCTTAAATATATGATACCACTGCCTTCTTGTTCCATGGTGCCTATTGATTAGTCCAAACTCAGTCTTATGTGTTTTCCCTTGTATGTAGTAGATCATTCTTCTCATGCTGCTTCCAAGACTTTCTCTTTCTCTTCAACATTCAACAATTTGATTAGTATGTGTCTTAAAGCAGGCTGATTTGGATTTATTCTATTTGGAGTTCATTGGGACTCTTTAATTTGTATACTTACATCTTTTATATGGATTGAGAAGTTTTCCCTAGTTATATCTTCCACTAACTTTCCCAAAGCTCTTTAATCTTTTCTCCTTCTTCTGGAAAACCAATGATCCTTATATTTGCATGCCTCTTGCTGTCCATCATTTCCCTAAGATCCAGTTCCATTTTATCCATCTTTCTTGCCATTTGTTCTTTTGTGTGCTCTAGTTCAATTGTTTTGTCTTTCAGCTCACTTATTCTTCTTTCTAATTCTTTGAATCTACTGTTGTGCATCTCTAGTATTTTTCTAATTTGGTCTTTCATTTCTGTGAGATCTGCAATTTTTCTGTTTAATCTTTTGACTTCTTTACAGTCTTCCAGTGTCTTCCTGATACCCTTTATTTTTTTATAGATATCCTTGAGTAGATGTTCCATATTGGGTCCCTTCTGATTTATTTGGTCATTTGGCTGGGCCATTTGTTTGGATCTTCATGTGTTTTATGATTTTCTGGCGTGTTCAGGGCATGTGATTATTTTAATAAGGTTATTTTGCAAGTTGGTTTCCTTCACTTATCTAAAGTTTTTTATTTACTTGTTTTTGCATTGAGGGTTTCCTTTTGCACTTGATTTGTTGGTAGTTCCCCATCAAACCAATATCTAGATCTCATGTAAGGAGTGTAGTTTTAGTTGAGGGTCTATTAAAAGTTAGACCAGGGTGCATGGGTACTTCAGTGGCAAAACACCTGCCTGCTGCGTAGGAGATATGGGCTTGATTCCTAACCATTGTACCCCAGTCTAACTTTTAATAGATCTAGCCTTCAAAACTGTAAATAAATAATAATGATAAAATATTAAAAACAACAACCAAAAAAAAAAACCCACCTCCACCGCAGTAGGCCCCAGAGTCAGAAGAAGACAACCCAACATATATTAGAGATAAACTCAGACTGGTACCCACAGAAAGGAAAAAAATAAAAATTAAAGAAAAAGTAAATAAATACAATAAAATAGAATATTAAAAAATAAAAAATCAATAAAAATGTAAATATAAAAATAAAAATATTATTAGTAAAGAATAAATATATATTATATATAATATATAGAAAAGATCTATCTTGGAAAATGGGGGAAAAGAGGCAAAAGAAAAAAGAAAAAGAGAAACCTAGGGAGATAGGGTGTCTGCCTGCCTGTACTTACTATATCCCTCCAGCAGGTGGCGATTCTGAGGCACCGCCTTCCCCTGCTGCACCCGCAAAGACCAGCTGAAAAGATGGCGTGTGTGGCCCGGGGACTGCTGTAGCTGCAGTGACAGGATGGTTGATCCCGGCACGCAGGGTGAGGGAGCTGATCAGCACCCAGGGTGGGGTAAGCAACCAACCCACAGCACCGCGCTTGATGGGACGGCTATTTGCAGCGCCCAGGCGGGTGACCACTCCCAGCACCCCGGGACGCAACTCTTTGCAGCAGACTGACGGGCCATCTCCAGGGTCCCCGTGGGCACTGCTGGCTTCAGGTCTGCTCAGGGGGGTTCTCCAGGACTGGAGGAGGAAAGTCAGTTCCCTCCAATGCGCATTACCCCATGCCCCTGGCTCCCAGTGGGACTCCCTGACAGTGTGAACCACCTCACTCTCCCAATCCTGATTTCCCGGCCTTCTCCTCCCCAAAACACCCTAAAGACCCTCCTCAGTCACTCTACCCCTGGGACCACAGTCCTGGTCATTCTTTGCCTGCCCCTTATCTTGTTCCTTGGAGCAGGGTTGACTCCCATCCGCCCTGCTTCACCATCTTCCCAAAAGTCCATCATTACTCTTTGAAAAGCCTCAAAAGAAAACAGTTCTAATCCAACACATCCTCCCACCTAGAGGAAGAAGGAAAAAAAAATCAATTAGGAAGAACAAGTGAACTAATTGCTTATTTTAAAAATAATGATGTGTAAAATTTGACTAAATTACCCATTTAAAACTTTTTAGAATTATGAAAATAATTGTTACAGATGAGGTTGTTACATTGTCCCATAATTTAATAACTTCAAATTCTAGAATAGGGTGGACATAATTTAGTATGAACCATTTTTCAACCAAAATAATGCTAGTATATTACAAATTATGGTTAGCAGGTAAATATGAATATGTGACAATTACAAATGAGTTTACATAGTCATTTGCGAAGTCAGCACCTGGTACAGCATCTTACTTTTATTAGATGTCAATTACAAATCTAGTGCCTTTAATTGAATATTATAACAAGGAAAAGATCAGCAAGGATATAAATAACTTGGATACACAGCTATGACTACATTACTGAAGATCCCCTTTAGATACCAGGTGTAATCCTGTCAATCTTCCTATGTGGAGGGGAAGGAAAAAAATACCTGCATAAATACCAATACTGAGTTAGTTAACTTTGAAATTTTATTGATAAGATTGAATACATATTTCCTGAAATATTTTATGTTCTATATTCTATATCTACATAAAATGTCTTATAATCTTCATAAACTTAACAGGGCCACTGGAATTCCAGTTCAGATTTAATAAAATATTAGGTGACTTTACTTTTGTAATATACTTATTCTTGAAACATATTTCTTGCAACAGTTTACTTACCTAAAAGTTTATTATATTTTTAAAGACACATATCCAAAGCTAGATGGCTAAGTATCTATACTTCCAAAGAGTTACAGAAACTCTAGAGATGACTATGAAAAAAATGTTTTTTCCCATTGAAAATAGGACAGAAAATGAATGATAAAGCAATTGGCTAGTTATATTAAGAAAGAAAGTGAGACATTAAATTATTCATAGCACCTTAATTTTTGAATGTTCAATAAAAAATCTTATTCTTCAAGATGATTGCACTGTATGAAGTTTTATTTACATGCACCAACTAATATGTCTGATGTATTTTGAACTGACAGCCATTTAAGGCACTGACAAAAAATGAAAATGAATGTTCTATAGTCAACTAAATGTACTGATTACATTAAAAAGCATGGATAGAGGCCCTGATCAAGATTGTGGAATAAGACACTTCACGGCTCTTTTCCCCACAGAAGCGTTCAATAACCAGCAAGAACTGGCAGAAACAACTTTTTCAAAGCTCCAGAACACAGTAATGTGGCCACTGTAAATAGGAGAATGCTAAATGAAGAAAAATTTTACTTAAAAGTGGTAGTATCTCATGGTGCTTTAGTTTACCTCCTCCTCCCCTCTCACCATCTCAGTTTGGAATAGTCCCACATTCTCAGTGTCAATTCCTGATCCCAGTTCTGGAGGGAACAGGGTAATCCCCACACACATACTGGTATTGAACTGAGGAATTTACCATTCCAGAACTCGTCCTGCATGTAGAAAGCAGCAAGGATCAGGAAGGCCTCTCTGCTTTGGCCTGGAACTTTTCTCTTAACTCATTGTATGGATAGGTCCTGAAGGAAAGTACTTGTCCAGCTCAGTCTGCAGAGATTGGGAATGTTGTTTCTTTTTTTCCTTCATCCTTTACTTCCTTTTTTTTTTTTTTGGTTGTACTCTGCATCCAAGGACAGCTCTGTCATGACAATGGCTGAAAATAAGCTTAAAGAATAGATATCTCAAGAGTTCTAAATTCCAGTGATAACTTATTAAAATATCGAATTGTACAGGTGTCAACAAAAGTTTACAAAACATACAAAAAAAAGGACATGATGACCCAAGCAAAGAAGAAGATTCAAGAATTAGAAGTAAATGACAAGGATCACACCTGGGACATTCCAGACAAAGACTTTTTAAAAATGTTCCTAAACATGTTTAAAGACCTAAAGGAAAGCATGGACAGAGATAAAGGAAATCAGGAAAATGATATGTGAACACAGAAAGAATATCAACAGAGAAATGGAAATTATGAAAAAGAACCAAACAGAACTGAAGACCATAGAGCAGAAATTTGAAATTCCCTAGAGGTGTTCAAAAGATAAGAGCTAGTAGAAGAAAGAATCAGTGAACCTGAAGATAAGGTAATTGAAATTGTTCAGTCTAAGGAGCTATAAAAAGAAAGAAGTAAACAAAACAGAGCTTGAAAAAACTGTGGGGCACAATAAAGCATGCCAATATACACTTTGTAGGACTCCTAGAAGGAAGATAAAGAGAGGGACAGAGAATATTCAAAGAAATCACAGTTAAAAACTTCCAAATTAAAGAAAGACAAATATACACATCCAAGTTGCTCAATGAAATCCAAACAAGGTAAATCCAAATATATCAATACCATGGCATACTATAATTGAACGTTCAAATACCAGTGTTAAATGAAGAGTTATGAAAGCCACAAAAGAGAAGGAATATGTCACTTACAAGGGAGACTCAGTAAGAGTAAGTGCCAATTTCCCCTCAGAAACCACGGTGACAAGAAGGCAGAGGGATGGCTTATTTAAAAGTACTGAAAGTAAAATGATTTCTGCCCAAGAACTCTGTATACAGCAAATCTGTTTTTCAAAAGTGAAGGAGATATCAAGAAATTCTCAGATAAAAGTTGAGGGAGGTTATTTCCAGCTTCTTAATTCTTTATTTCTAGTATAAATTCCAGAAGCCACCTTCACTGCGTCCCACTTCCTAGTAGTGACCATAATTTTGTCTTCTATTGCCAAATTATCTTACTAAAGTAAGTAGTACTTTGTGTTTGTGTGTGGTCTGATAGCTTTTGATCGTCAATACATAAATGGAATTTTTATGTTATTATGTGCAGATTTATTTTAAAAATTGTATTGGGGTATGGTAATCCATTATGTGAATATATATATTCATCCATACTACTGCTGATGGCCATTTGAGTTGTTTATAATTTGGTGAAATTATAAATAAAGCTTCTATGAGCATTTAAAAAAAGCATGGATGGAGATAAAAACTCCATACACCTCACTTTTTACACTAAAGCTAACTAATAATATTCTCAATTCACTGTCAAAACAGAACAAATAGAAAAAAACAGTGCATTCTCCCATTACCAAATGTATAACCCTACATATAACAATACTGCATACTCTGCCTTCTTCCCATAGCAATGAATTAATTTTTTGTGCTTCTAAGAACAAAAATCATTTAGTTTGTTTATTGCATCCTGTATTTTCCTCTACTCAAATGTTTCATACTAGATATATCTCTTCTCTCACCTCTGTCATCATTTATTTCCTTCTCTGTTTAGTCATTCACATAAACATGCCAGCATGTCATATTGCGTGTTTGACCTCACATGCACCTGCAGGAACCATCTCATATATCTGACCCCTTGTAAGGCAAACATGTTTGATTTTTACATCTACACTTCTCTGAATTCTCTCCTCTAATTCTCTCTTGAATTCACTGTACTCAGGCTTTAATTCCTGTCAATTAACTGATATCAATCTTGTCAGATGCTAAATCCAATACTAAATTCTCAACCTTCATCTTATTTGGCCTCTCAGTGCCATGTGATATAGTTTCCTCTTGGAATTCTTTCTACTTTTGGCTCATAGGAGAGTACAATTTTTTGGTGTTCCACAAATCTCACTGACTGTGACTTCTTAGTTTCTTCTGCTGGGACCTCATCCTCTTTTCAAACTGTTAAGAGTTGGAGCATTCCCTTCAGTCTTTGTATCTATTATGCCCTCTGTCCA
This sequence comes from Tamandua tetradactyla, assembly GCF_023851605.1. Lineage (NCBI taxonomy): Eukaryota > Metazoa > Chordata > Mammalia > Pilosa > Myrmecophagidae > Tamandua > Tamandua tetradactyla. The sequence goes on from NC_135327.1 coordinate 189,749,783, forward strand.
AATTCACTGTCTACGTGGTCACATCCAGCCTCATGATTTTATTATCATCTGTGTGCTGAACATTCCATTTTATACCTCACCATACTCTCCCATAAACTCTAGTGTTGTCTAACTCTATGGCTACTTAATATTTTTATATGAATTTTCTATAGTCTTCTCAAACTTAACAGAGTCAAAATTGAACTTGACTCTTTTGTGGAGAGTCTAGATGACAGATAATGGTGTCTTAGATTATGCTATTAGCGGTAAAGGGTGGGGGTGGGGTGTGCCTGCCAAATTCTGGATATAGCTTGAAGACAGAGACAATGTAATTTGATGAAGGTTTAGATCCTAGAGGGGAAGAGAAAAAAGTGAGCAAAAAATGTTTAAAATATATGTATTTTTTTACCTGAGCAACCAGGTGAATGGAAGTCTTAATATTGGGGGAGGTGGATGCGTGAGTGCTGTCAATCAAAAACTCATCAGGCAATATTAATTAGTGCTTATAAGTAAGTTTGTATATATTGCACTGTCATTTAAAAGTAATGTGTAGATTAAATTATACAACAAATATTTACTGAGTGCCTCTCCTTAGCCAGTCCCAGGTAAAATTGCCGGAGACAGAGTAGTAAATAAAAAAAAAAATCTTGCTGTCATGGAGCTTAGATTTTAACGGGGAAAAGCAATAAATTAAAAAATAAACAAACAAGACAAATATCTATAGATCTAAGATTCATGAAAACTATGAAATGAAGGAATACCTTGAAAGGGTGGGAAAGAGAATTACTTTAGGCAATCAATTGGTCAGGGAAGACCTTTCTCCGGAGGTGACTGGGCCATATCTGGGGGTGACATGTTCCAATTAGGAGTAACAGCAAGTGCAAAGGCCCAAAATGTAAGAAAGAGAAAACCTAGGAATAATTTTAAATGCCAGATGACTGGATGACAGTAAGCAGTTGTGGGAGCCAGCTATGAGTCTGTTCCAAGGTCAGACAGCTGAGCAGGGATCAGTTACAAGGAGGCCTATAGATCAGAGTAGGGAATTTTGATCACACTGAATTGACAAGCCACTAAAGGGTTTTATGCAAGGGCATGACTTGAATGTATTTTTATTTTTACCAATAATAATATGATACAGATGTGGATTTAAGGAGGTCAAGAATGGCAGTAGAGAGAAAATTTGGAGATAGTGAGGCAATTTTAGAGATAAGAATGGCCTGCATTAGTGTACCCTGGCAGAATTTCAATGTCCATAAAAATCAGTATGTAGTATTGTAAGTGTTATCAACAGATATTTCTGGAGCTTTAAATGTTTTTGATAAAGATTTCCCTTGTTTCAAATTATACTTTGTTAACTTGCTTATCTTTACCTTGTTTACTTATTTAAATACTTAAAATTTGTGCCACAATTTTAGTCATTTTTGTTCATATAACAAAGCATTATAACAGGCAATTTTTTTGGACATAAAAACAACCATTTATTTTTAATATTGCTGATCATACATTTATTGTTAAGAGCCAACAACAAGTGAGCTTATTTTCTTCCTTCCTTACCTTGAACTGAATTACCTGATCTGATTATTTTAAGCATATATACAGCTGTGCCTTCTTATACTGATGGCAAATATTTCATTTCCATAATAGTTTTATAAACAGTTTGTGCCATTTTGCTTGAGATGCAGGGCATATTTACTATTGTGCCAACTCAAGGATCTGAAGTTATTATGAATTCTTCTCAAGAACAGGCTTTAGAGTAAAAATGTATAAAGAAGTAAATGATATTTGTCTCTCCAATCAACTGTTACTTATTTCAAAGCCATGAACAGAATGTTATGGAACAAAAGAAAAGACAGAGAAGAAAAATTTGAAGAATCGAGGAAGCTGATTTTTACTTGCTAAGATTTTATGAATTGCTGGAAGTCTCTATTAGAATGCAGTTTTGATTTGCAGTTTGACAAATATAAAATTGGCAATTTTACTGAAATATAAACTCCATTTGATAACTTTTACATTTACCCTTAATGGAAAAGGAAATCATGTCATTCATAGTTGATATAGTTTTGCATTATATTAAGGCTTTTGGCTCTTTTAGTTTTCCTCCAACATTATATCCAAGTGAAGTCATCACTTATCCTCACCAGTTTTATTGTAACTGTTATTAACTTATTTCAAATTCTCATCTTAATCTCAGTTAGCTATTTCCATATAGCTAGACTTCTAACCTAGACTGTTGAATTCTTGTCCGCCTTCCATACTGCTTCCAGAATGCCACGGGAGAGAGAATAATGCTCTAAGGTGGACGTCCGTGTCCTACTCCCTAGAACATGTAAATATGTTGTTACATGTCAAGGAGAAATTAAGGTTGTAGATGAATTGAGGTTGGTAATAATCTGACCAGGGAGATTATCCTGGATTATCCAAATGAGGCCAATATTATCACAAAGTTCCTTATGGGGAAAGAGGGAGACAGGAGAGACAGTGCCTGAGTCACCTGATGTGAAAAATACTCAACAAGCCATTGCTGACTTTGAATTTGGAAGAGGACGTGAGCTAAGAATTGAGGTTAATCTCTAGGAGCTGGTAAAGAGCAAGGGAATGGATTTTTCCTCATGGCTCCCAGAAGAAACACAGCCCTGCCAAAAGCTTGATTTTAGTGAAGTTGACCGATTTTAGATTTCTGACCTCTAGAACTTTAAGATAATAAATTCCTGTTGTTTTAAGATACCAAGTTTGTCATAATTTGTTAATTAGCAATAGGAAACTAATAAAAAAGCTAATCTAGACTACAGAGTCCTCATGGTGCACAGAAAATTGTATGCTGAGAGATGTTTGATAACTCAATCAGTAATGGGATGTAAAACCCTGGTTTGCAGTGTTTAACAATTTCTACATTATAATTACTCCAACTATGGCTGATTTCAAGCTACTAACCGGACATAACTGAAAGCAGCATGGGAAAGGCATGCAGTCAGCTCTTATAAGCTGGTACAAACAAACCACTAAAAAATATCTGTTCTCAGTTATGTGCCTTTTAAAACAATCCTTACTCTAACCTCTGTTTAAGTCTCTAACTGAAGTTCAAACAACTTTCCACGGTCTTTTCCATGTTCCTTGCATTTATGGTCTTTTTCTTGGGACTCCTTCTTTTTATCTGACTATTGAAATCCCATCATATCCCACCAATTATTTAAAAATCATTAATGCTAACACTGCCTTCGTGAAGCCTTCCTCACCTATTGCAAACTCTCAACATCCAAATTCCCTAATAAGTGATGAGGCTTTTTTTTTCTGCTATTAACAGTATCCTGTAAATTCTTTTATTGCAGGATTAATCCCAAATTGTATGTGTATATTTACTTGCAGTTTTCTGCTGCAAGTTGGAGACTCCCTGAAGGAAAGACATTTCTGGTTATTAAATTCAATATGTAAAATACATAGTATAAACATAGGGACATAAAGGACACTTAAAATGCTTGATGTGCAAATATTTATGTGTTTTTAGCTCTTATTCTCAATAAATGAGAGCTATGCAAAAAAATATTAGCTCTACTGGAGAGATGAAAACTTACTAGACAAAAGCCAGATTTTTGTTTAAATAAGAAGGTGCATGGATTAAGTCAGATCAAGTGTGAATGAAATAATTTTAGTAAGGTAAAGCCCATGAAGATTTATTGACTATCTCATTGGTGCCTGATTTTGAGCTAGCAGTGCAGATGAAGCCGTAATCCATACAGTCAAGGATATTGAATATTTATAAGCTTGGTGAAAATTAGAGATTCTTAGATTTGATTTCAAAAGGGAGAAATTTATTTGTATGGCCTTTACAAGGACCATAGCTAAAATAAAATAGGATAAAAATTAAAGGAATTAAATGTTTGAAATTGCTACAATTGCCAAACAAAAAGAAAGCCTGTATAAGACCCACCTCAATCAAAAGGACAGAGTGAGAAGCATCCAGGCTCCATCCTCCTGCAGGAGCTTTGAGCAATTGGCAAGAACTTTCTCATCCCAAAGCTCCAGAAAAGAGTTAAAGGACTGCAGTTACAGGACAAGCACTGAATCAAAAACAAAAAAAAAGAGTCCACTGATAAATTGTAAGATCTCTTGACACCCTGGCTGGCTCCTCCCTTATCCACTCACTGGCTTGGCATGGGCCAGCCTGTTTTTCTATATAGGTCCTTGGTCCCTGTTCTAGACTAACCCTTTTGCACATACTGGGAGTATGTATATCTGACCCAATCTATCTGGTGGTGGCCTGATGGATTAAACAGGACATTCATCACGTTTGTCATCACAGAACTTTCCCTGAGTGTAGCTCACAGAATTCTCCTACAGAACACTGTGAATGAGTGTTTTTTGTAACCCTAAACATTTAAAGAGAGACTTATCAGAGCATTAGTTGGATACACCCTAAGAAACAGATGTCTTAGAGTCTATACTCAAGCAGTATCATGTTAAAATATCAAAACATCCAGGTTTCAATGAAAGATTATAAAACATACATCAGGAAGCAATGGACTAGGAAAAGGAGAAGATTAAAGCAATAGAAACCATCAATAAAGACCAGACCTGGAACATTTCAAAGGTTTAAAAAAATGGTCCCCAAATATGCTCAAAGAGTTAAAGGAAAACATGGACAAAGAACTAAAGGAAGACTGGAAAATGATAGATAAACACAAAGAGAATATCAATAAATAAATGGAAATTGTGAAATGAATAAAATTGTACTGAAGACCACAGTAATAGAAATTTAAAATTCCCTAGAGGGGTTCAACAGCAGATAGCATCTGGCAGAAGAAAGAATCAGTGCACTTGAAGAAAAACAATAGAAATCGCCCTGTCTGAAGAGGAGAAAAAGAAAGAATGAAAAAAAGAAAATGAGGAATATGTGGTACACCATCAAGCATGTCAGTATAGGCATTGTGTGAGTCTTGAAGAAAATGAGACAAATGGACAGAGCAAATATTTAAAAAAAAAAACCATGGCTGACAACTTCCCAAATTTAAGGAAAGGCATGAATATACACATCCAAGATGTACCCTAAACTCCAAAAGGATAAACCTAAATAGATCCACCTGTGGATCTGTGGGACTGTCGATGCTGATGACATAGGTCTACTTGCCTACTGGCAGAGCGACTTTCACATTTATGGGGAAGAACCTTCAGGCTGAAGGATACAGATATTAGCAGTTGTTAGGTCAGCCAGGTCATGGAGTATAAGTGGGTCACTCACAGTGTCTCTTACAGACCGCCCCTTTGCCCTTCCACTCATTCACACATCATGTTATACTCCATCTCCTCACTGTGTCTTCAAACTGGTCAATAAATTGGTCAATAAAGCAGCAATATCCAAATTAATGACAAAACAATTTAAAGTAGAAATAATAAAGAAATAGGACCTAGTGTCTGCTGCTATAGATAATAATTGTGATAATCAAATTATATTACTTCTGCCAATTAATCCTGGCAGTTTTGTATTTTTTTTTTCTTTTGTCTGCTGGTTTACTGACATGGAGAGGTAAAAAATGTACAGATAAAAGAAGAGTCTCTCTGAGTAGAAGCATCTCTTCACTGATAACCAGGACTCTAGTTTCTATAGAAGCTAAAGTTGCAGAAGAAGAGGTATATATGTCCCCCAGAATGGTTAAGAGGGACCACTCTTATTCAATTTAATTTTATTGCTATAGATACCACATTTACTTTTATTACTGTAGATGCTGTAGCTTTGTTTGAGAACCTAGTCATCTGTGATGTGACTCTCCTATTGAGGCCTTCCAGAAATCTCCTTAATCAAACTTGATTTCTCCAGCACCATGCTGTTTTCCAGGTCATGAAGTGTAGAAGGCAGTATTGCTTGTACTTCAGCTGAATCTGCTTCACAGTATTGTTTTGCTTTGATCTCTATACAGCCCACTTTCCCCAGTGTACAGTTTCTCTGATAAATTACTGTAGGTCATATTGGGGAATGGTTGGTTGATGACATTACTGTATATAATTACTGCAGTTTTATGGGTCTTACCTTACAGATACCAGAATTATGCATTACAGCTGGCTTGTGGTATGTGAGAGCTGATTCTGCACATTGCTTCTCAACTCTGTGTTCAATGACACCATATTTTTAGCTTGAAATCAGTCATAGATATTCCAGATATAGGTAAATGCTATAAATATAGGCTTAACTTTTGAGAAAGCTGATTTATCAATATTCCACTGGTACTAGACCTCCCTTTTACACTATGGACTCTCTTTCTGAGAGTTTGCTCAAATATGGGAATGGGGCAACAGACTGATTCTTCCATGGTGGCAGCTGACATCAGTCGTCAACTCACCAACTCTTGTTGTTTTTCCTGTACAAGTAAAAACCTCATTGGCTGCCCATCCTCCTCATAGTATATGTAAGTAATAGTATATGTAGCCATTGACACAAATTTTGGGGAATCAAAACCCCTGGAAGCTGTCTTCACAGAAATTATACACATTGTTATCTGATTGTTAAGCACTGTCAAGCTAGTCTCTGCTAGTCTGTAATTCTTTTATCTACATTGAAGCTACAGAGAGTAGTTTCATAGCAGTCTCCCTTAGAATCAACTCTGGCCTACAAGTCACTGAGCTTTCAGGAAGGCTACACACCTTTCATTAGTGAATACCTTTTGCTTTAGAGAAAAGAATATTCTATGAATTCTTCCAAAAGCAGGAGAATATGACCATTTCCTAGGTTGTGTGGTTTTATATAATAATCTCATCCAAAATGTTGAATTCTGTGAGCCTTTTGACTTTATCCTCAAATGTCTGTCAAGGAAACTCTAGGATCTCCACCTGATTTGCTACTTTAACCCCAAGCATTAGAGAGCCAATCCAGTAATGCCTTAGGACTATATACATGTTTACTTCTAAATACATTAAAATTTGAGGAGTAGTGCATTAATCTAGCTAATGCCATTCAATATAGCTTCCAAAGAACAGAGAAGACTTAGGTTGGTTCAACAAATATTTTTGTGCTCCTCTTCTTCTCCAGGCTCTGTTGTCGGTGCTTGGCAGAGTTTTGGGTGCTTTAGTGAAGGTGGCTTTCCAGTACTGATTTTCAAACAGCAATGGAATCTGCAAAAAGACCCATGTTGCTGATTAGGATGTACAGAAAGGCATTATTACAGGGCTCTTGGTGAGGATGGAGAAGTTGTTAGCTATACAGATACTCTATTTGGTTGGTTTTTAGAAGGCCAGATTTCTTTCTGAGGACTATATTCAAAATTCTCACATTTGTTCTTTTTCTACATCGAAACCCTCAATACCCTATTCTTTGAAAATTGTTCAAAGTAAAACAAACAAGCAAAAAGATTTCATGAGGATAGATATTTGAAATCTAAGATGCTAGGTTGTATACATTATGGCTGAAAACTCTATGGAGATCCTTCAGAACTCCTTTAGGTAGAATATCCATAAGGATTTACTGTTTGTTTCACTCAAGAGTTTCTAATAACAGATCAGGCCAAATAAAGAATCCAACTTAGACTGGGATTGAGATTGGCATCTTGAGCCATTGAACTAATAGAAAATCAAAGGATCTTTATGTCATTTGCTCTTTTGTTCCACACATGTATTTTATATTTAAAATCATAATATTGCATGATACATTGATGTCAAATTTATTTAAAATAAAAATATCCTGTTTCATTCTTAATGATCTGTTCTAAGGCATGGAAATTATTTCCATCACTTTTTTTTTCTCTTAATCTTTCCTGTTTTTAAGATTTTTGTCCTGTCAACCTTTCCTTCACTAATATTAGTCTCTCCCTCCCCTTCTCTCAGTTCCAATTCATTCTGAATTATGCGATTTGAAATCCACATACTTGAAACCCTTCAGATTAAACCCACTTCATTCTAACCTAACAGACAATATGCATTAGAAAAGATTTTATTGCCATGCAATTTCTCTTCTTATTAAAAATGTATTCTTTTTTGTTTTACTACTTAGATGTTTTATATGTTCTATCTCCCCAGTTTACACAGCAAGCTCATTAATGCAAGAACAACTTCATATCCTTAATTATATCATTCATTGACATACTCATGTGCATTGTTTCAAGTATATTCATAAGTCTATTATTTACTCATCAATTTTATTATGCATTGTCAATTATTTTTCTATTACTACTCAGTGCATATTTGTAGTGCTTAGAGATGTCACTATTATCCAGTTGGAATCTAGAGCCTTATAAGAAATACTGCTATATCTTATAATATATAATATTATATATATTATGTAGTTCATAAAGTCCACAGGGCCTGTTTTGCTATTTCTAATCTCTTTTCTCCCAAGTACCCAGATTTCCAGTTTTGAGATCAATTATTGGCTTGATGATATGTTGAAACGGATCTATATAGATTAAAAGAGGGGAGACGATGCAGTGACAAATGTCTGTTTCAATAACCTATTCCTGAAATGATATATGTATCAGATTTGAAAGAAGAATCAGTATAGTAAAGGAGAATTCCACATAGTAACTCTGAAGTCTCATGCTATTCCTTATTTTCTTTATTTACTTTTCTGGAATATTCTGATAAAGCTCCTGGTCTCTGTTATATTCAGATATTAGATTTTTTAAAAATGATTTTACGGTGCGTCTCTGAATCTGTTTTTATTAATTTAACAATTGCTCACATGTATTTACTATTTACCAGGAACTCTTCTAAGAAGTATACAAATAGTAATTCTTTAGATCCTTTTAATACCTTCCAATATAGTATCCTCAATTGACAAATGAGAAGCTGAGGCACCGAGATGTAAGTTAACTCTTCCCTAGTCAAAAAGCTAAAAAGTGGCAAAGCAGGAGTTAGAATCCATGTCATCTATCTCTAGTCTGTGTATTTTCTATGATATGCTGATTATCAGTTTATTTCTACAAAGAGAACAGTAGCATTAATTGCATGATAGAAAGTTAGCATATTTTAGCCGGAAGACTTCCTTGGTCAATATGCTTTGTTTTTTGCAATACAAAAAAATTCATATTTACTAGTTAAGAAAAAAAATATACCGTAAAGGTCAAAGAAAATCTATCTGATCGCAGAGCATACTTCTTGATCAAGTCCCATGGGAGGCAGATTCCCACCCTTTCATTTACTCTTTAGAATAATGTAGCTTCTCTTATCTGCCTCTCTTGCTTTCTCCTGCATTTAATTCTTTATGTACAAAACTGCCCAAAGTGACTTTAATTGTGATTTCCTAATTGCTTTCACTTTCAAGTCTTTTTGGTGTAATTATTCAGGTTTCATATTTGTGTTAGAGACTTCATTACTCTAGTGCTCTGAGAATTATTGACATATGCAAATGAGAGCCAGATTCTTTGTAGTGAGTTATCTGTGGTCAAGTTGGCTTTGTGATTAGTATTTCTATCCAGGCCCAGGAAATCTTTCCTGATTTAGTTGAATGATTGCCAATGATGGAAACTTGCTCAATATTTAAAAGGTAGAAGTGAAGTAGGTAACAGCTATTCTTGAAAGGATCAGGGATATTAAACCTAGAGACTTCATCAGTGTTCTACTTTGATGTTCACTCCACAAACTCCTATTTGGAAGATGCAGCAGCTTCTCAGACTTTTTCCTTAGTTTCCGCTCTGTCTTTGTGACAAGCAGTGAAAATTTCCCCATGATCTCTCGTTTTAGTACCTGTACTCCTGCACTTCAGTCTGAGATCTACATCTGTGCATTGATGACTTTTAGCAGCTTCTACCCAGACTTTCCAATGCATCTTTCTTGACACCTCTTCCTCAGCACTTCAAACAGTTATGTAAGATTGTAATTGTGTATAAACCCCTTTAAACACAGATTGATTCGTTCCATTGAAGAAATCCTAGCTCATGTGTCTTTGTAATACCTCAGGAAAATTTTGGGGTTTGTATTTCATAGGCAATAATTCCCAAAGTCCTAGGCAATTAAATAAATCAATTTTAAAAATATTGACTATTCTTAGGAGAGTAGCAATGTATATAAGGTGTGATATTTTTCTCCTTTATCTGTAACACAAATTTAATGGCTTAAAATACCAAAGTACCATGTATGTATGACAATAGTACTGCTTGAATGAGTTTTTGAATAGCTCAGTAATGGGAAAGAGAGAACACTAATCCCTAAGAGGACATTAATGTCAGTGTCCCTTGAAATTAATGCACACTGAGTAGACTCATATTATCAAGAAGGATTTAAATTCCTTCCTACTAGATTTAAACTTTTCCTTCATGGTTGGAAGCAGAAAAGAAAATGAAGGCATGAAAATAAGGAATGCCACCTGTTAATGGGAATTCCATTTATTTAAACAGCCTGAGCATACAGACCTAGTAAAACTATGTTAAAAGGCAATTATAGTTTGCTAAGCTTGATTTTTATATTCTGAGTTTTTTTCTGGTAATAAAACTTTCAACTCTTATGAAGATAATAGCTGTATCAAAGAAAAAGATAATTGAACCAAAAAATAAAGCTAAGGCAAGCTTACCTCATAGACATGATAATGATAAGACCAGAAGAAGGTTGAGCAGACAAGACAAAAGCCTCACTCCACTGGAGCCCAATGTATTGGATACTAGTAATTTTCCTTTTCTTAATACTTTTATAAAGAATCACATGCAGAAGAAGTAAATAGGAGGAAAAAACAAAGTCACTCAAATGAAGAGAAGCAAAAAAAAAAGGATTTTACAATTAAAGTAATCGTTTTAGTGTTCTCACTAATTCAATTTTTAATAAGATATTTTTTCCAGATTTACAAGTCATTATAACTGTAAAGCTAAAGATATGATTTGAAAATTATAAATATTTCATTTTAATATGGTATTTATATAATTTTTAAGTAAATATTTGCAGAATATCCTCAGTACAACTTTATGATATATAGTCCTGCTTTAACCTTAGAAGCAGTTGAGAAGGTAGTATTTACTCTATGAGGATTTAAGATTGATTATGCATCTGTGCAAGAAATGCTTCTAGATTCAATAGAAAAGTTCCAGATGAGAAATGAAAGGGGATTTTAAATTTAAGATGTGCAATAAAACACAACTTGGGGACACTTTTAAGTATTAGCAAAAGGCTTCTTGCTTGGCTATCAGCATTTCATATCTTAATTTCAATAAGAACATGGATTTGAGGACCAACACACCTGGATTTAAATATAAATCAAATATAGATTACAGTGGGGTGATATAATATACTTAATGTCTCTACATCTCAGTTTCCTCATAGATATACTAGAGTAAATAATAGCACACACCTCATGGGATTTTGAGATTAAATTATTTAACTTAAACAGAATACTTAGAAGTATATCTGCTCATAGTAAGGGTGTGTTATAATTATTAGTTGGGGAAACAAAATCTTTTTTACAAGAAAATTATTTGTATAATGACATTCTATTGTTAATCAGTCTTTTAACATAAATTTAAAGAGTGTGAAAGTTGTTATTGTATTTTTGAATGATGGAAGAAAGCACTTGCCTAGACATGACAAAAGAGTTTTAGGCAGTATAACATTTATTTGAAAAATTTCAAAATTTATAGTAGGTATTTGACAAATTAAATTGAGGAAAGTTTAGAAAATACAAGGCAGAAAGACTGGAGTGTTTCAGGACTAGACCCATTTTCATATTTTTCAAAGGGTAACATCTCTGAAACTACTCATAAGCAAAGTCAGTGTGATAATGTTTAGGCATTAAGGAATCAAAGGTAACCTTATTATACATTGAAAGCTTGTTGTTTACTAAAGTCACTGGATAGCCACAATATCTCAGAATAGTGCAAGATAACACAACAGATTTTACCTTATCTTCCTAAATCAGCTTTCATAATCTCTGGCATTCACTTAAATACACAATATGCATAAAAGTTCTCTCTGAATGTTTTCTATTAATTTAAGAACATGAAGTAGTATTGAATGCCTATCTTTTGAGCCTCACATAAAATATATGATGCCAGTAGTTAAAAATATATATTATGTTAGATAAACTTTATAATACAAAACTTGAGGCTAGGGAACTTCAGCCCATAATTTTAAGTAATCTCATGGATCTTAAAATAATATAGGTTGAGAATCATATCATGGCTATTTCCATCATTTGAAACGTAAACCTTTCTAATATCATGATATGAATTGATAGCATTAAGTTTAAACATTAACTTTACTCTATGTATGGAAATAATATTATTTAAATAGCACTGTGAGATTATTATACTCGTAAAACTAGACATCTTCACAGTTTAGGTAAAAGTATAAGACTATTTTATAGCTAACATTCTCTTCTGACTAAAAGAGAAGGACTTATTAAATGGAATGGAATAGAATTTAACCATAACACAGAACAGATTTGGTATTACAAATGTAAAACTGACGAATATCTGTATTTATTATATATAGTACATTATATATATATATATACACATATGTGCTGCAATTTTAAAAATTCTTTCATTGTGCTTTTTTCAATTTGTAAGTCAAATTTACTATGTTAATACGTTAAATGTATATATATAAGAAAAGCTTATATGAAACTTTAGAACTTTAAAGATCAAATATGCCAACACCTTCATTTTACTATGATATTGAGGCCACTGGTACTTGCCTCCTAGCTCCAACTCATCTGTCGTCTCACAATGTCTCTGTTCCAAGCAACAATCCATTATATTCATTTAGCCAAATGAACTAATATATATATAATATATATTTTTAATATGCTTAATATATAAATATAATATATTCAGTATATAAAATATAATATATATTATATATAATAACATAGTGAACTAATATCATTCAACAGATGTTAGTTAAGCCCTTACTGCATACCAGGTATTATTCTAGAACCAGGAGATGCAGAATTGAAAAGAAGCTTAGTTGAAAAGGACAAATTTGACATGTACATAAATGAGTGTAACAGATTGTCATAAATATTTTAATAGAAGTATGAAATCATTGAGTATGGAGTTTTCATTCATATCTGAATTGGTGGTGTGAGGCAGGTATAGAATGTGAAACTTAAGCTTAGTATTAAGATATGAATAGGTATTTCTGGGCAAGATATAAAGATGCTGTCAATAAACAGAAGGGCTGAAGCCTAGGATTTAAGTAGACTAGGAGAGAAGAATTGGAGAATGAAGTAAGGAATATGAGGAGAGAGGCAGAGGGGAAATAAAAAGTGACTTTTTAAAAAAAATGGTAAATAAAACTTGATTTAACTTTATTTTTTATCATTCAACTCATAATACCATCCTTACTGACAGTTGTGGCCAACTCAGAGAATAGTGCTTTGCTTTATTTCCCTAAAATACTCAATCTTTACATTATAATGTCTATTCTTACCTTTAGCCATGCCAATGCAGGTATCCTCATCTCACATCCAAATTATTTAAAAATATTGGAACATTTTTGGAGAATGCATTTTTATAGGTAAAAATATAATTTTATTGCCTTAATTGCACTGTTCCCTTTCTGCTATAAGGAACTTGTAGGTGATATCAGTCAGACAATGGTCAGAGCTATCCTACTGTCAGCTACCATCCAGGTTAACAGTGGACTTGGGCTTGATGAACTCTCCTCTTTTTTTTAATCATTCTACACATCTGCTTTCAGAAGTAAACTATATTTTGGAGCTTTTTTCCTTTATTAGAGAAGTTGTGGGTTTACATAACAATCATGTATAAAATACAGGATTCCTATACACTACCACACCACCAACACCTTGCATTGGTGTGGAACATTTGTTACAATTGATAATAGTACATTTTAATAATTGTACTATTAATTGAAGTCCATGGTTTAACTTATGTTCCCTGTTTATATAGTACAGTTACAGGGAGTTTTAAAAATTTTTATTCCTTTACCATATAAAATATCTAACATTTTCCCTTTTAATCATATTCAGGTATATATTTCAATGCTGTTAATTGCATGCATAATGCTGTGCTACCACCCTTATCCACTACCAAAACATTTCCATCATTGCAAATGGGAACCCCATATATTTTAAGCCTTAACTTCCCACTCCCTATCCCCACCCCGTCCTCTAGCAACTCACATTTTATATTCTATATTTATGATTTTGCCTATTCTAATTGCTTCAAATTTAAAAAGATCATACTTTTGTGTAGGGCTTATTTCACTCGGCATGATGGCTTCAAGTTTCATCCATGCTGTTGCATGTATCAAAACTTCACTTCTTTTCATGGTTCAGTAATTATATGTATCTAACACATTTTATTTATCCATTCATTGGTTGATGGACACCTGGGTTGCTTCCATCTTTTGTCAATTGTGAATAATGTTGCTATAAACATCAGTGGGAAAATATCTGTTCCAGTCCCTGCTTTCAGTTCTTTTTGGGTATATAGTTAGTATTGAGATTGATGGATCATATGGTAGTTCCATACTTAAGCTTTCTGTGGAAACACCAGATTCTTCCACAGCAGCTGAACATTTTAACATTGCCACCAGCAATGACATTTGTGTTCCAATTATCCATCTTCTCTTAAAACTTGATATTTTCCTTTTTTTTTTTTTAATAATCATTCCAATGGGTGTGAAATGGTATCTCATTATGGTTTCCATATGGATTTCCCTGATGGCTAATGTTGTTGAGCATCTTTTCATGTAGTTTCTGGTCATTTGGTCACTCTGGGATTTATTCCTTGAGATGTCTGTTTCTTGGTTTTGAAACTAGCTGATGATAGAACAGAGAATTTCTTGAGCTTGAGCCCTCCTATCAGAAAGGTTTGCCCAAGATGAATGCAGTATACAGGTTTTCCCTGTCTTTCCAGGCCTCTGCCTTGTCCTGAGCTTTTGTTTATTAGTTGTTTTAGAGTTCCCCTCTATACATGAGGGTTTTTTGCCCCCTCTGTTTCCCAGGAGAAAAACCTCCTTCTCCTGGTGTTTGAAGACAATCCTTTGCCTCTGATTGTCTGCCTTTATAAGTTTTTACCTTCCTTTTGTTGTCTCAAGTTGATTTTGCCTAGGGTGCAAACTTTGAGAGGAGGGGCACACCAGAGTGGTCGTTCCCAAGTCAGTCTTTTCCAGCCAGGGAAACAAGACCAGGAACCCAGGGACTTGGGTGCAGATGGCTCCAACATGTCCTGGGAAGGGGATCAGGAAGGGCACCAAGAGATTTTTCACCACCTCCCCAAAGCTGAGCTTTCCTGGCCTGCCCAGCAATTGCAGTCTTTCAGCTAATTGGCATTCACAGCCTTGAGGAAGCACTGCATCTTTAAATCTCCACTGTCTCTGGCCCTTTCCAGAGAGGTTTGAAGTTTGCTTCCACCTTTGTCCATTGTGGGTTGAAACAATAGTGCTCTCAGAGCCAGTTCCCCAGTGTTTCAAATTTGCTAATCAAAAGCCACGATCAGTGATTGGCTGAGCCCACTGATGGTCTTATAGAAGAGGATTTTTATGTCCCTTTCTGTCATCAGCCAGCTATCCAGGGTCTGGACCTGACAGTGGCCTGCTGTGAGAATGGGATGGTGCCAGTAGCCATTGTACAGAGAGAGCAATTTTCTATTCTTTACTGTAATTTACCAGTCTCTTCCTCCTGCTCCTCCCTGGATGCTATTAAGTATTCTTTTCACCTCTGTAGTTTCAAAATAGTTGTTTCAGACAGTCCTTGTCTATTTAATAGTTGTTTTGGTAGAAAGACTGAGTCCTGGAACTCCCTACTTTACCATCTTCCCCAGAAGTTTTTCTCAAAGTAAACTGTCCATAATATAAAGTATCTCCAAAATGTTGTTAGATCAGACATTCTTTTCTTTAAGTTTGAGCTGACTAAATTATCTTTAGAAAATTCAATTGCAAGTAATTTCTGAAAGATTTATTACCTTTAGCCATTGTCCTGTTCAAAACATCAGAAATCATATTGCAGGAGAAACTGTGGAAACACGGCAGAGTAAGAAGTTTTAGGAATCAATCCCTCCGCCAGAACAACTATTTAAGTAGGCAGGAACTGCCTAAATAAAATATTTTGAAATTCTGAGTCCAGTGGAGCACTATTCAGCATCAAAGGAAGAGTAGAAAAAAGTGGCTGGTAATTATTTGTGATGGTTGGGTTCATGGGTCAATTTTGCCAGGTGATGGTACCCAGTTGTCTGATCAGGCAAGCACCGGCCTAACTGTTACTTTGAGAACATTTCATGGACTTAACATCAGTCAGTTTGTGCAACTATGGCTGCTTACATCTACAATAAACTAAGGGTAGTATCTTCCTCAATGGAAGAATCCAATCAGTTGAAGACTTTTAAGGGAGGGGTGGAAATTTCAGTAGTCAGAAGAGAAGTTTTTGTTTCTACTTCAGCTAGCCAGCCTCTCCTGGGAATTCATTGACTACTGTCATTGTTATAGCCAACTCGTGGCCTGCCTTATGGAATTTAGACTCATGCATTCCCACCGTTTGTAAGACACTTTGATAAAATCACATATTTACAGATATTTCCTGTTGGTTCTGTTTCCCTAGAGAAGCCAGCATAATAAATTATGGTAAAGACCAGTAAATTGTTCTCTGCACATGGTAGATACTGTTGCCAAATCCCCACTCTCATGGCAGGCAAGAGTAATTATGGCCCCTGGGGAAGCCTACAGGTGCCAGAGAAGGACAAAAATATATCCACTTCCCCAAGATCCAGGGTGATCATGGGCCAGATAGCTGATAACAATTTTAATTAGCTACTTTGTATTGCTGGGGGCATAACTCAGATGGCAACTATTGTTCCAATCCACCCTGGACAAAGGCAATGGAGGACATGTACAGATGGTGCACTTACTCAGATCTGCAGAGGACAGTTGAAGGGCTGTATTTGCTGTGCAGGTTAAGAAAACACAGCTTTGAGGAGCTGTGGTAGGCTCTGTTTGGGTATCTCTGAGCTTTTTCCAGCTGGGAAAGACTGACTTGGGAAACTCCTCGCAGGTATGTGCCCCTTGCCTCCAGAATTTTCACTCCAGGAAAAAGCAGCTTAGGACAATGAATCATTTAAGAAACATTGAGGCAGATAATCTGGAGCAAAGATTTGCCTGCTAAATTGAAGTCCTGTAGTAGAAGACCTGGAGAAGGCAGAAGATCTCTTTCCTGGAAAGCAGAGGGCACTCAATGGTCTATGAAGAGGGCAACTTCTAAGGCACTAGCAAGCATCATCCCAGAAGAAGATGCAGGTCTAAAAAAGATAGGGAGGGCCTTGCACTTTGCATTTGCCTTGGGTAATCTTCCAGACAGGAGCACTCAAGAGCCTCTTTGTCATATCACCAGCTGGTTACAAACACAAGTAACAGACATCTCAGGGAATGAATCTCAGATTTAAAATTTCAAATATTAAAATGTACAGTATGCAAAAAAAAAAAAGATTACAAGAAAAGCAGGAAATGGTGGCACACCTAAAGGCAGAGGACAAAAATCTGGAAAATATCAACAAAAAAGACCAGACTATGAGCATAGCAGGCAAAAACATAGAAACATATATATCTTCAATATTCTGAAGGAAATGAAGGAAAATGCAGAAAAATACTCAAGTGATATCAGTAAAACAATGAATGAGCAATATGACAAGATCAATAAAGAGATAGAAATCTTTAAAATGAATCATTCAAAAATACTGGAGTTGAAGACCACAATATCCAACGTAAAAAAAAAAAAAACTTTTGGAGGCTTTCTATGGCAGAGTGGAGCTGGTAGAAGAAAGAATCAGCACAAAGACAGGATATTGAAATGAGTCTGTCTGCGAAGCAGAAAAAAAAAACAGGATCATAAAAAGCAAAAATAAGCAAAGAGACCTCTGGCACATCATCAAACATGCCAACTTAAATATTATGTGAGTTCCAGAAGGAGAAGAGAGAAAGAAAGGGGCAGAAGGAATAGTCAAAGAAATAATGAGAGGAAACTTTCCAAACTTAGCAAAAGACATAAATATTCACATCCAAGTAGTCCAGAGAACACCAAGCAGGGTAAATTTAAAGAGAAACAGGCCTAGTTACATACTGATCAAACTGTCAAATGCAAAGGACAAGGAGTTCTGAACGTTGCAAGAGGAAAAATATGTTGTGTACAAGAGAGTTCCAATTAGATTAAGTGCCAATCAATCATCAGAAACCATGAGGGCAAGAAGACAGTGTGTTAAATACTTAAGGTGCTGAAAGAAAACAATTGCCAACCAAGAATAAAATATCCAGTGAGACTTTCTCAAATGAGGAATAGATAAGGACATTTCCAGATAAAAAAAAACTCAGGGATTTCCTCACCCTTAGACCTACAAGCAATGCTAAAGGGAGTTTTTCAGATTGAAAGGAAAGAATACTAGACTGTGGCTGAAAGCAACATAGAGAAACAAAGAACTGAAGTAAAGGTGCCATTTGTGTAATTATAAATGCCCACCCTACTGTATTGCACTTTTTGTACATTTTTTTTACTTCTTCCTACAGATGTTAAAATGTAAATGCATAAAATAAAATGATAAATCTATGGTTTTGGACATACAATTGACTAATATATAAGTGGTAACAAGTACAAAATAAAGTTGGAGGGATGGAGGGATAAAGGAACAGTGTATGCATATGTAATTGAAGTCAAGTTGGTATCAAATCAAATATGCTTGTTATATGTTTGGGCTTTAAAATTTTATTTCTGTGGTAAACACAGAGAAAATATACGAAATATATATCCAGATAGAAATGAGAAGCCATTCAGTATGTACAAAAAGAAACAAATAAGCATAAAAATAGGCATTAGTGGAAGTAAGGACCATAAAAGGTATAAGACTTACAAAGACTAAATAGCAAAATAGAAGAAAGTCTTGTTTTTTCTGAGAGTTTTTATCATAAATAGATTTTGAATTTTCTCAAATGCTTTTTTCTGTATCTATTAAGATAATGGTTTTCTTTCTTCTTTAATCTATTAATGTGATAAATTACATTGACTTTCAGAGATGAATCATCTTTGCATTTTAAGATAAGCTTCACTTTTTGTGATATGTAATATACTTTATATATTGCTGAAGTTTATTTGCTAAGATTTTGTTTGAGATTTATGTGTTTGTATTCACAAGTGATATTGCCTGTTTTTATCTTGCAATGTCTGACTGATTCTGCCATGAGGTTAACTCCATTCTCATAAAATAGGTGGTGAATTGTTCCCTTATTCTTTATTGAAGCAATTTTGTAACTTTAGTACTACTTATTCCTTTAATGTTTGGTAAAATTCACTCATGAAACCACATGTACCTAATTTTTTTTTTTTTTTTTGGTGGGGGAAAGGGGAAGTATAATTTTATCTACAAACTCAATTTCTTTAAAATATATGAGACTAATCACTTATGTATTTCTAATTCAGCATGTTTGATAGTTTATGTTTTTCAAGGAATTGACATTTCATCTAAGTTTTTAAATTTATGGACAGAATTGTTCATATTATTACTTTATTACCATTTTAATCTTTATGGTCTCTTTTCATTCTTTTTTTTTCTTTCTCTTTTTTCTTGCTCAATCAAACTAACAGTTTATCAGTTTTCTTTATTTTTCATGAACTGACTTTTGAATTGATTTTCCATTGATTCTATTACTTTTCTCTTTTTAATTGCTTTTACTTCCATGCTTGTATTTATGCTTTCCTTCTTTCTTTTTGCTTTGGCTGTCATTTGCTCTTTTAGTTTATTAGAGACCTTCGTTATTGATTTGAGATCTTTCATCTTTTTCTATAATATACACTTATTGCTATAAATTTCCCTCTGAGCACTGCATTAGTTTGAGTCTACAATTTATGACCTGTATATTCACTTTCAGTGTTTCAAATTATTATTTTTAATTTTCCTGAAGAGTTTCTCTTTGTCTTATCAGTTATTAAGAAGTGTGTTGTTTATTTTCTAAATATTTGGATATTTTCCAGACACCTTTCTGTTACTGATTTCTACTTGGATTCTGTTATGGTCAGAGAGTATACTGTGTATGCTTTATATTATTTAAAAATTTTTAGGATTTCTTCAATGACCTGAATATGATGTTTTGGTTAATGTTCCATATGCAATGATATTGTTGGGTACAATGTTCTATAAATATCAATTAGGTGAAATTTGCTAATAGTATTTTTCAGGTCTTCTATATACTTGATTTTCAGTATACATGAGATAAGCGTCACTGAGAGAGAAGTGGTGACAACCCTTAGCAAAATTTTGGAGAGGTCTGTTTCTCATTTCAGTTCTCTCCGTTTTTGCTTATATACTTTGAAGTTATGTGATTAGTCGATATACATTTAGGATTTGTGTGTTTCTTGGAATGACCTGGTAAATTCCTTGTTCTTAAGTCCAGTAGTCTGAAATCAATATAACAATTTTAACTCTTTTTTTTAGTGTTTGTATATTATCTTTTTTATTAGTTTTATTTTAACCAATTTATGTCTGTATTTATTTATTTATTTTTTTACATGGGCAGGCACCAAGAATCGAACCTGGGTCCTTTGGCATGGCAGGCAAGCATTCTTGCCTGCTGAGCCACTGTGGCCCGCCCTTATGTCTTTATTTTTAAAATGAGCTCCTCAATGACAGTCTATAAATGAGGCTTGCCTATTCATCTTATGTGCCAAACTCTGTCTTTTTGTTGGTGTGGCTAGACTATTAACATTTATATTTATTATTATTATTGATATGGTTGGATTAAAATACCGACCTGCTGCCTGTTTTCCATTCCATCTCTTCTCTGTTTTTCTGCTTCATTTTGGTTAATTCAGATTTTTTAAAATTCCATTTTATCTATACTGTTGACATATTAATAGCCCCTAAAAAAGTTTAAATGCTCTTTTAGAGTTTATGGGGTACATACTTCCATAATGATTATCTTCAAATAATGATCTACCACTTCACATAGAGAGAGAGAACCTAACAAGGTATATTCTCAATTCCTCTTCCCGCTCATTATGCACAATTTGCCATGCATTTTATTCCTGTAAGTTATATAAACACATAGTACCTTGCTATACTTTTTGCTTTAGACAGTTTTCTTTTAGAACAATTAAAATTAAAGGAGGCTCTCTGCTCCTCCCCGCTAGACAGACAACCGCATCTTCCCGTGCAGTGCCAGCCACATCTCTGAGGCACGATGGTGAAGGTCAGAATAAACGGATTTGGCCGTATTGGACGCCTGGTCACCAGGGCTGCTATACTCTCTGGCAAAGTGCAGGTTGTTGCCATCAATGACCCCTTCATTGACCTCAACTACATGGTCTACATGTTCCAGTATGATTCCACCCATGGCAAGTTCAAAGGCACTGTCAAGGTTGAGAACGGGAAGCTTGTCATCAATGGGAGTCCCATTACTGTCTTCCAGGAGCGAGATCCCACCAACATCAAATGGGGTGATGCTGGTGCTGAATATGTTGTGGAGTACACTGGTGTCTTCACAACCTGGGGCTCACTTGAAGGGTGGCACCAAAAGAGTCATTATCTCTGCACCTTCGGCTGATGCCCCCATGTTTGTGATGGGCGTGAACCATGAGAAGTATGACAGCTCCCTCAAGATTGTCAGCAATGCTTCCTGCACCACCAACTGCATGGCCCCCTTGGCCAAGGTCATCCATGACAACTTTGGCATTGTGGAGGGACTCATGACCACCATCCACGCCGTCACTGCCACCCAGAAGACTGTGGATGGCCCCTCGGGGAAAATGTGGCGTGATGGCCGTGGCGCTGCCCAGAATATCATCCCTGCATCTACTGGCGCTGCCAAGGCGGTGGGCAAAGTCATCCCAGAGCTGAATGGGAAGCTCACTGGCATGGCCTTCCGTGTCTCCACCCCCAACATGTCCATCGTGGATCTGACCTGCCGGCTGGAGAAAGCGACCAAGTACGATGGCATTAAGAAGGTGGTAAAGCAGGCTTCAGAGGGCCCCCTGAAGGGCATCCTGGGCTATACTGAGGACCAGGTTGTCTCGAGCGACTTCAATAGTGACACCCACTCTTCCACTTTTGATGCTGGGGCTGGCATTCCCCTCAACGACCACTTCATTAAGCTCATTTCCTGGTATGACAATGAATTTGGCTACAGCAACAGGGTGGTAGACCTTATGGTCTACATGGCATCCAAAGAGTAAGAGCCCCTGGACAACCAGCCCCAGCGACAGCATGGAGAGGAAGAGAGGCTGTCAGCTGCTGGGGAGTTCTGGCCCCACTCGATCTCCCAGTACTGAGAATCGCCCATCCTCCAGTTTGCATCCCAGACCCCATGAAAAAGGGGGGGGCTGAAAGCCCTACCTTGTCATGTACCATCAATAAATTTTACCCAGCCCAAAAAAAAAAAAAAAAAATTAAAGGAAATATAAATTTTTATCTTTATTTATTCTGTTTACACATTTTTGTGTAGATCCATGTTTCTATCAAGGATGCTGATATATTCATCTGAAGAACTTCATTTATCAGAACTTTTTAGTGCGGGTCTCTCTGTTTTGTTTGTCTGAGAAAGTCTATCCTTCAATTCTGAAGAATTTTTGCTGATGTATCATTTAACACTCTGGTGGTACAAGAGGAGAACAGGTAAAATAGCAAATGTGAGTTTTCTGCTATGTGACAAAAATTTTTTTAGGAAATGATAATCATATTGTATTGGACATAACTAATCCCAGAAGAAGTAAATGTTGTCTCAGTTATCAAATTAAAATGGTTGCATTAAGGAGAATTGGACAGTGACTTTCAATGATTAGAACTTAGGTATAAAAAAACTCATATAAACAAATAAACAAACTCTTAGATTACCAATCTTGGCACAAAGAGTAGTAAAGGGAAGGAACATTAAAATTGATTCCTGGTCTTGGAGGAGCGCTGTTGAATACACCCTGATTGATTTTATAATGTACTTATTGAGCTACAACTGAACACCTTGGCTTCCCCCTCTGCCCAAAAAACTGAAAATTGAAACTTAATAGCCATCAAGCCATGGCCCAAAAGATGCCAATGTCACTGCCAATCACATCCATCAGACCTAGAAACACTTACTCAGGGTTTAAGAGTGGGGAAATATAGACAACTGGTGCCACTATTTATTATCCTTCCAGTTCATCCAAAATCAAGCATTTTTTGAGACAGATATATTGACTCCTCATTTTCCACTTGTGAAGTTTAAGCAAAATTGCAATAATAAGCATTTGAGAATATAAAAACTCATATTTTCCCCTTTTAAAGTCAAATATAAAGAAATGGTTTTCTGTCCCTCCAGGGATAATGGGAAATTAATCATATTTTATGTCTTCCTACATGTTTGTAGCAGGTGCCACCTCATCCACAATCTTTCCTAAATATATGGCTATTTTCTTCAAGTGGAATATATACCAAAATTTTTTAAAAATTAGATAATTATTATTTTGCTGCTAAAACTTCATGCCAGATTTGAATAACTTACAATGAACATAAAAGGCAATAAAATACTTAGGGTTAAAATGGAGAAAAGAAAAATAAAAGTAGGGCAGCATGACAATGTGAGTGCATGTATGTTTGTGTGTGTTCATGAACATGTGCCTATGTGATTTTAGAGGTTGTGCCAGATTGAATCTGTTGTGTGCCCCATAAAAGTCAAGTTTTTTAATTGTCACTCAATATTGTTGGGTGGGAGATTTTTTGTTGTTTCCATGGAGATGTGACCCACCCAATTCTGGGTAATAGCTTTTGATTAGATGGTTTCCATGGAAATGTGTCTCCACCTATTCAAGATGGGGTTGCTTACCAGAGCCCTTTAAGAGGGAGACATTTTGGAAAAAGCTTTAGAGCCCATGCAGCTAGACACCTTTGGAGATGAAGAAGGAAAATGCTCCCCTGGAGAGCTTCATGAAACAAAAAGCCACGTAAAAAAGCTAGCAGACTTTACCATGTGCCCTTCCAGCTGAGAGAGAAACCCTGAAATTTATCGGTCTTTTTTGAGTAAAAGTAACCTCTTGCTGGTACTTAATTTGGACATTTTCATAGCCTTACCTTAATTTGAACATTTTCACAGCCTTAGAACTCTACACTTTACACTCTACATTTATTAACTCTACAAGTTAATAAATTCCCCTTTTGAAACGCCATTCTGTTTCTGGTGTATTGCATTGCAGCTGCCTTCAAACTAAAGCTGATTTTGGTACTGAGAGTGGGGCACTACTGTGGTTTGTGAATACCAAATGTATTGGAACAGATTTTTAAGTGGATAAGGGGAGGATTCTGGAAGAGTTGGGAGGAACTTGATAGAGAATGCCTAGCATACTTTGAAGACTTTTGGTAGAAAAGTGGATTCTAAAGATACGTATCATGAGGCTTTAGATGGACATGATGAATTTCCAATTTCCAATTCATCATTTGTACCAAACTGGAAGGAAGTTATTCTTTGTAGATGGAGAGCAGAATTTGAGAGTGATGAACTTGGATATTTAGCAGAAGAAATTTCCAAAGTAAGTATGGAAAAGGCTGTCTGGATGTTCCTTGAAGCTTATAGTAATATGCAAGAGGAAAGAGATAAATTGAGAAATGAATTCCTTGGTACAAAGAAACCAGAAATTGATGTTCTAGAAAATTCTGGGCTTCCAGAAAGGGAGATCCCAGAGAATAATGCCCCGTGTGAGGGTTTAATCAAATGTGAAACCAGTCAGCCATATCAGAAAAACTCAGGATTGGAGATGGGGTTATCCAGGAAGGATTTGTTGAAACTCATTTCATGTGATAGGCATAATCTGAGCATATTGTGTGGAAAGCCAACAGAAGTGTTGTGGGATCTGTATAAACAGAGCTGCTGCCAGTCTGGACTAAAAGGCTCAGAAAAGGGACCTAGTGAAGGTAAAATGTCTTCAGAGGCAGAACCATGGAGGCTAAGGTTTGAAGTCAAGAAACTTCAGCCCAGGACAGCAGACCCACCCAAATACTTGGAGAGGATGAGTTTGCCCGAAAGATAGAGCATGAGCCTTCCACCTCCTTGCAGTGGAGGAGTTATGCCACCTCAGGCCTTAGAGATGGTGGTGCATGTTCTTTGGAGATTGGGGATAGCCTGGCTTCCACCCCATTGTTTTAGAGGGGTTGAGCATGTGCCCCAGAGATGGCAGAGAGCCTGGGTGAGTCCCAATGCTTGGAGAAGGTGGAGCCGAGGAAAAGGTGGTCTTCCCAGTGTCCTCCAAGGTTGCATTTGGAGAGAGGCAGACCACTCTGTAGGCCCTCAGAAAGGGTGGGGCAGCCACTTTCTAAAACCCTGAAGACAAATGACTCTCAGACTTTGAAATCTAATGGAGTTTGCCCTGCAGGTTTTTGAAACTGCTTGGGTCTGGTGACCCTGTATCTCTTCCAATTTATCCCTATAGAAATGGGAATGTGTATCCTATGACTGTCCTCCCTTTATATTTATATTGGCAGCAAATAAGATGTTCTGAGTTTTACAGGTCCAGAGTCAGAGGAGAATTTTGCCTTAGGATAGACCATGCCTGTAACTAACTTTGATGAGATTTTGTATTATTTCTGATCTTGCATTGCATTTGTATTGCTACTGAAATGGTTTAAGGCTTTCTGATATTGTTATGGGATGAATGTATTTTGCATTTGAAAAGAACATGTCTTTTTGGTGTCCAAAGGGTGGAATGTGCCCATTTGAATCTTTTGTGTACCCCAGAAAAGCTAAGTTTTTAATTGTCATTCATAATTGCTGGGTGGGATATTTTTTATTGTTTCCATGGAGATGTGACCCACCCAATTCTGGGTGGTAACTTTTTCTTTTTTGGGGGTGGTCACTTTGGATTAGATGGTTTCCATGGAGATGTGTCTCCACCCATTCAAGGTGGGATTACTTACAGAGCCCTTTAAGACAGAACCGTTTTGGAAAAAGCTTTAGAGCCCACCCAGTCAGAGACTTCAGGAGATGAAGAAGAAAAATGCCCTCAGAGGAGCTTCATGAAACAGGAAGAGAAAGCTGGCAGACTTTGCCCTATGTCCTTCTACCTGAGAGAGAAACCCAGAACTTCATCAGCTTTTTTTTAAGTTAAGTAACCTCTTAATTTGGACTTTTTCATAGCCTTGCCTTAATTTGGATATTTTCATGGCCTTAGAAATGTACACTTGCAACTTAGTAAATTCCCATAAAAGCCTTTCTGTTTCTGTTATATTGCACTCCAGCAGCTTTCAAACTAAAACAGAGGTCTTTAAAGAAAACTGAAAAGGGGTATTTCCACTGACTTCTCAGTAGTCCTAATGTCTATCAATTTGAATATTCAAATTATTCAGCATAGTACTGAGTCACATTTCTTTAAGTTAGCATGTTGCTAAAGTCATCTTTTCTTTCTAGTTACTTTTTCTCCACTTTTGTTTACTTGATGATTTACAGTCTTTGCCATGTCCCATTTTTTCCTTCACACTTGAGTTCCTTTCCCTGCTTTTGGCTCCTTCTGTCCCGCTGACTAGGTAAACAACCCTTTGGGTGCATGAGATCTCTTGCTTAGTTCACAGTTAAGATGTTATAATTGTGAACTACATGCAAACACACACTTGAAGACTTGAAGCCATACCCAAAGAGATGAAATAAAAAAAACAACATTTAATGAGTCAAAAAAAAAAAATAAAATGATAATATATTCACTTTCTGTTCAATATGTCCTAGGGACCATAGCTTAGGGAAACTAAGTAAACTGTAAAAGAACAGACTAAAAATTTGAACCAACAGCAATAATACCAAATCCCATGTTCTTTCTTCCACATAGCATGCTGCAGTCAATATTAATGCATGGTTGGTAACTTTCCATATTGCAATCTGGTATATCTTGGCCTCAAGCTGACAGGTCTGGGAGTAGCAATTAAGTCCTATAACTTTTTTATTTTAACTTTTTATTTTGAAATAATTTCAGATTTGCAGGAGAGTCACAAAAGTTATATACACCCCACATCATGAACTAGAACATACTCCAAACTCACCAGAAAACCAAACACACCAATTTTAACATTTTTCCACCTTTGCATTTTTACTTTCTTTCTTCCTTTCTTCCTTCCTTCCTTCCTTCCTTCCTTCCTTCCTTCCTTCCTTCCTTCCTTCCTTCCCTCCCTCCTTCCCTCCCTCCCTCCCTCTCTCCTTCCTTCCTTCCTCCCTCCCTCCCTCCCTCCCTTCTTTTGAGAGCAGGTTACACACATCTACTCCTTGTGGTTTGAAGTTGTATATACCCCAGAAAACATGTTTATATTTGCCATCAACCTGAGAGAAAATACCATGGATGTAAACATGTTTTTACAATAGTAAAGCAAAAATTTATAAGAATTTTTTATTTTTAAAATTTTAAACATAAAATTGGACTTGAACAAGTGGTAATACACAATTAGATTTTGTTGAAGTATAATTCACATGATAAAGACATCATATCTCCATAATTTAATTTATAAATTTAACATGACATCTGTAAAGTTTTCAAAAGGGTATAATTTTATATTTGTATTTCAGAAGACTGATTCTAATATTCACACAGAAAAACAAAGTAAAAATGTCAACACTGGAGAATAGAAAAGGGCAAGGATGGGGAAACTATTCTATTAGATAATAAAATATATTCTTATATAGGGTGTGAGGGGCCCTCTTTCATTCATTTGGTTATATACCGTTCTTCCAACATGATACATTGAAGAGACTATTCTGTTCTGGTTGCTGGGACTTGGGAGCCTTAACAAAAATCAATTGAGGGTGGTGCAGCAGTGGCTCAGTGGTAGAATTCTCACCTGCCATGCCAGAGACCTGGGTTCAATTCCCAGAGCCTGCTCATGTCAAAAAAAAAAAAAAAAAATCAATTGACCATAGATCTGAGAGTCTATTTCTGAACTCTCAATTCAGTTCCTTTGATTAATATATCTCTTCATACCAAGTGCCATGTACTTTTGACCACTATGGCTTTATAAATAGGTTTTAAAGTCAGGAAGCATGGTACCTCCCACTTCATTCTTCTATTTCAGGATGTTTTTGGCTATTCAAGACCTCTTATCCTTTCAAATAAAATTACAAAAATTAACTCAAAATTCATCAAAGACCTAAATACTAGTTTCAGTACCATAAAACTCCTAGAAAAAAATGGAGGGAAACATCTTCAAGATCTAGTTATTGTTTAATCCATAAATAACAAAAATAAAGTAAAAGAAAACAATATGCAAAACATCTCATGCTCTTTATCCCACCCTATTATTTATTTTTTTGTCTTTATTTTCTTGCTGTGTGTCCATACACTGGATAAAGGGAGTGTCAGTTACAAGGTTTTCACAATCACATGGTCACACCACAAAAGCTATATAATTATACAGTCACCTTCAAGAATCAAGGCTACTAGATTACAGTTAAATGGTTTCAGGCATTTCCCTCTAGCTACTCCAATACAACCAAAACTGAAAAGGGGTAAACATGTAATGCATAAGGATAACTCTAAAATTGCTTGATTCTATTTGAAATCTCTCAGCCACTGAAACTTTGTTTTGTTTCATTTCTCTCTTCCCTTTTGCTCTAGAAGGCTTCTCAAATTCTCAATCAGAGCAAGGCTCGTCCCCAGGAGTCAGGTCCCACTTTGCCAGGGAGATTTACACCCTTGGAGTCATGTCGCATGTAGAGGGGAGGGCAGTGTGTTTACCTGCAGAATTGGCTTAGAGAGTCCATACCAGAACAACAAAAGAGATTCTCTGGGGGTGATACTTAGGCATAATTATGAGTGTGTTAAAACTTCTCCTTTGCAAGAATAATTTTCATAAGTACAAGTCCTAAGGTTGAGAGCATGTCCTATTAAATTGGTAGCTCCCAATGCTTGTGAGAATATCAGGTTTTTCCCAATAGGGAAGTTTAATATTTGCACATTTTTCTGAAGTCCATCAAGAGGACTTTGCAAATAGTTTTTATTCTCTGCCAAGATTACTCTGGGATGTACCCGGGCATCACACACTGTCCAAACAAAAAAGATAGCATGCCCTATTAAAGATTCCACGTAATTAAGGTTTTGAATAAACTGAGCATACAAGTTAAATTAGTGTGCTACCAGAAATATAAATTTGTACCAATTAAATGATGCAAATTATACACAAAGAGCTCCATGTCTCAGTATTTGGAAATAGCAGTTAGGAACAGATGTGACTGATGTAAGAGCTTGCCATCTAAGACCCTTATAATAAGCCTTCCCCTGACAACCTCTTTCAATTCTCAGAGTTTGCAAATTATAGTTAGTCCACATTAGTAAGGCATTATAATGTCTGTCTTTTTGTTTCTGGCTTATTTCACTCAACATACTGTCCTCAAGTTTCATTCAACTATTTGCATACCTCACAAATTCCATCCTTCTTATAGTCATTCAATATTTCATTACATGCTGTCCCAGTTTGAAAGGATTATGTACGTACCCTAGAAAAGCCTATGTTTTAATCCTGATCTATCGTCTGGAGGCAGCTGTTCTTTTAATCCCTATTCAACACTGTAGGGTGGAAACATTATTAGATTATATCCACAGAGATGTGACACACCCAATTGTGGGTATTAACCTTAGATTAAATGGAGTTGTGACTCCACCCATTCTGGGTGGGTCTTGATTAGTTTACTGGAATCCTTTTAGAAGGAACTATTTTGTAAAATGCTTCAGAGCCATGAGAGAGCCACAGAATCATGAGAACCCACACAGCCAGAGATCTTTAGAAATGAAGGAGGAAAATGCCCCCAGAGGAGCTCCATAAAATAAGAAGCCTGGAGAGAAAGCTAGCAGATGTCACCATGTTTGCCATGTGCCTTTCCAATTAAGAGAGAA